>NC_045552.1:40552024-40879524 GCF_009769535.1 Thamnophis elegans
GGCAATCTAACCACTGAAAAATAACTTATTTCCACTTAGAAGACCCTCTATGAAAGTTTTATTCACTGGAAGGAATTTTGAGAGCAAGTTCTCTTTCATTAGCTTGATTGAGAACTGCTATTGGGACAGCAATGCAACATTTGTTATGTTCTATTTGCATCACACACTGAACAATGTGGAGAGGAGCACAGTTGTTGATGGACGAAAGGGCCTGCTTTCACTGAAGCACACCAAAGCAAGATCAAAACCTATTTCCATATAACTGTGCCATCTGAAAGAGGGGGGAAAAGTCCAAGAAATAGAGAGGTCCTGTCAATTTCTCAAACTATGAATTAATATCTACAAGAATCTCTATCTATTGGTTTGGGCAGTCTTGTCTTTGGAGTAGAGCATAGGCTGAGAACATTGCATAGATTCATACACATCAATGCTAGGAAGACAAGTTTTTTCTCTCTCCCTTTGTTCAGCGAAAGAGGACATGGCTGTTATAATTATTAACATATGGTGTTGTTACATTGGCCAGGAGATCAAAATGCTATTACAGAGTGGTTGTTTGGCTTGCCAAGGTACCAGCTGTTATATAGGATGCACTTGCGCACTTCCCAAGGTGTGCCACAGGAGGGCGAGCTGGCTTCACACCAGAGAAAAAACGAGGGCTTTTTCCTGCAGCGTTACCCAAGGCCACCTCCCTTCCTAGAGCTGCCTCGCAAGTAGGTGCCACAATTGGGAAGGTTCAGACCTATCAGGAATCTGACTGCCTGCAAAGAGCACCAGCTCATCTCTCCACCAAAGTGGTACCTATCTATCTACTTGCACAGAACATGCTTTTGAAGAGTTAGGGGAACAAAAGCTGAGGCCAGTGACAGGAGCTCACCCTGTCACACATTGAAAGGATTCAAACTGCCTGGGCTGAAATCAATTCTAGTGTTATTATGCCACTGAGCCACCACTTTTTATGACATGACTGGGATGTCCCCCAAGGAGAGAGGACTCGAAACGTGAATTTCACTTTTTCTAGTGTTTTGGACACAGATAGTAAAGCAGGTGGCAGCTAGATGGCAAGGCCCAGAGCCTTGGCTAATCTTAAAAAATTAAAGAGGTTGGGCCTTGAAAATTAGACAAATGGTCACAAGGGAATGGTGAGCTTGTAGACTAGACTGGAGGGTCAATAAAACATTGCAGAAAAAGCATTTCATTTTTGTAGTGTAGCCAAGGAAACTAGATGGACAATTCCGAGAAATCACCAGTCAAGTTTAGTTTAAGGATGTTTGTAGCTGCCAGAAAGCCGAGGTGCCAAACTAATCTTGTCTGGAAGCTACGCAGGGTCATATCTGGGTAATATCTGGATGGAGACTAGGATTGTAGGCTAAAATGAGAATTCAAAACAAGCATCCCAGCAAATGACAGTAACAAACTGCAGCCATGTTGCAGCCATGTATATATTGCTTCAGAGTGGGGATCAAAGCTAGTATACACATATATATATATGTGTGTGTGTGTGTGTGTGTGTGTGTGTGTGTATGTATGTATGTATGTATGTATGTATGTATGTATGTATGTATGTATGTATTTTTGTATTTTTGTAAACTCACCAGAATCTGGCTACACTTCAAAGAGATTTTTACTTCTGTAAAACAAGCGCCTTAAGAATTTGGGAGGAGTTAATTCACCTCTTTTATTGTGTTCCTGTTTAAGAAAAATCTGAAATCATAGCAGCATTATAATAGCAATGTGCCACTGAATTTCAGCTCTGCAATTTACGTTGAGGGCCAGGTGTGGTTCATTGGCTGGATCCCTCTGAGCTAATCCAAATCAAATGGAACCCATTTCTGACCAAGTATAATAGTCAGTGTGGGGAAAAAAATCACATGTTCATTATTGGCAACTAGGCAGCAAGCCAAACATTTCAAATTCAAGATATTTTAGGCCTGAAGCAGGGTTTTTTTTCTGACCTTAAGGGGAAACATTAGGGTGCCATTCAGATTGTACTAGAGATGTTCTTCTGAGTTTTGCTCACATTGTTCCAGCAGCTCAGGGAGCTGATCAGAGTTCAAGATGGGGTTTCAAGCTTGCAGTGTTTACAATCAAAACATTTTGCACACCGTGAGTGTGCACTACTTCAAGTGTCAAAATGAAACGTGTATTGTGGAGGATGCAACATGGGAAAAAGTTCAGCTTACTGTTGGAAACAGTTTCTGACAGGGAAGTTGGGAACCTGAGCAATCCATTTATTTATTTAAACTTTATATATATATATATAAAGAAAAAAATATGAAATTGTTATTTGAAACCTTTTATGGGCATATAATAGGGGAAATGCAAGTGTAACAATTCCAAGATAGTTAATGGGGTTCTTGACTATGATGTGTATTTTGGACTGCATTCAGATATGGAAAATCCAAAACCAGGATGTCTTGTGCTACTTGCATTGCATTTCAGTGCAATGAAACTTGCAAGGAGGGAATTTCAGAAAGTAAAATTTAAGTCTACTACTTACCATATTTTTTGGAGTATAAGACACATTCCCCCCCCAAAAAAGAGGTGAAAATTTGGGTGAGTCATACACCAAATGTAGCCCCATCCACCCACTCGCCCCCACCCTTTGGCCTCTGCCTCCCAGCAATTTGCCTCCTTGCAGCAAACAGCAAACAGCCTGTTTCAGTTTCACCTTCAGCACAGCTGATTAGCATAAGCATGTGAATGTCAGGCCTCCTGACGATCAGCTGTTTCAGGCTGCAGGGATTGCCATAGCCTATTGCCGCCTCCACGTGCCCAATTTTCAGGCTCCAGATCCCATTTTTGGCCTCTGTGCACCTCATTTTCAGCCTCCGTATGTCCCATTTTCCACACATTCTGATCCCCGCTCCTGGGCAGAAAATGTGGTGGGCCAAGGTGGCAATAGGCAATGGCAATCCCTGCAACCTGAAACAGCTGATTGTCAGGAGGCTGATCCAACCGACAATCAGCTGCTTGTGCTAATCAGGCTGTACTGAAACTGAAATGGGCTGTTCGTTGCAAGGAGGCAAATTGCTGGGAGGCAGAAGCAGATTTTTTTTTCTTGTTTCCTTCCCAAAAACTAGGTGCATCTTATACTTAGGAGAATCTTATACTCTGAAAAATACGGTAAATTTACCACTTAGTTGTAACTTCTAATGTCAGCTTCTATTGACCCCAATAATGACAGGTCAAGGTTCAGAAAATTCTGAAACATGAAACTTAAAGAAGTATATATGCAAGGGGAACCTTTACCTTTATAATTCTCAATATTTTGCTTCTAAGCGACTGACACCTTAAAAGGAAGACCCCAACTACCCCTGCTACTTTCACAGAAGGTTCAAACAAGTCCAACCTGAAAGCTTGGATGAGACTTTTTTTTTTTTTTTTTTTTTTTTTAAGGACAAGGAATTCAAGTACATAAATTCCCTTGATTTTGGAAACCGTTGCAAGTTTCAACAGCACAGATCATTCTCAAGGAGAAATTATAACTCTGGCCTCTTTCCAGAGAATCTGAATCATGGGCTATAATGGGATACTTATGGCACATCAAGCACCAATTTTAAAAACAAGAAGTTTTTTTTTCTTCTGAGGGGGAAAAAATAATTAGGTCAAAGGGATCAGAATTTGGGTCAAAATGAAGAAGACAATATTTTGAAAAAGACTTAAGGTAAAGGTAAAGGTTCCCCTCGCACATATGTGCTAATTGTTCCCAACTCTAGGGGATGGTACTCATCTCTGTTTCAAAGCCAAAGAGCCAGCACTGTCCAAAGATGTCTCCATGGTCATGTGGCCAACATGACTAAACGCTGAAGGTGCACGGAGCGCTGTTATCTTTCCACCAAAGGTGGTTCCTATTTTTCTACTTGCATTTTTACATGCTTACAAACTGCTAGGTTGGCAGAAGCTGGGACAAGTATCAGGAGCTCACTCCATTATGCAGCGCTAGGGATTTGAACTGCTGACCTTTCTGATCGACAAGCTCAGCGTCTTAGCCATTGAGCCATAATTGGCATATCATTAAGCTACAAACCCAGGCAGTCTTCAACTTACAACCATTTTATTTAGTGATCATCTGAAGTGACTTATAGCCGTTCTCTGTCCTTACAACCATCACAGCATCCCATGGTCATGTGATCAGAATTTGGGTGCTTGGCAATTAGCATATATTGATGATCAGGAATATGGGAGCAGTAAAAGGTTCACGCATTGCTTTAAGCATGTGATCTATACACCCAACATTGTGGCACTAAGCCACAGTTCCTGCCTCACTGCTATGTATAAAGGTAGAATTAAAGGGTAGGGGATGTGTGAAGCCTTCCTTTGGAGATGAACTGATGAACTGAACTGATTTTTGATAATTTAGTCAGAAATGAATATGCTCTCCCAATCAATTTTAAAAACAAATAATACAGAGGATAATTGGATCAGAACTCATCTGCATATGATTGATTTGGCACAAGAAACCATTGGTTGCCCTCTAACACCACTGGATGACATTGCCAGGTCTCACTGCTTTAGCAGGAAGCTACTCAGAGATGATTTACACCTTGGTCAGTGTCTCTTCGCACTTCTACCATCGGACAGAAGACATCGAAGCATAGCCAGCCGAACAAATAGGTTTAAAAATAGTTTCTATCCTTGGGCTGTCAGACTCTTAAACACAATCACAATCACTACATACACACACACACACACACACACACAAACACACAAACGTATGACTAGTCTGTCTGTTTCTTTCTTTCCTTCCTTCCTTCCTTCCTTCCTTCCTTCCTTCCTTCCTTCCTTCCTTCCTTCCTTCCTTCCCCCTAATTAGTTGCATAGGGATTATTATTTATACTATTTATGTTGTATTTTTTGCCATGGATTGCACCAGTGAGGCTAAAACCAATTTCGTTGTATACATGATGTACAATGACAATAAAAGCTATACTACACCATATTTAGATAAAATGTGGCTTATTGCAATATGCAAATAGAACACCTTTTGGCAGTTAATTCCAGTTATGCACCACTGTTTTAGTCACTTCTGAGATACCACTGATAATGTGTAACCTTATCTGCTTCCTCCAAATTTCTCAGCCCAAAATTGTGTCCTAACAGTACATCTTATAACGTCCCTTATTTTTATCAGAAAACTTGGGACTGTTGGCAACGCGACCTCATTTCACCTTCCTTCCTTGCCAAAGAAAGGGCTTGGCACAGGTACAAACCTTCAACAAGCACCTTTGCCAAGTTATGACCTCATTCCGTGGAGCACCTGGCGAGAAAAAGGTGCCCCTCCTAGGTAGCTTGGCCTGAAAACATGCTTCAGAAAACAGTTAGGCTGATGCTAAAACTGTAATAGCACCACAAATTATAGAAGAAACCCAACTCTTCAAGCAGCTTGGAATTTCTGATCCACACAGCTAATTGTTGGAGGACTTTTAGTGAATATTCACTTTAAAAGCTGATTTCTCCAATTCAGTGATGGGGTTCACACACCATGTTTCTGTATTTTTCGGAGTATACTGAATACAGCATTTTTTTGCCTCCTGAAACCCTGCCCCCTTCACCAAAATGGCTGTGCGTAGTCTTAAGGAGGCTTCCAGAGTGCTCCTAGGGGGTGGGGAGAGCAGAAATGAGCGATAAATGGGCCGTTTTTTGCTCAATTTGCCCCCCACCAGCCCCCAGGAGCACTCTATAAGCCTCCTAAAGGCTATGCATGCCCCTTTTTGACAAAAAATGTGCATTTTTTGCTTGTCTCCCCCCCCCGGGGGGGGCACTCTATAAGCCTCCTAAAGCTATTCATGCCTTTTTTTGGGGAAAAAAACCCAGGCCCATTTTCATGAAAAACGGGCTGTTTTTAGGAGGTCTGCAGAGTGCAAAATCTTTTTTTTTTAATTTGCCTCTGCAAAATCTTGGTGCTTTTTATAGTTTGGTGCATCTTATACTCTGAAAAATATGGTATGTCATGCTCTGTTTAATTATGATTTGCAGAATAAGCTGTACCCACTTTGTATATAATGCTATGCCATCAATCATGGTCTTCAAACACTTGTGGTTGGCTTCTCCTTAACATGAAGCCAAAACTAAACCTCATTAGGAATTAGCATGGTGGGTGAATCAGATCATATGTGCCCTAATGTTTATCTGTATCAACTTGATATTACTGTGTTTTCCTGAAAATAAGACTCAGCTGTCAAGTCTTCCAGCAGTGGCCGCTCTAGAAGTGTGCTCTATGGTTGTGGGCCGGGCGCCGGACAGAGAGTCTTCCAGACAGAGAGTCTTACAGCAGCCAGCTCACAACCATAGAGCGCACTCCTAGAGCGGCCGCTGCTGGAAGACTTGGCAGCTGAGTTTTGGAGTTTGGAAGCTGGAGAAGAAGTTATGCTCGGAGCACAGCAGCAGTACCCTGGCCCTGCAGGGGGAGCTGGGCCAGAGCATGGTGAGGCTGGGAGGCATGCTTGCTGGGGCGGAACAGGTGCTTGCACAACCCCCCCTCTGCAGCCAGGCAGAACTCCATGCACTGACCTAGGGGGTATTCCTAATGTGCCAAACCGCGGGAGCTGGGGGGTGGGCAGAGCGCCACATGGCTTGGCGCCTTAGGGATACCCCCTAGGTCAGTGAATGGTGCTCTGCCCGGCTGGAGAGGGGGTTTGCCAGGCGGTTGCTCATGAGCGTGGTCACTCATGGCTGCTTCGCCCCTGAAGCTGTGCTCAGCTCTTCGGGAGCCAGCTCACAAGGGAGCAGCCAACCGGCAACTCCCCCCTCTGGCCAGGCAGAATGCCACTCCCCAACCTAACGGTATCCCGAAGGCGGCAAGCAACATGAGTGCCTTTCTCCCCTGGCTCCTGCGGCTTGGCGCCTTCAGGATACCGCTAAGTCGGTGAGCGGTGCTCTGCCTGGCCGGAGGGGGGGATGGTTGTGCAGGGGGCTTATTTTCAGGGGTCGGCTTATATTTTTGCCCATGCGAAAAATGTTGCAAGGCGTTAGTTTCCGGACAGGTCATATTTTCAGGGAAACACGGTAGAGCTATACATAAATTAAAAAATTAAATTCACAATGTGATATACAAGAACAGGCATGGAACATAATCATGATGAACCCAAAGACTACTAGGATGAAATAAAAATTAACTGACTAAAAATAAAAATAGTTGCAAATTTCACGAGGCTTCAGCAGTCTTGCATGTAAATTGTTGAAGAATGTCGAAGGACATGTAGGGTTTTTGCTTGAGATTGTAGAGATCTCAATTCAACAAGATGTTATGAGATGTGGAGGAAAGATCCCACTCTAGCCAGCTACAAGCCACATTCCCAGCAATGGGAGAACCATTGGTCACTGACATATGCAAAAGACGTTGATGTGTTTCGCTAAGAACAGGAGTTCTTAGAGGAGCTAAGAGGGGGGGACAGGCAGCAACGGCTGTAAAGAGCTCTTCCAAAAATAAATTAAGTTTTTCTTTTTTTAATATATACATGTATTTTTATATTTTAACTCATTTTTAATCTATCTTTAATAGATACTGGAATTTTACAAAAGCACATATAGTATGTCTACCATTTGTTTTAGATACATTTTAACAATACTACAATCCAGGATTTTTAAGAATGGGGAAAAGGAGAAAAAGACAGCACTCTGCAGCAGAGAGTTCATCCAAGCCTTTGAAGCAGCAGAAAATGGAAGATTATACTGCAAACAGACAGTCTGTTCCAGTAAGTAACTCATTCGCAGTTGCCTTATCAGGTAAGTGTAATTGATGGGATTCAATGGAATGGGACTTAGAAAACCGAATTTGAAAGCAAACAGCATGTACAACTATCCTCCTTCCTCTTGGAGAATGGTTCCCCTCCTTGGAACTCAGCAGCAGCCGTTCTTGCACAGGAGGGAGATGTACTGTATTTTTCGGAGTATTAGATACACCGGAGTATAAGACACACCAAGGTTTTGAAGAGGGAAATTTAAAAAAAGTTTTTGTACTCTGCAAACTTCCCAAAAATGGCTCGTTTTTCGCAAAAATGGGCTTGTTTTTTTGAAAAGGGCATGAATAGCCTTTAGGAGGCTTGTAGAGTACTCCTGGGGGATGCTCCCCCCCAAAATGAGCAAAACGGGCCCATTTTTCACAAAAACGGGCTCATTTTTCACAAAAACGGGCTCATTTTTTGTTAAAAAATGGGAATGAATTAGGAGGCTTGTAGAGTGCTCCTGGGGATTGGGGGGCAAAATTAAGTAAAAAAATGGCCTGTTTTGTGCTCATTTCTGCCCTCCCCAGCCCCCAGGGGCACTTTGAAAGCCTCCTTAACGCTATGCACGGCTATTTTGGTGAAGGGGGCGGGGTTTTGGGAGGCTAAAAATGTTTATTCAGTGTATAAGACGCACCCAGATTTTCAGCCTCTTTTCTGAGGGGAAAAATGGTGTGTCTTATACAGTAATAAGAACAGGAGTCTCCAAATGTGGCAACTTTACCACTTGGGGACTTCACCTACTGGTGAGGAATTCTGGGAGTTGACTTCTACAAGTCGTAAAGTTGCCACGTTGGGAGATTCCTGCAGGAATATCTGTAAAGCAGTTCTTCAGGTTGACTGTCTAGCACAGTGGCCCCAACGCTTTGGGCCTCGGGGATCGGTTCTGTGGAGAGAGGTTTTTCTGTGGACGAGAGGAGATGTAGTTTTGCATATTGCCTGCATCCAATGGATGGGGCTTTGCTTGTGTGCACAACCTGCTTTCTGGTATGTCGCGACCCAGTTGGGGACCCCATGCCTAGCACAAATTTACACTCCCTTCCAGACTCACCTTCTCTCCTTTTTCTCCACTGCAGTCACACTTAGTGCTTGAGGAACACCCATGGCATGCCTAGAAGGGAGAGAAAGAAGCTCAGTATGAGATATGAAGTGGTCCTTGGATAGGAAGAATTACTTCTCAAAAGTTAATGGGAAGCCACAACTCTGGACTCCTTCATTGTGGAACTAAGCATACTTTAAACATGGTAGGTGTACCAAACAACGAGCAAGCAGATAATCCTAATTACAATCTGCAAAACAGAAAGTTGATTTCAATGATAACTGAGCAATGAAGTTCACTTGCCTCTTTACATTAATAAAAGGAGGGAAACCATATTATTCACTTCTCGACCTATCTGGAGGTCTTTAGAAAAAGAGTTGGTTATTTCTGCTTTGTAGAGATACAAAAAGAAGGCAGTGTCCCTGCTTCTAAGCAAAAACCTACTTGCTGGTTTTGCGCCAACTCAGAAGCTCAAACTGCCCAAGGAGCTGCTGATTCAGTTCTAAAGAGGAATTATTGAGTCTGTCATCTGCACCTCCATAACTGTCTGGTTTGGTTCTGCAACCCAACAAGACAGACACAGACTTCAGAGGAGAATCAGAATTGCAGAAAAAACAATGTCTGCCAACCTGCCTTCCATCGAGGACCTGTACACTGCACAAGTCAAAAAGGGGGCCGTGAAAATATTTACAGACCCCTCACATCCTGGACATAAATTGTTTCAACGTCTATCTTCAAAATGATGCTATAGGGCACTGCACACCAAGACAATTAGACACAAGAACAGTTTTTCCCCGAACGCCATCACTCTACTAAACAAATAATTCCCTCACCACTGTCAAAATTATTCACTAAGTCTGCATTACTATTACTATTAGTCTTCTCATCATTCCTATCCCCCATCTTCTCCCACTTATGACTGCAGGACTGTAACTTTGTTGCTTGTATCCTTGTGATTTTCATGGATATTGATTGTTTCCTGAGTGCTTATTTGTACCCTGTGACTATCGTTAAATATTGTGCCTTATGATTCTTGACGAATGTATCTTGTCTTTTTATGTACAGAGACCATTTGCACCAAACACAAATTCCTTGTGTGTCCAATCACACTTGGCCAATAAAGAATTCTATTCTATTCTATTCTATTCTATTCTATTCTAATTCTATTCTATCAAGACCAAAGTCTTCTGCCCACAAGATTCTCAATGTGGTTCCTTCCATGTTTCTAAACACTTCAAAAACTCCCTACTTTGATCATCCCCCTTTCTGCTCTTTCATATCATTGTTCTCCTCATCCTCAAAGACTTCATATCCCTGTGGTCTGGTACAACTATTACAATATCACAAGGCAGCTGTGTGGTTCAAAGATGCTCAGAGCCCTCACCTGTTATTCCTACCCATAATCGTAATCCTGGCACTGCCAGCCATAAACCCCTCAGGAAGCCATCTCCTTCTTCTAGATGAAGCTTCTTAAAACCCATCTTCCCCAAGAGACACTTAAGGTACACACCTCAAGGAGAGGAGGATGCTATGCATCAGGGGGTGTCCAACCTTGGCATCTTATGGACTTCAGCTTCAAGCATGGCTGACTGGGGGATTGTGGGAGTTAAAATCCACAGGACTTAAAAGTTACCAAAGTTGGACATCACTGCTATAAAAAAAAATGATCACACATAACTGTAACAAAATGCTTGTCTTTATGTTGTTCTTTCAGCCAGACTGCAGCTTAGATGGCATTTTCCCAGGGAAGGAGCTGATCCTGATCTTCAATCAATCATGCAGGTAACACCCCCCCACACACACCTGTATGTTGCCTTTCATTTGGGATGATCTATACAGATAGACTCTTGCAAGATAAGATTTTTGGATGGGGAATTCTGGGTACCATAATCCAGCACAGCTGGAAGCAAAAAGTCTATGAAAGAAAGGTTGTGTAAGTATATCCTTTCCTCTTACAACTCAGGTAGTCCTTGAATTGCAGCCATTGATCTAGTGACTATTTGAGCAGCATTAAAAAAGTGACTTATAACTGGTTCTCAAGCTTATAACTTGGTCCCAACTGTGGTTGTAAGTTGAGGACTATCTATACCTTCAAAAATCTGGGACTGCCTACCTTAACTATGGGAAAGGAATAGGAAAATAACATTATCAATACCATATAAAGAAAACTTATATAAATGTTTTATAGGTGGCATCAACCACCTGCGAAAATAGCCAAAATGTTTAGAAATTTAGTGCCAAATTGTTGGAAATGTGATTACGAATCAGGCACGCACTACCATATGTGGTGGCCGTGCCAAAAAACTAAAGAATATTGGCAGAAAATTCAAAGGTGGCTGATAGAGGTAACTGAAGAGGACATAGAATTTACACCCAAACTATTTCTTTTTGGAATCATAAACTATAAATATAACAAGGGAGTAATTTACCTAACAACACATATTATTACAGCAGCAAGAATGGTCTTTGCCCAAAACTGGAAAAACAGGGAAATTCCAAAAGAGGAGGAAGCAATTAGGAAAATGCTGACGTGTGCTGAAATGGAGAAATTGACATGGGAGGTTGAAGAACAAAGACAAATCAGAATATTATAAGATCGGGGACAATTTTTTATCACTGATTGGTACAAAAAAGGAAAGACCCAAAATAAACAATGACTAAGATCTATAAATGGAAATTAGAATTATGTATGAAACTAAAACAGTGAAAATGTATAAGATAAAAAAAAGCAACATGGTTGGAATTACGATATTTCTATATTTGTAAATACTGAACAGACCAAATGTAAATAAGCAGGGTAGTTATAACGTGTAACTTTATATCTTAGCATGTATGGCATTGGACACACTGTGTCCAATGTTTTAATTTGTGTTCAATAAAAAACTTTATTAAAAAAAAGAATCTGGGACTGCCTCTTCAGGTAAGTACCTGTGTGTAATAATGTGATACCTTTTGAAGAACAAATTAATTGGACACACCCTTAAAATTAATTAAAACATTTCCCTTTGCAAAGATCTGCACGTGGTATAATTATCCAAAAATTGTTTTTTTTTAGGAAGTCTGAATTGTAATATGACTTTATAATTGAATAAAAAATTGTGGCCAAGTTTTCTGTCTTCACTAGCCCAATTCTTCTTCCTATAAATATTGCCTTTGGCACAGCGGCGTGCAGCAAAATATTGCACCATCGCATCTCAGATACGTTAGCCAGCCATGCAAGTTGTGATTAGAGTAATTAAACAACTACATAATTGGAACAGACATAATTGCTTAACATTGTTAGCATAAATAGTTTATGCATCACATTTTATATCACTTGCTTTAGAAGCATCTTAAAACGCTGACCAAATAAGCCAATAAAAATGAGGACAATTTGCAGCAAAGCTGCAAGAAATTTATATTAATAATAAGAAATAAAGATGGTTGCAACCTGATCTCTAACCAATAGATGGAGCTTTCTACTCATAGTTGCAAAGTAGTTTACTCAAATCCAGAAATGTTCCAAATTCAGCACTCCCCAAGTTTGCCAAAAAAGACAATTTATAGACAGACAATTGCCAAGAAGACAATTCACAGAGAAACAATTCAGAGAGCTCCAAAACCCCACATAAGATAATTCAGAGAAGTCACAGAAATATTGAGAGAAGGAATTCACACCCTTCTCTCATTTACTCATGAAAATGTTGGCCACTTAGAGTTTCTTCTTTGGGGAAAAAAAATCACATCTGCATTCAAAGTTAATTCAGAATAGGTCAACAAATAAAATGTCAGATATTGGTTTAATTCCATTCCTAATTTCTTATTTCTTTTTGGAGTTCCATATTGGTCTTCTAAATATTTTTGAAGAAGATTCAAAATACATAAAATAAAATATTGAGCACAGAAGGAGAAGCCTAATACTGTCCTAAGAAAAAATAAGGCTTAATTAAATAATTTCAAAAGCCTTTTTTAACCCACCAGACCTTAAGAAGTAATGAAAAAGGCCCATAATACAATAAAACCATTTCCATTAAGCACTAATTGATCAATGAAAAGATGCATTGTTTAAAATATACATAACTAGCTGAATCCCCGTGCTATCGCAATCGGGCTTGATAAATCAACACTTGCAGCTTGAAAATAAATGAGTAGTTACAATTGGCCTCTCCTCTCCCCTTCTCTCCCTCAGGTTTGCCTCATTGATCCTCTCCTATCCCCTTTTCTCCTTCAGGTCTGCCCCACAGAGGCCTCTCCTATCTTATCCCCTTCTCTCCCTTCCTTAGCATCAGAGCATTTTTCAGGTGGGGAGGGGGAGTAGAATGTCTAAATTCCCAGCCTGAAGACCAGATGAGTCACACACTGGCCATGCCCGTGCTCAAGTGGCAGTTGTAACAGAGTTCTTTTCAGGTGGGAAGGGGGAGTAGAATGTCTAACTCCTTAGCATCAGAGCGTGCTAATAATACTATAAGAAATACTAATGATCTGATGGTCATTTCAAAAAATCCTTTCTTAACGAGCACCTAGAAGCCAAGAGGAACATATGTGCCAAATTTCAAGTTTGTAGGCTTTAAAGTACTGGAGATTTTGTGATGATGCATGAATAGTATTTCACTTTTATATATATAGATGAAGAACAAAACAAAACTAATGCATAAAATATATAAATAGGGTTAGTCACATAAAATGTTTGAAGGTGGATTTCCCTTCGAAAACGGGGCTGAGTCCAGACTGAGATTTCACCCAAATGGTTTTTTTTAAATCTTAGTTTATTAGCCTCATGATATTGAAATTCAGATGTACTCTGTACTGTTCTTGGAAATATTCTACCTTAAACTTCACAGAATTATTTCTGATAAAATATGCAGATTATTATATCACACTTAATTCACTGTCCTGCAGAAATTCACTAGATTCACATGTTGCATTGGAATGTCATTTATTCTACAAGCAAATTGCCAAATGCAGCCCACAAAGACTGGGCTTAGATAACACTTTGAGCCTGAACAAGCTGAAGTTAATGGGTGATAGCCAAGTGAAACAAGAAAGGAAAAAGGAACCAATTTTGTTGTATTTAAGTACAATGACAATAAAGATTATACTTTAAAAAGAGGACATGGATGGTAAAATCAGCGTAGGTACTAACCAAACCTTGCATGAAAAAAACAGTGAGAAGCTTTTTTCAATTTGCCAACTGATTTGCAAACCCATCTGCAAATTTGCCAACTGCTGTGGGAATTCATTTGCAAATTAATGCAACTGTCAAGCTAAGACTAGTAGTTACATGCATCACATGTGGATTGCCAAAAAAAAAAAACCCATTCCCCCAGGAAAGGGTTAAAAATTAACTTTTTAAACCAATCAGCTCATTGTAGGTGTGTTGGAATATTGGCATTGAATTCCCTTCCCACAATTCCTCAATAAGACCTTGCCCCAAATCTGAAAGAGGGAGCTCAGTTTTTAAAATATAGAATATAGAATAACAGAGTTGGAAGGGACCTTGAAGGTCTTTTAGTCCAACCCCCTGCCTAGGCAGGAAATCCTAGGCCATTTCAGACAAATGGTTATCCAACATCTTCTTAAAAATGTCCAGTGTTGGAGCATTCACAACTTCAGGAGGAAACTTGTTCCACTGATTCATTGTTCTAACTTCCAGGAAATTTCTCCTTAATTCTAGGTTGCTTCTTTCCTTGATTAGTTTCCACCCATTGCTTCTTGCCCTGCCCTCAGTGTGATATTCCTGCACTTCAGTGATGAGGTGATTAAGGAGTGGCTCAAACATCCACAATGGATTGTATAGCCTTTTGCTATACAATCCATTTTCCCAGCCCTTTGTTATCTCTCTAGTTGATCACACTCCTTCATCCTTAGGAGAAGACCTCAGAAAGCGAGTCATCCCAGGAGATCTATTCTGATGGAGAACTTGGGACAACCAGGAAGGTAGAGAGCAATAGAGATAAGGAAGAAAAAAAACCATTAATAATATCTCCTTGGCCCCATCCATCCATCCATCCAAATAGAGCTGGAAGGAACCTTTGAGGTCTTCTAGTCCAACCCCCTGTTCAAGCAGGACACCCTATACCAGTGTTTCTCTATCTTGACAACTTGAAGATGTTTGGACTTCAACTCCCAGAATTCTGGGAGCTGAAGTCCAGACATCTTCAAGTTGCTAAGGTTGGGAAACACTGCCCTATACCATTTCAGACAAGTGGTTTTCCAGTCTCTTCTTTAAAAACTTCCAGTGATGGAGAACCCAGAACTTCTGAAGTCAAACTGTTCCTCTGATTAATTGTTCTCACTATCAGGAAGTTCCTCCTTAATTCTATCGTTGCTTCTCTCGTTCCCATCCATTGTTTCTTGTCTTGCTTTCTAATCAACAGAAGCAGCTCAAAAAGGCCATTCTAAGAAATTGATTGAAAATCTCACACATCCTGAAAAATGTGTAGAAAGACAGAAGCCTCTTCTGAAGGAAGAACGGCTTGAAGTGGGATGAAGTGTTATGCGATACTTCTCCAAATCCTCCAGGAACCATAGCATCTATTTTCTTTGGAGCAACCAAACCTGTAATCACAAATGCCACAGCTAAGCCAACTTTTTCGAACCAGCACTGTCCAGTGGCAAAGCAGTTGCATTGACTTCGGGACACTGCAACCGTCACAAACACTTGCGATTGCCAAGTGTTTGAATTCTGATCACATGACCATGGGGATGCTGAAAAATGGTCATACATCACTTTTTTCAGTGCTGTAGTAATTTAGAGCAGTCACTAAATGAATAGTAGTAAGCTGAGGACTAGCTGTAATTGCTCTGGATTATGACAACCAGTTTCTCAGTTGCAATGGATGGCTGTGAAAGTTGGACCATAAGAAAGGATGAGTGCCAAAGAATGGAGACTTTTGAACTATGGTGCTGGAGAAGACTCCCGTGAGTCCCTTGGACTTCAAGGTGATCCAACTGGTCAGTCCTAGAGGAGATCAACCCTCACTGCTCTTTAGAAGACCAGATCCTGAAGATGAAACTCAAAGACTTTGGCCACCAAATGAGAAGGAAGGACTCACTGGAGAAGAGCCTAATGCTGGGAAAGATGGAGGGCAAAAGAAGAAAGGGACAACAGAGACTGAGGTGGCTGGATGGCGTCACCAAAGCAGTCGGCGTGAGCTTCAATGGACTCCAGAGGATGGTAGAGGACAGGAAGGCCTGGAGGAATGTTGTCCATGGGGTCACGATGGGTTGGACACGACTTCGAAACTAACAACGAGAACTATAATCCCACACGTCTACCAAATTGGGAAATATTCTCAATCAGTGAGCACTGATGATGTTACCTAGTTGGGTAATGAAACATCTGCAAGAAAACAAGAAGCTCAGAAAGCACCAAGGACCCCTCATGTCAACCCTGAGCTACAAATATTCTTTCTGAGAAATACTCCCCCGCTAACATGATTTCTAAGCAGGCATCTCCATCTCCAGCAGGAGACAATGGACTGAAGCCAAAGTCCCAAATGAAACTCAGATGTTTTTTCAAAGTTCTCCTCAGAAAAACCCAAGACCAGTGTTTTACCTTTTCTTTTTTCTCAACCAACATCTGTATTCTTTCAGGAGCAATTTGTCAAAGGCAGTAGGTTGGCAACAAGCAAGAGTTGATTCAGTTTCAGTTTCAGTTTCAGTTTATTGGGATTTATATGCCGCCCTTTTCCCTGAGGGGACTCAGGGCGGCTTACAACCACAGGGGAGGGGAAGTGCAAGGTCAAAACAAACAATTAGTGAACAAAAGAAAAATGATAAAACACAACTTTCATTCAGCAATCAAACACTCGGGCGGGTGATTGGAAACCTATTCCCAGGCCTGCTGGGAGAGCCAGATCTTGAGGGCTGCGCGGAAGGTCTGGATCGTGGTGAGGGTGCGGATCTCCATGGGGAGCTCGTTCCATAGGGTCGGGGCAGCAACAGAGAAGGCTCTCCTCCGTGTGGTCGCCAGTCGGCATTGACCGGCTGATGGAATTCGGAGGAGGCCTAGTCTGTGCGATCTAATTGGTCGGTTTAGGGAGGTAATCGGCAGAAGGCGGTCTCTCAAGTACCCAGATCCACTACCATGGAGTGCTTTAAAGGTGGTCATTAGTATCCTGAAGCGCACCCGGAGACCAACAGGCAGCCAGTGCAGCTCGCGGAGGACAGGTGTAACGTGGGCGAACCGAGGTGCGCCCACTATCACTCGCGCGGCTGCATTTTGGACTAGCTGTAGTCGCCGGATGCACTTCAGGGGCAGCCCCATGTAGAGCCCATTGCAGTATTCCAGTCTGGAGATCACAAGGGCTCGAGTGACTGTTGTGAGGGCCCCCCGATCTAGGTAGGGCCGCAACTGGCGGACCAGGCGAACCTGGGCAAATGCCCCCCTGGTCACAGCTGACAGCTGGTGGTCAAAAGTCAGCTGTGGATCCAGGAGGACTCCTAAGTTGCGGACCCTATCTGAGGGGTATAAAATTTGACCCCCCAGCCTAAGCGTTGGTGTATTAGCCAAATTATTGGGGGGGAAACACAACAGCCACTCGGTTTTATCCGGGTTGAGCACCAGTTTGTTAGCACTCATCCAGTCCTTAACGGCCTCCAGACCCTGGTTCATCACGTCCACCGCTTCATTGAGTTGGCACGGGGCGGACAGATACAATTGCGTATCGTCCGCATATTGATGGTATTTTATCCCGTGCCTCCGAATGATCTCGCCCAGCGGTTTCATGTATATGTTAAATAGTAGGGGGGATAAGACCGAACCCTGGGGTACCCCACATGTTAGGGGCCTCAGGGACGATCTCTGCCCCCCGACTAACACCGACTGCGACCTGTCCGAGAGGTAGGAGGAGAACCACCGCAGAACAGTGCCTCCCACTCCCACCTCCCGCAGTCGTCGCAGAAGGATACCATGGTCGATGGTATCGAAAGCCGCTGAGAGGTCAAGGAGAACCAGGATGGACGCATAGCCTCCATCTCTGGCCCTCCAGAGATCATCGGTCAATGCGACCAAAGCGGTTTCTGTGCTGTAACCAGGTCTGAAGCCGGACTGGAAGGGGTCAAGATAGCTAGCTTCCTCCAAGGCCCGTCGAAGCTGAAAGGCTACCACCTTCTCAACAACCTTCCCGATAAAGGGAAGGTTGGAGACAGGACGAAAGTTGTTTAAGATGGCTGGATCTAACGATGGTTTCTTTAGGAGGGGTCTCACCACCGCCGTTTTGAGTACGGCGGGGAAGTGCCCCTCCCGAAGGGAGGCGGTGACAACCGCCTGGATCCAGCCATGTGTCACCTCCCTGCTGTTAGCCACCAGCCAGGAGGGACACGGGTCCAGAATACAAGTGGAGGCACTTACAGCTCGGATGGCCTTGTCCACATCCCCAGAGGCAACTTCCTGGAACTCAACCCAGAGTTGATGTGGCAGATGATCCTCCTGTGTCTCAGCTGGATCTACTGCGGTGGAGTCCAAGTCCGATCGAAACCGAGCTACTTTGTCCGCCAAGAATTGAGCATAATCCTCAGCCCTACCCTGCAAGGGGTCTCCTGCATCCCTCCTATTAAGGAGGGAGCGGGTTATCCTGAACAGGGCGGCTGGGCGTGACTCGGCGGACGCAACCAAGGAAGAAATATATGATCTTTTTGCAGTTCTTAATGCTCGAACATAGTCCTTGGTGCAGGTGGTTAAGAGTGCTCGGTTTGCCTCGGACTTATCCGACCTCCACTGGTGCTCTAGGCATCTCCTCCGGCGTTTCTTCTCCCGGAGTTCCTCGGTGAACCAGGGAACTCTCCGGGATCCACTGACCCGGAGGGGCCGTAGTGGCGCAATCCGGTCGAGAGACTCCGACGCCGCCGAGTACCAGGCGGCAGCCAGAGTCTCCGCCGAACTGTGGGCGAGGGTATCAGGAATAACCCCAAGCTCCGTCTGGAACCTCTGAGGGTCCATAAGTCGCCTGGGGCGGAACCACCTGGTCGGTTCCTCCTCCCTACGGTGGGGGTTTGGCCTCCGGAAGTCGAGCCTCAGTAGGCAATGGTCTGACCACGACAGGGGTATGATCTCATTACCCCTCAGACCAAGATCACACATCCACTGCTCCGAGAGGAATACGAGGTCGAGCATGTGACCCGCTGCATGGGTTGGGCCCCGAATTACCTGGGTCAAGCCCATGGCTGTCATGGAAGCCATGAACTCCTGCGCCCCGTCAGAGCGTTCACCGAGCGATGGCAAGTTGAAATCCCCCAGAACAATAAGCCTGGGGAACTCAACTGCCAGCTCGGCTACTGACTCGAGGAGCGAGGGGAGGGATGCTGCAACGCAGTTGGGAGGCAGGTACGTTAGCAGCAAACCCACTTGACCCTTGAGGTCCAACTTTATCAGCAGAGACTCACACCCGACAAGCTCCGGAGCAGGGACCCTACGAGGTAACAGAGACTCCCGGATTACAATAGCCACACCGCCACCCCTTCCCTGGGCTCTCGGCTGATGAAGCACCTGAAATCCCTCTGGGCACATCTCTACGAGGGGGACTCCTCCTTCTGTGCCCAGCCAGGTTTCAGTAATACATGCCAGGTCTGCCCTCTCGTCAACAATTAAGTCCCGGACGAGGGGAGCTTTGTGAACAACAGACCTGGCATTTAGCGACAACAGCCTGAGCCCAGGGTCCTGACTACTCGCGCCATCTGGTCTTGGAGTGGGACTCCTAGGGCCGGAAGGAGGGAACTCTGTAATGTAGCGAACCCTCCTTCCCCGGTAATGGCCAGCCCTAAGGTCCCCGCCGTATCTGCCTCTCCCTGTCACGACCGCTATGCTCCGACCCACTCCCATGTCCATGGCCCCCCCAACCACCCCGGTTCCTCCCGCCTTCCCCAGCAGGTCCTCCGAGTCAAACATTCTCATTTATCCACTCTAACAATCCCACGTAAAAATTTAAAACATATAAAATACAAAGGTAACAATTACTAAAAGTGGGCCATTCATTCAATTCCAAACAACTCCCATACACTCAACATTCTATTTAAAAATTGCGCAGTTATAATATATAATAATATGGAAACAGTGGAGGAAGCGATGGTCTGCTCCTCTCCCTTATGTCCTGGGGAGATGTCCTTAGCCACCACGTCAAAAGTACGTAGTATGTAAGGTGGCTGTAGCCAAACAAAATTGAGTGTAAAGCTCCAGAGTTCGTAAATGGCTCCCATATAGTCTTGTCCCACTGGTGGAGGTTAGCGGGCTGTATATTCGAAAGTCTCTTTCCCAAGGATATATAAGGCCCCCAATGTAGGGGACCAGAATTCGAGGTTGACTTGCACCGCTCTTGCAAATGGAGGGAAAAATGCTGGTATTTTCGGGGCTCAATCCTTGTCCCTGTAGCCGCCATCCTCTATCGCTCCCTGCCAGTTGGCCACAATCCTACTCCTCCTAGTGGTTAAGTGGGCAGGGAGCAAGGTCCGGAGGGGGCTACAACGATGGTAAATAGTAAAGCGGCAGATGACAAATAATAAAATAGGTAACCAATAGTAATTCCAGTAGCAGATCAAAGTCAAAACCTGGCTTGAGGCAACTACACCCTTTCTCTACTTCTTCCTGTTCCTTTTAACCTAGTGGAATCCTGGAGAACAGACAGCTGGATGACTTCTCTCACAACTCCAAAGTAGGACAGGCAACTTATGAAATGTTCCATGTGACGGAAGCACTTGACCATATATTTCCTAAGGTGCCGGGAAAGACACTAGCAAAGTGTAGCTCTGGAATCTTGCAAAAAGCTTAGATTTCCATCCTCTGGTTGAATGAACTTCCCAGAAAGTGCTTTTGAATTCTGGGGCACGCATTTAGACCTCTGTATTCTGGCTGCCACCACCTCTCCAAAGGCTGGGAGTGTGTTAGCCCAACTCCTTCAGTTAGACAAAGGACTATTGTACTGGGAGTTAGCCAAATTTAGAATCAGCAAACTGGCAGCTTATATTCAGGGCCAAAAATTCTGTCCCCGACTTTCCAGTGAGATCACATCTCTTTCCTTCCTTGTCGGCTTTCAATCTCCAGCCATTGTTTCTCAGAGCATTTTTGTTCCAATGGTCTTCCTTCACTCTAGACTTCTTTCAGATCTACTGAAACGTCAGCTGTCAATGGCATAGATTAGCAGTTGCTGTGCTGGCTACCACATTGGGGCAGTTGGCTCATTATAGCAATAGCATTTAGGCTTACATACCACCCCATAAGGGATGCGGTGGCTCAGTGGCTAAGATGCTGAGCTTGTCAATCAGAAAGGTCTGCAGTTCAGCAGTTCAAATCCCTAGCGCCGCATAACAGAGTGAGCTCCCATTACTTGTCCCAGCTTCTGTCAACCTAGCAGTTCGAAAGTGTGTAAAAAATACAAGTAAAAAAATAGGTGGGAAGGTAACAGCATTCCATGTGCCTTTGGTGTTGAGTCATGCCGACTACATGACCACGGAGACATCTTCGGACAGCGCTGGCTCTTCGGTTTTGAAACGGAGATGAGCACCACCCCCTAGACTAGCAGATATGTGCGAGGGGAACCTTTACCACCATATAGTGCTTTGCAGACCTTTCTAAGCAGTTTACAAAGTCAGCATATTGGCCCTACCCCCAATCTGGCTCCTCATTTTTCCAACCTTGTCCAGATGGATGACTGAGTCAACCTGGAACCCGGTCAAGATCAAACTCCAGGTGGTGGGCAGAGTTAGCCTGCAATATTGCAGCATAACCACTGCACAGTTATGGGGAAACAGCTGGGTTAAAGACATGGAACATTTTTCATTCTTGCAAAACTTCTAATTGGAAAGGAAATGACTATACTATGGAGGTGTTTACAGAGCACCTGTAGCTTAATGAGACATAGTACACACACACACACAGTCTGGTGTTTAGCATAATTTAGAAATGAACAGAGCGATGTTTGGACAACTCTTAGGCTACAACAAGCAAGTATGGGGCCATGGCAGTTTTCCTGTCCCAGCTGTTTTCCTTTAAACATTTTGCATATAATCAGACAAATCCTCAATTGTTGATGGACCAACTTCTCCCTGGCCCAATAGGCTACAGTCAGTTGTCCTATGTACTAAACCCTTAAACAAGCTATTGATCTACTATCTGGAATTACATTTATATTCTTAAAGGTGTTTTTGTGCTAACGAAGTTAACAGATTAACAGAGTTGGAAGGGACCTTATAGATCATCTAGTCCAACCCCCGGCTCAAGCAGGGGACCCTACACCATTTCTGACAAATGGCAGTCCAGTCTCTTCTTGGAAGCCTCCAGTGATGAAGCTCCCAAATGACCGGCTGGCTCCGCCCATCCTGCCCCTCCCCTCCCATTCATAAATGATGCCTGCAAGTAGAGTTGGAAGGTTAATTTTTGAAAATGCAAGTATTTATTTGGACTTTTATCATCCTGAGTAATCAAGATGTAATAATCGTTGGGCTGTTGAGGATGGCAGTAAAGCCTAGCCGCCTGCATTTAATCAGGGACAGGGAAAGAAAGACCTATCCATGAAAAGGAAGGCAACGGGAAGGAGAGAAATATCACATGTTGCCCGTTAATCGGGCAGGAAGCCCATCAGGTTGTAACTGTTAGTCCCCTGGACTATGCTTTCTTCTCATTGTAACCTTCCACTTATGGAACAGCAGGGATGGGATCAGCAAAGCTACCAGCCACCAAAGGAAAAAGAGTTGATTTAATTTAGTAAGTCTCTAACGTGATTATACAATGATTTTATCAGGAGCATTTGGGTTGGGCGAGTGGGAATAGGGCAGAGTAGGGGGTGGGGGGAATCATCCAACAGTGTCAAATTCTCTGGCCTGAACTTGTGCAGTTTTATCAACCGAATTTCCCCTCAAATATTTACAGAAGGCCTTATCCCATGAGCCTATCCAATTTATTCACCCAATCCTTTTCAATGAAACAATTAGGGACATTTTTGGAGGGGGTAAAATGAGTGCTTTACATTCAGCATTCAGCAGTCAAAGGGGGTTTGAGTCCTTCTTCCGATCAGGAAGAAGGTCAAAAGTAATTCCTCGCCCGACATCTTACAAAGGAGGCCCTCAAGCCCCCCCCCCCCTTCTCTCTTTTTCTATGTACACATATTAACTCACTTGCCACTCACTTCAAAAGGAAGCTATTTTGCTCCAACTGGGAATGACATTAAGTCTAAATCCACTCATGCTGTATAGAAAGAGGGTTTCCTTCAATGCACTCAAAAGGAGATGATGAAAGGACTCGCTCAAAGCCCAGCAACTTAACAAGGTGCCCCATTCATTGCATTCCTACATACGGCGGTTGTGATCTTTAAGATGCCTTTACAGTTTGGCAGCTGAGTTTATCGATCAGCTTCCACCTACTGGCTAATTAAGGAAGCCCGGCAGACAGAGGTCCAGAATGCAACTGAGGGCCTGTGGCCAAGATCATGTCAGTTCGAATCCTGAAGGAGGTTCCCAGGCCAGCATCAGATAAAAACCGGGAGAAAGATCTCTGAAATTTGGATTGGGTTCACACCAGTGGTGGGTTCCTACTGGTTTGGACTGGTTCGGCCGAACTGGTAGTGGTTTGGTGGCTTCGGTCACTGGAACTAGCAGTGACCCAGGCCTGCCACCCCCCCAAACCAGTTCTCCGGGCAGTGCCTTAGGCGCCATCTTGTTTCTCAGTTCTGCGCATGCATAGAACAATTTTAATAGCACTGCGCATGCATGCACAATGCACATTAAGCGCACACGCACATGAGCGAACCGGCAATAGCGCTTGCCAGGACCCAACCCTGGTTCACACATTGCTTGATCTACCATGCTAAGCCAAGGTTTTAATCATGGTTTCTGGAATAAATCATAACGGCTTAGTGCAGACACAATTGCAGCCACACGGCTGGTTTTACACATCCCCCTGAGCCTGATGATAAGCATGGAGTGTTGAGCACACTAAAATACTAATATGTCACATTGAGTTTCCAATCTGTAAGGAATTGGGTTTATGCCATGGGCTGAGTCAAAACCAACCCAACCACGCTGTAGCTCAGCGTAATGTGTGAAACCAAGCCAGCCTGCTCACTTGAACAACAGGTAAAAAAGCCAGAATTCTTGCATTCTCGCCTCCATTTTAATGTCTTTGATGATGGTTTAAGTTCTAAACTGACCTTATGTGCTGTTAAGGAGAGGAGATCCCTTTGGAACTGCTGGAAGAAGCCTTCTGGCTGATGGTATTTCCTCTTTAAATGATTTAAAGACCAAGGATCTTGAGAATGGAAGAATATACCTGCCATCCACAAATAACCAACTTGGACTGAGAGCAATAGCAATAGCACTTAGACTTATATACCACTTCACAGTGCTTAACAGCTCTCTCTAAGTGGTTTACAGCCTCTTGCTCCCAACAATCTGGCTCCTCATTTTACCCACCTTGGAAGGATGGAAGGCTGAGTCAACCATGAGTCGGTGAGAATCGAACTGCCAAACTGTAGGCAGCAGGCAATCAGCAGAAATAGCCTGCAATACTGCATTCCAACCACTGTGCCACCATGGCTCATTGCACATCATCTTCCTTTTCTCCATTGGACAGAGAGTCCAGTTGTTCTCAGTAGTTTGCTAGATGAGACCTTGAAAACCCAGCAATACGGAAGATCTTAGAATGTGCAGAGATGGATAAATTGACCAAGGAAATTCAAGGAAAGGAGGAAACAGTACTATTTAATTTTGGAAAAATGGTATAAGTGGTTAGATGATAGAAATAAAAAATAAGAACTTGGAAAATGTAGTTTGTATTATAGAAGAGGTAGGAAATAGTGATAAGAATGTAGGAAAAGTAGGATTTATAAAAGTTGGAAAAGTTATATACTAGTAGAAGAACAACAAAGACTGTCTGATACAAATAACCAAACATAGATTGATAAGAAAAGGAGTAAGAAATAACAGGATTATAAGTGTAAAATTACTTAGGGATGTATTGAGAGGGAAATAGTGTTTGTAAAGATGCACTGAGATATCTGCTGTAAGAAGGAACATGCACTTTCGATGTTATTTGTAAGTGTTGTGTATGTTTTAGTCAATGTGTATAAGTGTTTGTAATAAAAAAACAACAACCCAACAGTACATTCTTGTTGAAACCAGCCTCCAGTTGTAACCAATCAACCATGAAGATTACAGTCACCTTGTCAATAATTCTGCAGCAGAGACTGTCTGGAAACAATCTTACTGAATGCAACCTTCTTCTCTTCTCTTTCAAACCAGAACAAAAATTCTAGTCCATCACATCCATTGGAAGCCAACTGGTTCCAGGAACACATTCAGGAGGTCAACAGCCTGCACAGGCATGAGCAAAGCAACAAACTCAGAAGTCTCCACCATACTGACTGTCAGCCATTTCATCCGATGTACAGCTCATGTCTTCTTCTATCCAGTTTCAACTTTCGGGCATGCTGAGCAAAGATCCACCCTACATCATTTGCACAACACTTGAAGGTTGAATGAGTAAGGCAATATATAATATTCAAACTCTCTTGCCTGTTCCAGTGGGTCATGAAAAGCCATCCAATTTTCCACAAGCAGCTGCAACCTCAGGATTTTGAGATCAAAGTAAAAGAAGGAACTCCTCAAGCAAAATACAAAAGGGAAATTGCTGTAGACTATCCGATGGATCTAATGTTTGGAATTGGGTATGTCCAGTCTAATGAAGAGGAGGACTAGGGGAGACATGATGCCTGTCTTCCAATATCTGAGAGGTTACCACAAAGAAGAAGAGGTCAACCTATTCCCCAAAGCACCTGAAGGCAGGACAAGAAGCAAAGGATGGAAACTAAACAGGAGAGAAGCAACCTGGAATCAAGAAGAAACTTCCTAACAGTGAGGACAATTAACCAGTGGAACAGCTTGCCTCCAGAAATCATTGATGCTCCGTCACTGGAAGTTTTTAAGAAAAGACTAGACAGTCACTTATCTAAAATGGTATAGGTTCTCCTGCTTGAGCAGGGGGCTGGACTAGAAGACCTCCAAGCTGAGAGACCACCTACTGCCAATCACCTCCATTCGACCAATTAGATCTCACCGATTAGGCCTCCTCCGAGTTCCATCTGCCGGTCAATGTCGACTGGCAACCACGCGGAGGAGAGCCTTCTCGGTGGCAGCTCCGACCCTATGGAACAATCTCCCCGTGGAGATTCGTACCCTCACCACCCTCCAGACCTTCCGCACAGCCCTTAAAAACTGGCTTTCCTGTCAGGCCTGGGGCTAAAGATTGCAACCCGCCTGAATGGTATGAATGTTGTGTTTTAATGATGTATTGTTCTATATGTTAAAAGTTTGTTCCCCCCCCCTTTTTAAGTTGTAAGCCACCCTGAGTCCCCCCAGGGAAAAGGGCGGCATATAAATAAACTTAAAAGAAAAAAAGAAAAGAAAGAAAAGATAGATAGATAGACAGACAGACAGACAGACAGACACATCAAGCTAATTAACAGAAGAAAAAGTAAAGTAACTGCTATAGTACTTAAATACTCAGTATTATGTCAATATTAGTAAGTCTATTAGCAAAATACATAAGAGGGCCTGGAAGCTGATGTTATAATCTGAATTTTAACAAATGTGGCCACATTGTTTGATGGTCTTCTTTCCAATCCCCCAATCCCTTGTTAAAAATTAATCAATTCAGGTGCTGATACGCAATACATATCAGCCCTCATCTCACCTGAATGCATCCTACAGAATTCAGTGGGGCCATTTCCCAGAAATGCAAGCGTGAGTTTGCAACCTTAAAGTTCTCCTGATGGTTAGCTGAGTCCTTTTTTCCAGGAAAGATCTAAGTTTATTGTCTGGAGTTTCCCCTCTGCCTTATCTGTCTGCTTCCTCCTCATTCCTCTTGCTGTATTGTCTGCTTTAAATCGGGATTTCCTTTATCAGAATCCTCAGACTATCCTCAGAAGATTACAGCAGTATACAATACTGCCTACCTTCCTGAGATAAAATTGGAGATTATCCAAGAAGACAGATAAAAGCTTCCAAAGAGATGTTCTCTGACCTGAAAGCTGTTAACTCTTCTCTGTTTAGTTGAACGGGTTTTCCCAATCGATGCACGCAGCACCTTACTAACTTGCATTCCTGGCCTGCAGGAAGATGACATTCCTGGCAGATTGCCACATCCAGGAGTTTTATCTTTGAAGGATTGGTGGAGACGGCTAATCTCCCTTCGATTTGAAGCCTTAGCCAAGTGGTAGCATCTAGCCAACCCTGTTAGCACAGGAAGCTGAGCAGGCCAAACCTCCAGGGACTATAGGCCAGACTGAGAAGCAAACAATTGCCATATTATTGCCATGAAAAATGACACAGACCAAGAGTTAACTTCGGTTTTCAACCAAGTGGTTATTCCTAAGTAAGGTCATCCTAGCCACCACTGTAAACCCCCACCCTCAATAGCAAAGTGGCAAGACTCCTCTTTGGACCCAGGTTGTGGTTTTTGCGAGCTGTGGCTGATTTACCACTTCCTTCGTCTCCTGACATATTGCACAGGTCTATGATAATTTGCTACGGCCAACTCGTTGCAACTCATTGTGGGACAAGACTTACACTAATATCAAAGAAATGGTGGAATAGAATTGTTAAAAGAAAGGAGGCAAAAGGAGGGACAAAATGAAATGTGAATGACAAAAATTATGATAATTTTTCATTTGTTTTAGATAATGAAATTGTTAAATTGTCCTGAAGTGAGTTGTTCTGCAATGAGCTGAGTGTCAAGAGTTGTCCCATTCCTTACTGTACCATTAGTATGCCAATGGTACATCCTTCAGTCTCAAAAGACGATGATGTTGTGCTCTGGAAAGAGGTCAAAGTTGGAGTGTCCTCTGCAGAGCACAAGGCCTGGGTAGATTAATATGGAGGATAGACTGTTACCCAAGCAGCAGATCCTCCTTCTCCACATCGCTGTAATCATCCAATGGAACAGCAGAGCCAATACAATTGGTTACCAGAACATGGTTGTACACAGTCACGAACTGCTTCCGTGACTCCGGCTCTGGATTTTGCCTCAAGGTTGACTCCTGAAGCCTTTTCCAGTAGTGGATAGAGCCACAAGGCAGTGGAGGTTTGACATCAGAGTTTCCCTTCTCCTAGAAGATGGTTCTGTTGCTTGATCTGCCGTTGGGGCATAGAGCTCTCTTCTGCCTTCAAAACCATTGACCGTCTTCTCCTGTAACCCTGGAAAGGGGCCCTTACGAGGTGCTCCCAGCCAGGCCAGCTGGACCAAGGTTTTTTAAGGAGGTATTGCTCCTCACTCACTCACCCTTTGTCCTGGCTTGTGATAGGCAGAACCTGGCTTCCCAAAAGTTGGGCCCAGGATGGCGAGTACTGTACCATACTGAAGATATCCAAGTGTTCATTCTACCCACACTAAACGTTAATTGGTTATTAAGTGTACTTTTTGTGCAAAAAATGGAGAAAAGGCTTCCGTTTATCTAGCTTTTCTTCAACCTAACAGGGATCAATCTTTACTTGGCTGGGAGGGTAGAATAGTTCAGCATTTTAAGCAACATGCACAGAAAAAGAAGTTTTATAACAAATCAAGCTCCACTGAACTATATGGAAATGGCCCAAGAGGTCACCAGAAGTCAAACTCAACAGAGCCCTTTCTTTAGGTTTTGGAAAACACACATTTTAGCTGTTAAAATCAAAACTGTTTGAGACTTGTGGATTCCTATGGAAGCCAGACAGCTACTGCACACTTTGTATGAAGAAAATGGGAAACAATATTGTGGATTTTACAGGTTTTTTTTTTAATGCTGATTTAAAAGAAGCCAAAACATAATGCTACAATCCAAAGGCTATTCTGGGACCACAGAAAGAAGTTAGAACTGCTGTCTGTGCTTGCTCTTGCATTGCAGGAATCAGCCAACGGGGAATATTCTGCTTAAAACCATCCAGTTTGTTAGAAGAGTCGCCAAGGAAGGAAGGGGAGATGAGAAGAAAGAAGAACATCTAAAACAAAATTAAGGTACAGGCAGATTCATTCATTCGCTTTTCTCCCTCTGCCATGAATACGACTCCACCATGCAGCGCAAAGACAAAACGTATGCCCTTCTGATGCTTTTGGCCTGTGACTCTCCCAAGTCACAGGCCTAGGAAATGTTTCAAACTAATGAGAAACATGTGAAGAAAACTAACTTCTTTTATTTGCACTGTACTGTGAGAGAATTGGATCTTTGTGGTTTGGTTTCACTCTTAACAGAAAGAGTAACAAGGGATGAAGAAGGAGGAGAAGGCAGAGATAGGAGGAGGAGGAGGAGGAGGAGGAGGAGGAGGAGGAGGAGGAGGCGGCAATCAGGCTCAAAGGAATCTCAACACCTGCAATGTTGGGTTTTTTTTGGCTGAAAATCAGGTCAAAGGCAACACAGACAATTTCCTACCTGCCCAGACATGAACTTGCCAGAAAACTTTAAAAGATTGAAAGACATGCTGGTGAAAGTAGAAACAGCTATTGAAAAACTGTAAAGGACCGAAGCAAATCGACACACCATTCAGGCTGAGCAAGAAGTAAATGCACAAAATCATAACTAATTTCCATTTTAGCCCGAGGAGACCAAATTCATAAACAAGAATCTCAGTCACTCTGTGACCTGATGGTTTCTCCCTGAACATACTGTGCCACTGGTTTAGCTGGCTTAAAGGATGGTAGGGAAAAGCAGCATTTCCAAATCTGAGGTTCTCTCTGAGCTTGGTTGTTTTCTTGCAAATGTTCCATGACCCAAACTAGGCAATATCATCAGTTCTTATTTCCAAATCTGTGGGCAAGGCTCTCTTTAAACCAGCAGTTCTCCAGAAACAGTGAGAGGGATTTTGGAGTCTAAGTGGACAACCAGCTACATATGAGCCAGCAGTGTGCAGCAGCAGCCAAAAAAGCCAATGCAATCCTAAGTTGCATTAACAGAGGAATACAATCAAGATCAAGGGAGGTACTAATACCACTCTATAAAGCCCTAGTAAGACCACACCTAGAGTACTGCATCCAGTTTTGGTCACCACACTATAAAAAAAGATGTTGAGGCTCTAGAAAAAGTGCAGAGAAGAGCAACCAGGATGATTAGGGGACTGGAGGCTAAAACATATGAAGAAGGGTTTCAGGAGCTGGGCATGGCCAGTCTAGTGAAGAGAAGGACCAGGGGAGACATGATAGCAGTCTTCTAATATTTGAGGAGCTGCCCCAGAGAGGAGAGGCTCAAGCTATTTTCCAAAGCACCCCAAGGCCAAACAAGGAATAATGGATGGAAACTGACCAAGGAGAGATTCAACCTAGAAACAAGGAGGAACTTTCTGACAGTGAGAACAATCAACCAATGGAACAGAAGTTGCCTTTGGAAGTGGTGGGAGCTTCATCACATGAGACTTTCGAGAAGAGAAGAGAAAAGCAACCGTTCAAGATGGAGATGTCATGCCTTCTCCTTTTGATTAAAAACTTTTCCAGAAAGAAGAGAAGCTTCACACCCAGGGCAAATGAGAAAGACACCAGTTTCACTTCTTTGAAATGGCATGCACCCTGCACATGGGGGCACAATGCTCTGTGAACATAATGTGAGCATAATGCTCTGTGGGTGGCTGCTGCTATTTCTACATCACCATGTTCTCTTCTCTAATCTTCAAACAAAGCAGCCATGCTTTCTTCTCAGAACAACAAAACTAAACCCCGGCGTATCTTGTTAGTGGAAATTCTTCGGAGCAGCATCGTTTCTGAAAAGGTTAAATTACCAAGCCGGGGTTCCTTTGCATCTTGAGAAGGCTCCATCCTTTGAAGTCCGTACAATGAGCGATCTGTTCAAACTTGCTGGTTTGAGGATCCTTTTCCTTTCTCCCCCCCCCCTTTGCAAGTAGAGTGAATGACGATCCTGATTTTGTGAAACAAGCGTATGGGTCAAAGAAACCTAAAGGCTTCCAATTATACAAAACAAGCTTTCCCATTTGCAGAACTGACCAGCTCCAAGGGGTGATGAAGGGGTTTGCAGCAGTGTCGAAATTCATTTTTTTTGCCCACTGGTTCTATAGGCATGGCTTGGTGGGGAGGGTTATGTGACTGGATGGGCGTGGTCAACTTATATTTCACTTTTAAAGCATTTTTTAAAAAGCGAAGTCCCTTGGAAAACCTTTCACTCCCAAGAATAAATCTTATGAGTCTCTTTCTAGGAACTAGAAAAAAATGGAAGCAGAAAGTCATCAATTAACCATCAGATTCCTTTGAGAACATCTCATAGCTGTTTGCAGTAAGAGACAATATTTGAGGATGGTTTAGGAAGGAGGTTTTCATCCAGTGGTGGGATTCCATTTTTTATTCTACTTTTTACTGCTGTGGGTGTGGCTTGGTGGGCGTGGCATGGCTTTGTGGCAGGAGTGGGTTCCTCACAGTTCTCACCTCTTCTATAGAAGAGGTTCCACAAATCTACAGTGCCATTTATAACCGGTTCCAGCTCCCTCCCCCCACCAGTCTGCAAATCATCAAGATGAAGAGCGAGAGGAGGAATTCTGGGAGTTGAAATCCACAAGTCTTACAGCTGTCAAGTTTGAACACCCCTGGGGGGGGTTTCTAAAGGATTAGGGGTGCAAGGGTCTTGTAACTTGACAGCTTTAAGACTTACGTGCTTCAAATGCCAGAGTTTCTGAGCCAACATTTTGGTTGCTAAGCAAGAGGGTTGTTAAATGAGTTTCACCACATTTACAAGTTGGCCACGCCCACCCAGTCACATGGCTGGCCACTCCCACCTGGTCACATGGCTGACAAGCCACTACCACAAAGCAGGCCACACCTACAGAAGAGGTTCTAAAATTTTTTGAAACTACTTGGTGGGCATGGCAGGGAAAGGATACTGTAAAATCTCCATTTCCTCCTGATCAGCTGGGACTCAGGAGGCAGAGAATAGATGGGGGGGGGCAGTCAGAGGTGGTATTTACTGGTTCTCTGAACTACTCAAAGTTTCCGCTACTGGGGGGGGGGATATAGTTAGGATAGATTAGCGAAGGTAAGAAATGATACCAAATTATATTTGGGTTTGTGGAAATACCATCCGAAGGAAACATAAACTGAGACCTGAAAGAGACACCTACAACAATAGAAAAGAAAGGGAGAGAGGAGGAGAGAATGAAAGGAAGACGGTGGAAAGAAGAAAGAGGTAAGGAGTGGAGGATGGAAGGGAGAGGAAGAGAAGGAGAGAAGGTAGGAAAGGGAAGAGGAAGAGTAGGAGTAGGGGAGAGGTAAGGGAAGAAGGAAGGGGAAGGAGAGGAGGAAGGAAGTAGAGAAGGGAGGGAGGGAGAAAAGAAAGGGAAAATGAGGTAGTGTTACAACAGGCGGAAGGAATGGTAAATAAAGCAACCCAAACTGTATATTATAACCTATTAAATGAAATAATAAATATGAGAATGATAAATGTAAAGAAGAATAACCATTAGGTGAATGTATACTTAAAATGGTATGTAAGAATAAAAAATAAATAAAAATTCTGAAAAAAAAAAGTTTCCGCTACCGGTTCTCCAAAACTGATCAGAACCTGCTGAATACTACCTCTGTTTTTAATCCCATTTCTACGTCTTGCTCAGGAAACCAAAGTGGAGAGGGACTTTTGAATACACTAAACCAGGGGTCTCTGACTCCTGGGCTGCAGCCCATTCAGAACTGGGCCCTGGAAGTGTCAGCTGAGCACCTGTGCACAGCTTCCTTGGCCTGCATGGTGGGCACGTGTGCATGAAGCTGCATTGCACAAGCAAGTGGAGCTTCATGCCCATGTGTGAGTGCCCGCCACTTGTGCAAATGGAGCTGTGTGTGCACACCCCTGCCTGCCCCTCACAGGGAACTATTTCCTCTCCTCCGCCCCGGTCTGCAAAACCGGAAAGGTTGGGGATCTCTTTGCTAGACACCCAAATGCGCCGGGAAAGATCAAACAACACCGACTCTGCAAAAGGCAGCCCAGAGCTATGAAATAATTAGGATACTTGGAAGACCGACGTAGCCTAAGAGAATACGAAATACGGTTGTGCTCAGCGCAGTCAAACAGTGCAGGGAGCGTGGAAGAATGTCTCTCTTTTCGCCTCCCTGTTCAAAAGTCACACCCTTACAAGATGCAGCCTGTAGATTCCCTTCCCAGTGTGCAAATCTCAGGGTTATCAGCCATCTAACAGCCACCATCCCACATCGCCCCACCTGCGAGGAAAGAGAAAACATTTTGCAAGGTCTTCTCTGCCTTGGCATCTTCAGAGCCCCGGAGACAAAATAGGAGGATACGTGCCCACTGCAGATGCTACATAGCTCTACACCCTGTCCTGCCCCACTTCCCAAGGAGATGCTTTCCCCCGCTTTCTCACGTAGGCCACGCCTGAGCGGGATCTGTTCCAGAATCTAGACTCCTGCGCTTTCGTTTTCATAGATGTACAGGTAGCCTTCGACTTATGGCCCTTCATTTGCTGACCATTCGGCACTGAAAAAAGAGACTTATGAGTGTTTCCCACATTTACCGCCGTTGCAGCATTCCCATGGTCACGTGATTTGGATGCTTGGCAACTGGTTCATATTTATGACCGTTGCAGTGTCCCGGGGCCACGTGATCCCTTTTGCGACTTTCTGAGAAGCCAAGTCGATGATTTCCTTAACAATCGTGTTACTCACTAAACAACTGCGGGGATTTGCTTAACAGCGGGGCGGGGGCAAGAAAGGTTGCAGAGTGGGGCAAAACCCACTGAACAACTGTCTCACTTGGCAACAGAAATGCTGGGCTCAATTATGGTTGTAAGTCTTGCATTTGTTCCGGTTATGGGGTACCCTTTATGCAGGTAGTCCTTGACTTTCAATTCCACTTTTAAATTGCTCTTATCAAATTTTAGTAATAATTTGTTTCTGGAACTTTGCACTTTGATATGGCCCAAGAACTAATCAATAAAGGCTCAATGTCACAACCATTCATCTCGTGACCATTCAAGTTACAATAATACTGAAAAAAATGTGACTTACAGCCAGTCGTCACATTTACAACAGTCGCTGCATACTTGTGATCAAACTCAGGCGCTTGGCCACTGACAAGCATTTATCATGGTTTCAGCATCCCCAGGTCACATGATCACCATTTGTATCCTTCCCAGCTGACATCTAACAAGCAAAGTCAGATTTGGGTAGCCAGATTCGTTTAACAACCATGTGATTCACTTAATGAAGTACTACAACCATGGCAAAAAAGGTCATAAAATTAGGCACGGCTCATTAAACAACCACCTTGCTTAGCAACAGGAATTGTGATCACAAATTGTGGTCATAACTGGAAGCCTACCTGTCCAGAACTTTCAAAGAACCTGGTTTTTGGAACGCTACACTGTATCATAAGAAAGACCATAAGGAAGACTGAGCGCTAAAGAATGGAGGCCTTTGAACTCTGGTGCTGGGGAAGAGTCTTGCGAGTCCCTTGGACTGCAAGGCCATCCAACCGGTCAGTCCTAGAGGAGATCAACCCTGACTGCTCTTCAGAAGGCCGGATCCTGAAGATGAAACTCAAATACTTTGGCCACCTAATGAAGGACTCCCTGGAGAAGAGCCTGATGCTGGGAAAGATGGAGGACAAAAGAAGAAGGGGACAGCAGGGAACAAAGTGGCTGGATGGAGTCACTGAAGAAGTCTGTGTGAGCTTAAATGGACTCCAGAGGATGGTAGAGGACAGGAAGGCCTGGAGGAACATTGTCCATGGGGTCACAATGGGTCGGACACGACTTGCATATTTTGCAGTATCCTTCCCCTGGACTGGGGAGGGAATGGAGATCTTGCAGTATCCTTCCTCTAGAGTGGGGAGGGAATGAGGATTTTGCAGTTTCCTTCCCCTGGCACACCCACCAAGCCACGCACACAGAACCGGTAGTAAAACAAATTGAATTTCACCACTGTCCAATAGTCTACAAGCCTAGGATTGAATCTATAAGGCAGAGGTGCTCTGGACTATATCTCCCATTATTCCTTGCAGTTGACCAATCTGATGCAGGTTAAACTGAGGTTTGGAGACCTTGGCTCTATAATCAGAAGTTGTTGGTGCTTCATCACTGGAGGCTTTCAAGAAGAGACTGAACTGCTTGGGCAGGGGGCTGGACTAGATGACCTACAAGGTCCCTTCCAATTCTGTCATTCTGTTATCTCAGCTTCCCATAACTTTTGCAGCCCAAGCATCTTTCTAACTGGCCATATCAAGAACTGATCTTCCACAACTAAGACTGTGTGAAGACACCGAGTTCTATTCGTCTCTCGTGAGAAATAAAAAAAAGGAAATTAAGATGAATCAGGTTAGAATCTTATATTGACCTGAACACATATTTCAAGCCTAAATATATGAGACATCCCATTTGCTTTTATGTATGTCTTGCCCTTTATATAAATGTTCTGCAAATCCCACAGGAGATTAGTAATTGAAAAGAAAACAGCAGGCTCTGTCAACTGGTTGAGAATAATTACACACAAAAGCAACTTAAGTTTCTTCATTTCTGGCAATATTTTCTCCCCAAACTCTACTTCCTCCATTCTTCTCCTAAAACAAAACAGATGTCCATGTACTTACTCTTCAAACAGGTCTCCTTACTGAATACTCAGCCTGCTGAGCATAAAAACACATTGAACCCACTTTGCAAACATTCTGCTTATACTTGTGCTTGAAAAATGTTATCCCATAAACACGCGCGTGGAAGAAAATACTACTCAAGATCCACTTTTAAAACCAAATAGAGCAGTGATGGCTAACCATTTTGGCCTCGCGTGCAAAAAGTGTGAGTATGTGTGTGCAACAGCATGAACGTCTGTGCCCACACCCATAATGCAATGCCCCCCGTGCGCACTGCCCCCCTGTACATGTGACACTGCCACAACCCCTGCACTCCCCATCTTGGGCCTAGCACGTCTCCCTGAAGCCTCCTGGGATAAAAAATGGGGTGCTCTCCTCCGTCCCCCGCACATAACCCCCCTGTGCGTGCGTATGTCCCATACGTGGCACACAACCATAAATCAGCTGGTCGGCGGGCGGCAGAATCACATGCATGGTGGACCTTAGCTGGGCCGACGGCTCACGTACCCACAGAGAGGGCTCCACCTTCCACCTGTGGCAAAGGTTTGCCATCACAGAAATAGAGGCTAGATTACATCAAAGTTTTTAAAGGTTTTTTTGTAAAAAAAAAACAAAAAACCCCACCTTTGAACAAACCAAGTCCCTCTATTGCAGTGTTTCTCAACGTTGGCCACTTGAAGATGTCCGGACTTCAACTCCCAGAATTCCCCAGCCAGCTGGCTGGGGAATTCTGGGAGTTGAAGTCCGGACATCTTCAAGTGGCCAACGTTGAGAAACACTGCTCTATTGCCTCAAAAGAGCTTTTTCAAGAGGCAAGTGGACTTTGTTTTTCCTTGAAGATGTTTCGCTTCTCGTCCAAGAAGCCTCTTCAGTTCTGAAGCTTCTTAGATGAGAAGCGAAATGCCTTTAAAGGAAAAAAAAGTCTACTTGCCTCTTGAAAAAGGACCTTTGGGACAACCATGACCTGGATGAGTGACAATCTCCAGAGTCCATATATTATTTTCTTACCAGTTAGCATCCAAGGTAGAATCTTACATTCTATTTGACATACTTTCAATTCTTAGAATTCACTAGACAGACAGACAATTTCCAGGTCGAAGAACACCAGATTAGACAATTTTGTTTAAAGGTACCAATCTTTAGTTCCGGCCTGTCTTTAAAACAGATGGTGTTTCTATCCAGTTACTTCTACACATTTAAGTTAGTACACACAAAATTCTAAACACCCGTTAGCTTTCTTTCTGATTATGCTTCTCCAATTTGGGGTGAATATACCCTACAGCTGCTAGGATCACCCTTGGTATGCTACCAGTTTCATTCACCCCTAGTGAACACAGCTGTTCTTTTAAACAAACCTTAAATGACCCTTCCATATTTATTTGCTGATTGATGTGAATGTGAGTTTCTATGGTTTGCAGATTCGAGCTTTCTCACATTATAAAGGTAAAGATTCCTCTCACACATATGTGTTAGTCATTCCTGACTCTAGGGGGCGGTGCTCATCTCTGTTTCAAAACCAAAGAGCCAGCCCTGTCCGAAGACATCTCCGTGGTCATGTGGCCGCCATGACTAAACACCAAAGGCACACGGAACACTGTTACCTTCCCACCAAAGGTGGCTCCTATTTTTCTACTTGCATTTTTACATGCTTTCGAACTGCTAGGTTGGCAGAAGCTGGGACAAGTAACAGGAGTTCACTCTGTTACCTGGCGCTAGGGATTCGAACCGCCAACCTTTCTGTTCGACAAGCTCAGTGTCTTAGCCACTGAGCCACTGCTCAGTTTACATTATAACTCACATTATAAGCAACATTTATTTCAAGTGGACAGTAAGGCAGCTAAGTCCAAATGGTAGCATTTTCCTGCTTTTAAATAATACTTTTGCACCCAAAAGCTAGCATCTTTTTTCAAATGTGTCAGGAAATTTCCAGGAAACCTTTCTATTGTTTCCAATTGGAAGTTGAAGTTTTGCGTTTACAACCTTCTAACTGGCAGCAATCTCAGGATACAAACAGCAGCAGCAGCAGCTGAGGGCATCACTAACCAATTTAAAAAAAAAAAAAACTAAGCCAGGTTAGATATGGTTAATATTTGGATGGAAATCTTAGGGCTGTAAACTAGACTCGCTCTACATGGGGCAGCCCTTGAAGAGCATTCGGAGACTTCAGCTTGTCCAGAATGCAGCTGCGCGAGCGATTGTGGGTGCACCTCGGTACACCCACGTTACACCTATCCTCCGCGAGCTGCACTGGCTGCCTATTGGTCTCCGGACACGCTTCAAGGTGCTAGTCGTTACTCATAAAGCCCTACATGGTATTGGACCTGGGTACTTGAGAGACCGCCTCCTGCCAATCACCTCCCAAAGACCTATTAGATCCCACAGATTAGGCCTCCTCCGAATTCCATCCGCCGGCCAGTGTCGACTGTCGACCACCCAGAGGAGGGCCTTCTCTGTGGCTGCTCCGGCCCTCTGGAACGATCTCCCCGTGGAGATTCGGACCCTCACCACCCTTCAGGCTTTCCGCAAAGCCGTCAAGACCTGGCTGTTCCGGCAGGCCTGGGGCTGATGAGTTCCCATCCGCACTCGAATTGTTGTGGCTGTTGAGAGTTTTAAATTGTCTTCTGTATTTTGTTCTCTGACTTTTTGTTTTTTCTGTATTGTTCCCATTCCCTTCTGGTTTGTTACCTGCCCTGAGTCCCTCCGGGAATAGGGCAGCATACAAGTTTAATAAACCTTAAACCTTAGACTGGGAAGTTGGAGAAAACAACTCAGGAGGTGACCAAGCAACTATTCCCTGCCAAGAAAACATGGGTCGGCCTATAAATTTGCCAGGAGTTGTGCACTACTCCAAAGTCTTTAAAAAAAAAAAGCTGAAATGTTCACAACATTTCATACTTGCTTTCAGAACACCCATGTACAGTCTTACATTCCATGCCACTGTATTTGCAGGCGTGACCAAATAGATAAACAGCCCTTAGTTTCATTACCAACACCGAAGTCAAATTAATCAAGGTTCACTTAAGATATAAACATTCCTGTGTTTCAACCAAAGGCGTTTCATAATTGTATCAGTCCTGTAAAACATTTGGCTGTCATTTTGTGCAGGGTTTTTTCTTCTGCTAAAAAAGAAAACCAAACATATCAACATAGCCTGATTAGTGTAATCTGTCATTTAACGACATGCAAAAAAATCATATGGCACGCAGCCCATTCTCTGACCCGTTGTGGTTAAGGACACATTCTCCAGATAGATAAATATATTTACTTCTCAAGAATGACATGGTGCATGGTGGTAAGTTTAATATTTAAAGCAAGCCGTGTGCTTAACCACACACAACTCAAAGGCCACAGGCTTTTCATTCATCAGTTCATTTATCCTGGGGAATTATTGTCAATCAAAATTGTTCGCACATTCAACCCTCAGCAAGAAAATGGGAGACACGTGCGTTGGTGAGTCAGCCACAGTTAAAACATCCACATTTGTTTTTAAGAGCTACGAGGGCAGGCAAGCTGCTCCTTCCAGATGTTCAGGGATGCAGCTCTCATAAACCATGGTTTGTGTAGCCAAAGGGTCATGAGCCATTGAAACAGCAGCCAAGTGATTGGAGGGTGCCCTGTTGCCTATTTTAATCACAGCTACGTTCTAAATGAAAATTAAAGAAACAGAAATGAAATCTAAGGCAGGGGCAGGGGTGGATTGCTGCCTGCAATACTGTCGGTTCAGCACGCAAACCATTCTGTGCATATGCGCTGGCTTTGCTCGCGCACACACCAAAGCACGCTGCATGCGCATTTGCATCTAAAAAGGTCTGTTCATGTACAAAACATTAAAAAAGGAAAAAAAATACATTTCTGCAATGGAAATTGTTCTGTGCATGCACAAAACCCAAAATCAAGATGGCATCACCGTAGGAGAACAGGTTCGGGGGCGTGGCAGGCCTGGGTCTCTGCCGGTTCCAGTGGCCTCGGCCACCAAATTCCTACCGGTTCAGTCGAACCTGTCCGAACCAGTAGGAACCCATCTCTGGTAAGGGGTCTCCAACCTTGGCAACTTTAAAGACTTGTGGACTTCAACTCCCAGAGTTCCTCAGCCAGCTTCAATTTGCGAGTCTTAAAGTTGCCAAGGTTGGAGACCCCTGATCTAGTCCTAGTGGACATCCATTTAAATAGGAGCCAGCAGTGTGCAGCAGCTGCCAAAAAAGCCAACATAGTTCTAGGCTGCATCAACAGAGGGATAGAATCAAGATCACATGAAGGGTTAATACCACTTTATAATGCCTTGGTAAGGCCACGCTTGGAATACTGCATCCAGTTTTGGTCGCCACAATGTAGAAAAGATGTGTAGACTCTAGAAAGAGTGCAGAGACGAGCAACAAAAATGATTAGGGGACTGGAGACTAAAACATACGAAGAATGGTTGCAGGAATTGGTTATGTCTAGTTTAATGAAAAGAAGGACTAGGGGAAACATGATAGCAGTCTTCCAATATCTCAGGGGTTGCCACAAAGAGGGAGTCAAGCTATTCTCCAAAGCACCTGAGGGTAGAACAAGAAGCAATGGGTGGAAACTAATCTAGGAGAGAAGCAACTTAGAACTAAGGAGTAATTTCCTGACAGTTAGAACAATGAATCAGTGGAACAGCTTACCTCCAGAAGTTGTGAATGCCCCAACACTGGAAGTCTTTAAGAAGATGTTGGATAGCTATGTGTCTGAAATGGTATAGGGTTTCCTGCCTAGGCAGGGGGTTGGACTAGAAGACCTCCAAGGTCCCTTCCAACTCTGCTGTTGCATTGATCTAGGTAGTCCCCAACTTACAACAATTCATTTAGGGATCATTCAAAGTTACAACAGCATTGAAAAAAAAGAAACCTAGGACTATTGCAGAATCCCAATGAACAGGTGATCAAAATTCAGATGCTTGGCAACTAACTCAAATTTATGATGGGGTGTGGTCCGCCGGCAGCCTGTGGAGCTGGCAGCAGAGTCAGACAGCAAGGAGGTTGGGGAGGAAAATGGGCCAGTCCTGGAGTCTGGGGAAGGCTCGGATGAGGGCTCTGCATCAGTGTGCCAGAGCCATCTGGGAGCCTCCAGAGTCGGACATCAGCAAGGCAGAGAAATAGGCTCCCCCTGTTCCTAGTACACGCATGCACATAGCTGCCAAAAGGCAAGAACAGTTAAGACAGAAGGGACAACTTGGGAGTAAGGCTTGGAGGTGATTGGCCTCTCCCATAGGACATAAAGGAGGAGAAAAGGCATGTGAGCCTCTGCAGGAAGCAACTTGGTTCATGCTGGTCAGTTTACCTTCTGAAGCTCTGTGTTTGACTCTTTGCTCTGTGTAGTCTTGCCAAGCTAATTGCCAGTTAAGTCTTTGGCAAGGTTTTCAAAGAAGATAAAGGTGGGTGCTTATCACCCTTATCCCGAAGGATAAGCAACCTACTGTAGGACTCTTTACAACTATTTGGGACTCATTACCGGCTGTGAATGAACATAACTCACAACCTTTGAAATAAAAAGAGGGTTTTCGGATCTAATTATGTGCTTTTTAATGTATCAGGAAGCCTAGTTCAGAACAAACTGTTGTAGTGTCCTGAGACCATGTGATCCCCTTTTGCCCCTAATGGGGAAGCCAGATTCACTTAACAAATGTCTCACTTAAGAACATATTTTTTTGGCTCAATTGTGGTTGTAACTTGAGGGCTACCTGTACAATGTCACAAGTATCACCGAAGTGAAATACAAATACAATATCAAAGCATATTTCACTTCTAAGCAACCAAAGAGATGACTTTCCACTTTACAAAGGGGAAGTTCTCTATTCAAAGAACAATACGATCCTTTTCCAATTTAAAATTAAACCTCTGGTTTGGATAAAGCCAGCATGTAATGAATCTCTTCATGGTTCGCTACGCCCTGTGAATTTGACCACTGTGGTCTGTAATTATAGGCTATGGCTTAAGATTTTTGTGAACCTAGCCATTGTGGCTTATTCCACAAACCACAGCTCAGCAGGAAGCGCGAACAACAACTCCCACATTTCCTTAAAAGGGGGACCATCTGCAAAGATCATCCAAGGTTCTCTTCTTGAACCAAAGAATTCATCTTCAATCACGACCAGGTAGTGAAAAATGACGGAGCTGGCAGAAAGGACAAAAATGGTTGCTTTAATCAGAGATCAGCTCGGTCTCGACTTGACAACCACTTCTGAACTTTTGTGTTCGTAAAAATTAAATGATTTTTTGACTATGGGTTTACTGATTAGACTACAGGTAGTCCTCGATTTACACAAAATTTTTGTTGTTGGGGTTTACGAACCACTGTTGTTAGGAATCACTGCAGCTGTTAAATTAGTAACATGATTAAAAGTACAGGTAAAGGTTCCCCTTGCACATATGTGCTGGTTGTTCCTGACTCTAGGGGGCGGTGCTCATCTCCATTTCAAAGCTGAAGAGCCAGCGCAGTTCGAAGACACCTCCGTGGTCATGTGGCCGGCATGACTAAATGCTGAAGGTGTACAGAACACTGTTACCTTCCCATCAAAAGTAGTTCCTATTTTTCCACTTGCATCTTTACATGCTTTTGAACTGCTACGTTGGCAGAAGCTGGGACAATGAACAGGAGCTCACTCCATTACATTGCGGTAGGGATTCGAACCGCCAAACTGCCAACCTTTCTGATCAACAAACCCAGCATCTTAGCCACTGAACCACCGCGTCCCTTTATGACCATAATTGAGCCCAAAATTTTAGTTGTTAGGATTTAAATCCTTTGTAGCCATGGTTGCTAAGAATCATTGCAGTTGTTAAATTAGCAATGTGGTTATTAAGTGTATTAACTGTTTCCCATTGACTTTTCTTGTCAGAACGTTGCAAAAGCTGTTCATATGACACCAGGACACTGCAACCGTCATAAATATGAACCAGTTGCCCAGGATCTAAATTTTGATCACGTGACTATAAAGATGGTGCAATGGTCATAAGTGTGAAAAATGGCTATAAATCACATTTTCAACACCATTATGGTTTGAATGGTCACTAAATGAACTATTGTAAATCAAGTTGTTGACCTGGATGTGTTTAATGGAAAAGACACAACTGATTAGGTTCCCAAATACATAAATCTATAGTTATATCTATAATCAACTTCAACGATGATACAATTATGCAATTATAATGAATTACAATCAGTAAACCCTACTGAACTAAACTCCACTATGAATTAGTGCAATGTGTGAACCCATGATTGGAAGCAATAGCAAGACATATAAAAGTGTGGAGAAACGGTAAAGAATAAGCTGAGAAGCACATACAGGCAGTCCTTGTTTAATGACTACAATTGGGACAATTACTTTAACTTGATTGTTAAAGCAAAGCAGTGAAACTGCAACTATGCTTATGATGATCAGACTTCAGCTTTCCTTTGCTTTACAAACCCGCGAAGTCATAAATGCAACAATTGTTCGTAAAGTTACTTCTTCATCACTGTCATAACTGCAAACAGGTGCTAAATAAGGAAGTCACTAAATGAGGACTACCTGTAATACCCATCAACACAGCAAAGACCCCGGTTGGCCAGGCAAGCAGTACCAGTAGTGGGTTCCGGATCCCGTCACAACTGGTATGCTGCGACGGGGCTGGGCGTCCTTGTTGGGCACATGCGCTGTGCATGCATGTGCACACCACCACCCAGCGACACTCAGCTGGCCCCTTTGCATCAAAAAGCGGTAAGGAAGGCAGGCGAGTGGGTGGGCCAAAAGAGCCACCATTCCGGTACGGTGGCCGCTGCTCCCAGCTACCACCGGTATGCCCGTACAGGGCTGTACCACCCGGAACCCACCCCTGACCAGTACCTTTCAAACCAAGAAGCTAAATTCAAGAGGTGTCCTGGGGTTTTCTCCACCCCAGTGAGATTATGTAGAGTCCCACCAGACATGGCAAGCTCACAATCAACTCACTTCCCTTTGTTTTAAAACCATCCCCTTGGCTACCTGGCATAATGCCAGCCTAAATAGACCTCAGCACTATCACACCCCTGACCAAGGTTGCTGAAGGTACCAGAAGGAAACCCACTGCTATCTACGGGCCAGAACGCAGCTCGACTTGGTGCCAAAGCTAAAACCCACAAAGGACAAAGACGTCAAGATTAGCAAGCTTGGCATGGCCCATGCCTTCCCCCCCCCCCTCTACCCCAAGTTGGCATGATTTTTTTTTAGTTCAGTTGCTATCTTAAGTGCTTGGCTGAAAACACCATTCTGTTTGCCTCAAGAGATCAGCCTCCTGCAATTTTTTCCACATCAGTTACATCACCCCCCATTTCAAGGGAGAAGGGTAAGGAATAAAAGCCACAGATGAGAATTCTGTGTTTCTTTTTTCTCATGTCCTGCTTGACCCAGGACAAAGAGTCCAGTTAGTCAATCCAAAGTCCCCCTCGAATCACCAAGAGCCAAATTTTAGTCCTGGCTATGGATCTAAGCTTTCTAAAATAATAAGTACACCAAGTTTTCTAATGCCCAAGTCAAAAATACTGTCAAAATCTCATTCTCTCCTCCCCCCCCCCCCAACCTTAGAGTTTCTGGACCATGAATTGTACAATTTACAAGATCCCAGTGAAAACCTGTAGCGACAGAGGTTGGAATGTCACTTCTCTGTAAAATAAAAACACCTCCATTCAGGTTCTTGCGAAACATCAGGAGGAATTGGCAGGCAGCTATTGGAATGTCCGTTATCTACGAAATAAAAATACCTCAATTAAGGTTCTTGCCAAACATCACAAGGAATTGACAGTCTTGATTGGCAGAATGGAGGTTTCCATCTTTAAGGATAGCCAGAGGCCACGGGTTTTTTTTTTAAATCTTTGACCTTTGACCTTTTATACCTAAAGAACACCTAAAAGAGCTCTTCCATGGAATTGCAGTGTGACAGCAGCCTGGAAGAAGCTAAGATATCCTGGAGCATTAGCAATGATTCTTTGGATTATGCCCAGAAAATAAATTATGCCCAGAGTTGTAGAAGAAATATACAGGTAATTTTTTGACTTACAACCATTCAGTGACCATTCAAAGTTACAATGGCACTGAAAAAAAGTGAATTATGACCGTTTTTTCCACTTATGACCATTGTAGCATCCCCTGGTCACATGATCAAAATTCAGATGTTTGACAACTTATGGTTTCCTCCCTTTGCACATATGTGCTAGTCATTTCCAGCTCTTGGGGGTAGTGCTAATCTCCATTTCAAAGCCGAAGAGCCAGTGCTGTCCCAAGATGTCTCAGTGGTCATGAGGCTGGCAGGATTAAATGCCGAAGGTGCACGGAGCACTGTTACCTTCCCACCAAAGGTGGTCCCTATTTTTCTACTTGCATTTTTTTTTACATGCTTTCGAACTGCTAGGTTGGCAGAAGCTGGGACAAGTAACGGGAGCTCACTCCTAGGGATTCGAACCACCAAACTGCTGACCTTTCTGATCGACAAGCTCAGTGTTTTAGCCACTGAGCCACCGCGTCCCTCTTTATGACAGCTGTAATGGCTTGGGATCATGTTATCACTTTTTGCGACCCTCTGACAAGCAAAGCCAGTGAGGGAGTCGGATTCACTTAACACAGTGGTTCCCAAACTTGGCAACTTTAAGACTTGTGGACTTCAACTCCCAGAATTCTCCAGCCAGCAGAGCTGGAGTTGAAGTCCACAAGTCTTAAAGTTGCCAAGTTTGGGAACCACTGACTTAACAACTCTGCTCCAAACTTAACAGCTGCAGGGGTTCACTTAACAATTGTGGCAAGAAATATCATAAAAGGGGGCAAAGCTCACTTAACAGCAGAAATTTTGGGCTCAATTGTGGTTGTAAGTCGAGGACATCCGTCCATGATAGCCAAAACTCAGGAGGAGTCTGGTAGAACTTTTCAAGCCAATATTTTGTTTCAATTAAAAGATGCATTTGAAGAAAGCTTCTTAGTAAGAGTCAAATCCTTGCTGGACAGTTGTAATTTGGTTTTGCAAGCCAACATTTCCCATACCGCCACCTCCACACCCCTGTATTCTAGTGCAGCCCGGGTTCCAAAGACTATTCAAATAGTCTTTCCTGAAATTATGGTTCCACCACAAAACCGCGGTAGACAAAAGCGCACTCGACGAAAGCACGTACGTGACGTCATCACAGTGCGATGAAAACATCGCGCTGTGAGCGGTAAATTTAAAATTAAAGCGAAAACCTTACCCTAACCCCCCGAAACCTAACCCTAAACCTAACCCTAAACCTAACCTTTAACCTAACCCTAAACCTAACCCTAAACCTAACCCTAATGCTTAACGTAACCCTAAACCTAACCCTAACCCTTAACCTAACCCTAACCCTAACCCTAACCCTAACCCTAACCTTTATGTGAATCAGCTTGCTTTAATTTTATTTTAATTTCAATTTAATTTATTTTTAATTTTTTTCGTCGCGCTGCTGATGACGTCAGGTACGCGTTTTCGTCGAGCGCGCTTTTGTCTACCGCGGTTTTGACGGGTCACGGAAATTATAGTAGAGATACTTGTGAGTTCACATTATTGTTCCAAAGAAGACTGATGTGTGTTTGGCATCCTTTATCTGCACTTGCTTCTCATACTGGAATTCAACTCCAAGAGGAAGTGATCTCTGACAGCTGTGCATGCTAAAAAAAACAAACCTTCTGAAATTAAATGTGAAAGGAACTGCAATAAATTAAGGTCTGTTCAACCAAGTTGGGTTCTCACATTTTACTAGGCCAAAATGTGTTAAATCCCCAATTGTTGAATAAACCACAGTTGGTTGCATTTACGTAACATAGGTAAAGGTAAAGGTTCTCCTCGCATATATGTGCTAGTTGTTCCTGACTCCAGGGGGTGGTGCTCATCTCCGTTTCAAAGCTGAACAGCCAGTGCTGTCCGGAGACGTCTCCGTGGTCATGTAGACGGCATGACTCAACGCCGAAGGTGCAGGGAACACTGTTATCTTCTCACCAAAGGTGGCTCCTATTTTCTACTTGCATTTTTATGTGCTTTTGAACTTCTAGGTTCAAAAGCCGGCCTCATGACCCCGGAGACGTCTTCGGACAGTTCTGGCTCTTTGGCTTTAAACGGAAATGGTCACCGCCCCCTAGAGTCAGAAATGACTAGTGCATATGTGCGAGGGGAACCTTTATCTTCACTCTCCATTATATATGTACAGTAGCCAGAAAGTCAAGAAGGATTAGAGATTCCAAAACAAAGAACAAAAATATAATGATAGTAACTTTATTTTGAACATATAAAGTTGCTACTATGGGGGGGGGGTGGGGGGAGACGGGGGACACCCACAAATCTTTAATAACTTCAGGAGAAATAAGCAAGAAGCCCATTAATAGAGGAACAGAGAAGGATGGAGTGGAGAGGGTTATTAAGGATAGTGTATTTGTTTCCAAATCTCCTGTTGTGAAGGAAGATAAACAATTCTAATCAACTTCTACTTGTAAAATGCTTAGAAAACAAAAGTGACTTTTGACAAACTAGTTGCAAACTGTTTTAGAAAACTATTACACAGTGTAACAAAGCTTCAAATAAGAGTACATTTAAACCAGTGTTCTTTTAATCTTGACAACTTTTACCAAAATATTTCAGTTCTCAGAATGCTGATTGGGTGGGTGATTCTGGGAGTTGTAGTCCAAATCTTAAAATTGCCAATTTTGAAAAATGATGAATTTCAATAACCAACACAAGTTCCTAGCAATCTTTGTTTAAAGCAGCCATAAAAATGATCTTAATTCTATCCCTGGATTTTAGATTTGTCCACTAACCAGAGTTCTGAGTTTCTAAAAGAGGATTAGTTTTAAAAAGAAGAAAGGAAGACACGCTGGAAAAAGACAGCACAGGAGTCTACAAAATCCATTTAAAGTGTCAGGCAAAAAAAATATCAATGAAACACATTAATGGCAACCATTGACTCATAGGGCATGTTAAATGCTAAGTTGTAAAATGCCAGGAAAAGAGGATTTTTTTTAGCCGGTGCTAGAAAAAAAAAAACCAGCATAAAAATGATCAGGAAAAACATTTTGGGGACATCATCCCCCAAACTTCTATGCAACTATTGAAAAGACATTTTTCTTTGTAGAAAAATGCCCCGTTTCATTAGTCTCCAGGGAAACTTCTAATCTTAAAAGTTTGGTCACCTACAGACAGTCCTGGACTACAACAGTTCATTTAGTGACTCTCTAATGTTACAAAGTGTGCAAAAAGTGACATGACTATTTTTCACACTTATGACCACTGCCGCATCCCCATAGTCATTGGATCAAAATTCAAATTCTTGGCAACTGACTCATAATTATGAGAGTTGTAGTGTCCCGAGGGTTATGTGCAGTGGTGAAATTCCAATTTTTTTACTGCCAGTTCTGTGGGCGTGGCTTGGTGGGTGTGGCAGGGGATGAATACTGCAAAATCACCATTCCCTTCCAACTCCTGGGGGAAGGATAGTGCAAAATCCCCACTTCCTCCTGATCAGCTGGGACTCGGGAGGCAGAGTATAGATGGGGCGGGGCCAGCCAAAGGTGGTATTTGCTGATTCTCCGAACTACTCAAAATTTCTGCTACCGGTTCTCCAGAACCAGTCAGAACCTGTTGAATTTCACCCTTGGTTACGTGATCACCTTATGCAACCTTCTGACAAGAAAAGTCAATGGGGAAGCCAGATTCACTTAACAACTGTGTTACTGACTGAACAACTGCAGTGATTCACTTAACAAGTATGGCAAGACAAGTCATAAAAGGGGACAAAATTACGGAACCTCTCCCTCACTTAGAAATTTTGGACTCAAAACTGTGGTCATAGTGGCACGACAAAACCGCGCTACGCAAAATAGCGGAGATTAAATCGCGTCACTAAAGTCGCGACGTCATCACCGCGCGTCATCACCGCGGGGACAACAGCGCGGCGACAGAAGGGCGTTCTACATACTTCGTTCTTTGCCTCCAAAGGTAGCCCTCCTCCTCCAGCTGACAGCGGCAGCGGGCACGGGGCAAAGCGGGCTGCCCAGCAGCAGCAGCCCGCGGGAAGGGTCCAGCTCAGCCGCGGGGGGGCAGCAGGAAGCAGAGGAGGATGTGCCAGTGTCGGCGGCCCTGCTCGGGCCCCCCGTGGCAGCAGGCTTCCTGCTGCCCCCCGTGGCTGTGCTGGACCCTTCCCACAGGCTGCTGCTGCTGGGCAGCCCGCTTTGCCCCGTGCCCGCTGCCGCTGTCAGCTGGAGGAGGAGGGCTACCTTTGGAGGCAAAGAACGAAGCATGTAGAACGCCCTTCTGTCACCGCGCTGTTGTCGCGGCGGTAGGGTCGTTTTTTTCTTAGCGCTTTGGACGCCGCGGATTTGCCTCCGCACTTATGTCGGCGCGGATAAGGGCATCGCGGTTTTGTGGTGGAACCGTGGTCATAAGTCAAGGACTAGCTGTATGCATGCCTTACAGTCTTTCTCCTTTGAATTTAGCGTGCTTGTATATTTTTTCCCCAGTTCTGATCTTTTGGGCAAGTTTCTGTTTTCTAAGGAAGGGGACTGGGAATTTCAGAACCAGCTGGGTTGGTAGGTGAAAGACATGCTGAATAATAGAACTTGTGTGGAAGGGTCAGCCTTGTTGGTCAAATGTAGAAGCCTTATCATCCACACCTGACTTACAGAAAGAGCTTCTTCTCACACCAGATACAGAGGACATTTTTTTCAAGCAAAACATTTGGCATTCCTGATTGAAAAGAGCACCAAGATAACATCTTGTTAAAGGAATGTGAGTCATTTCTCAGGGTGGATAGAATGTGACCCATAATGCTTTAAAGGCAAAGGTAAATGTTCCCCTTGCACATATGTGCTAGTCGTTCATGACTCTAGGGGGCAGTGCTCATCTGTTTCAAAGCTGAAGAGCCAGTGCTGCCTGAAGAAATCTCCGTGGTCATGTGGCCAGCATGACTAAATGCCAAAGGAGCACGGAACACTGTTACCTTCCCATCAAAGGTGGTTCCTATTCTTCTACTTGCATTTTTACGTACTTTCAAACTGCTAGGTTGGCAGAAGCTGGGACAAGTAACAGGAGCTCACTCCATTATGTGGTGCTAGAGATTCGAACTGCTGAACTGCCGATCTTTCTGGTCGACAAGCTCAGCGTCTTAGCCACTGAGCCACTGCATCCCTCCATAATGCTTTACAAGAGTGTTTTTCAAGCTTGACCACACTAAGGTGTGTGGACTTCAACTCCCAGAATTCCCTAGCCAGCTAAAGGCTCCACAAGGGTGGGTTGCTGAACTAAAGAGAAATGTTCATCTTTGAAAAACACAAAGTTGAGATGCCTCTCTGATCCCTGGCACCGAAACTCATGACAAACAAAGTTGTAGATTTAGGAAGGAAGCAAAGAGATCTGTGTGAAGTCAAACAGTGCATGAAGCCACAATGTTGTTTGTGGTTTAACTCCTTGAGTTAATCCAGCCAAGTGTGACTTATTCAACAAACAAGTGAACAGAATTTGACCTACTGTAGTTTGATGGGCAAAGGCAGTCATTGTGAAAATTGGAGAACCAACTAAGATCAAGTTTGGCTGTTTCACATTCAAGAGTTATTGAGAATTATTTTAAATTGACTCTAGTTTAATTGACTTTTATTTAATTTAATTCAAGGGAATTGATGTTTTCTTTATGAGAGATCCTTTCCTAAAAATAACAGTATGGAAAACAAATCCTCATTCCTATTTTCTCTATAAGTTTAGGTAAATTCCGTTTGACTTAAACTCTTAAGTCTTGTTTCTACATATCTCCTCAAAGATTTCTTTCCAATTTTCCTCTCTGGCAACTAGAGTTCAGTTGGCAAAAACCCTGACTGAACTTTCTTACTTGTCATAACTCAGATGCCAGCGGGCACCTTTCGGTTTTATTTTTATTTTTTTGCATTTTCAGATGTCTGCGGTTTGTCCTTTACTGTGGTGCAAAAGTTCCGATGGGTGCCTGTAAATCTACACTCGAGGCAAAAGCAAGGCACAAACACTGCAAATAAATATTGTGCTTTATTTGCCATGGGAATATAATCCCACTCTATTGGCATTCCAGAGGATCATAAATCTCTTAGCCTTGAGGCTGGAATAGCTGGAAGCTCTTGCAGGATGTTAGATGTTGGTGGAATCTATTAAATTCATCACCTCTCTTGCTCTTTTTCCCAACCCCTTCAGTTATAGTCTGCCTTTTTTGGCTCTTAGGATACAGGTAGTCCTCGATTTACAACTGTTCATTTTAGGGACTGTTTGAAGTTACAACAGCACTGAAAAAAAAAGATTTATGACCGTTTTTCACACTTACAAATGTTGCAGCCACCCCATGGTCACACGATCAAAATTCAGATGCTTGGCAATGGACTCATATTTACGACAGCTGCAGTGGTTACTGGGTCATATGATCCATTTTTGCTGCCTTCTGACAAGCAAAGTCAATGGCCCCAGGATCAGAGGTGGGATTCAGCAAGTTCTGTCCGGTTCTGGAGAACTCGCAGCAGAAATTTTGAGTAGTTCAGAGAACCGGTAAATACCAATACCACCTCTGGCTGGCCATGCCCCCATCTATTCTCTGCCTCCTGAGTCCCAGCTGATTGGGAAGGAATGGGGATTTTGCAGTATCTTTTCTCTGCCACGCCTACCAAGCCACGCCCATCATGCCATGCCTACCACACCACACCCACAGAACTGGTAGTAAAAAATTTTGAATCCCACCACTGCCCAGGATACTGCAACCATCACAAGTGTGAGTCAGTTGTTAAGCATCCAACTGTAAATCATATGACTACAGGGTCATAAGTGTGAAAAATGGTCGTGTCATTTTTTTCAGTGCCGTTGTAACTTCCAGCATTCACTAAACGAACTGTTCTAAGTCAAGGACTACCTGCATCTTTTTTTCTCTCGAGTTTTGCATTCAGAACTGGAAGTCGGAAACAACCTAAGGCACCTTGAGGATAAAGCCAAGCCTTGTACCATGTTTTCCCGAAAATAAGACAGGGTCTTATTTTCTTTTGACCCCCGAAATAAATGCTTGGCCTTATTTTCAGGGAGGTCTTATTATTTTTGAGGTGCAGGAGGTGGCGAGCGTGGTCTCCTTATGGCTGCTGCTGTATTGCAATATTTTCAGGGGAGGGCTTATTTTAACGCAGGCGCCCAAAAGCCTGATCGGGCTTATTAATCAGGGAGGTCTTATTTTCAGGGAAACAGGGTAGGAGAAAAGAGCCTGGGAAATACAGCTTCGTCCCTCCTTCCCTATCTTATAGAGTAGTTGCCCCCAACCTTTTGGGGACCAGGGACTAGTTCCATGGTGAGAGGGTTTTTTTGCAGACCATAAGGGGTGTGGTTTTGCATGCTGCCTGCATCCACTCGTTTGCACACACTGGGTTCTGGCACGCCACGGACTGGGATTTGGAGACCATTGTTACAGACCAGGGGTCTCCAAGGTTGGCTACTTTAAGACTTGTGGACTTCAACTCCCAGAATTCCCCAGAGCTTGGGAATTCTGGGAGTTAAAGTCCAAAAGTCTTAAAGTTGCCAAGGATGGAGACCAGAGATGGGTTCCTACCAGTTCACACCAGTTCGGTAGAACCGGTTCATCAAATGTACTGAACCGGTTAGAAGAGGTTCCACCAGTGGACCCGGAAAGCAGGCCATACCTACAGAAGAGGTTCTAAAATTTTTTGAAACCCACCACTGACACACAGACACACACACAGACAGACTCACACAGAGAGAGAAAGAGAAAGAAAGGAAGAAAGAAAAAAAGAAAAAAAAGAAAGAAAAAGTGAGAGAGAGATGAACGAAAAAAAAGGAAAAAGGGACAGAGACAAAAGGAAGGAGAGAGAGAGAGAGAGAGAACACATGGTCAGCAAGCCACTCCCACAAAGGAGGCCACACCCACAGAGTAGGTTCAAAAATTTTTTCACTGATGGAGACCCCCTGTCTTAAGGAACCCCATCCAAAGCTACTTAGGCATCAACCTGAAAAACTTTTTGTCTTCTTCTAGATCAAGGTTGTTCCAGGCTTTCTACATTCATTTCCTCTCCGGCCAACACACGAAATATATGAACTACACTATCGTGAAGCCTCAGCGGGCAAAACTCAGCCAGAAGAAATCGGGAGCCTAAAGGGCTGAAGAAGATTCCCAGATTCCTCTTTGAATTTTTATGATCCTCTCCCCACTTTTGTGAGTTCTGGCCTAGGAGAGCTTGGAACGAGAAGAAGAAAAGAAAGAATAAAACCTTGATGTGTTTGTGACAGTTTCCCATTTTTGAGTGGCTTGTTTTTCTGCAAGACGTGGAAGAATTCTGGGAGTTGAAGTCCTCAAGTTGCCAAGGTTAGAGACCCCTGTTGTAGACTACCTACACTGCTATAGAAATATTTCAAATCAAGAGATCTGGTTTTTATGCTCAGCTCTGCTCCTCAATCTTACAGACAAACAATCTTTTCTCTCCAAGCTGCCATCCTTCGCTCACTTCTATGCTTCACTTAGAGGCCAGTTTGTAATACATTACGGGGGAGAGGAGCTGGAGGGGGGAAACTTAGAGGGGGACTCTGCAAGATATGGGAAACCGAAAGCAATAGTTGAGCTGTTCCTAGGCATCTCAAGGCCTTGGTCCTGAGAATGGAATGTAGCACCTATCTATCTACCAACCACAACAGGGACCGTTAGCAAAACATCTTCTCTAAACTTGATGGGACAATGGGAAGACAATGAGGTGGGTGGCTTGGGGAAGGAGGGAAAGTTTATCCTAGTGATTTTCACACTCAAACATCAGTTCTGGCTTCACATTGCTTGCAACCACTTGGCTTTTAGTAAACGTAACCTTTTAGTCTCAAATGGACTCTTTCCTAAGGGGCCATGTTTGTGCCAGGTCTCCCGTTTCCACTCAATTTTGTTCACAATTTCAAATATCGGTGACCCATACCAGTGTGACTCATTCCTGCTGGATTAACCGTGCACCGGGATACCCAAAGCAGGTGTTACAAACCAACCAACACAGAAGAAAAAGAGCTCAAGCTTTAGAAACAGCAGAAGTGGGGTATAGATTCCCTTTCTCTAACGCTAGGAATTTACACTTTATTATGCGCTCCAATTATGCAGAGTAGGTAGTCATACAAAGAATGAATTAATTTGGTCCCCACCCACACCCCATCCCAAACCCTGGGAATTTTAGTGCAGAGCAGATGCCAAACTGAATGGAGTACTTTGCCAGCAACTCCACGTTACTTTTATTACAAATCAGAGGCCTGCTCAATTTAATGAGGTTGACATCTGAATTAACATGCACAAAGTCAATTATTGCACCAGATGCAGGGAACGGAGTACTATAGAATAAGATAGCCAACACTTTGGTTCTCCTTTAGCAAAGGAATTTCCATAAAATCCCAGAAAACATTAAAGAACTTGTGTTCAAACAGAATTAAAATTAGTTCGTTTTGATCTGTCTTCACAGCAGTTCAGGTTTTGGGGTTGAGGTTCCACAGCCAACAAAAATACATTATTTTCTTAACATGTAAGACATGGGACAGAGTTATTTGCCTTAAATGACAGGGCTTACGCATGGAAGGAGGGGTGGGATGGGGGGGGGAAGCAAAACTTGTTAAGGAGTAACTAAGCATTATTAAAGCATTTCAGTCTGTGGTCCCAAACTAAGAGAGAAAAAAACACATCCCAAACTAGCCCATAAAATGTGATGACTAATTTCCCATTCATGGCATTAGATATTTAGGGGAAAGGTGCAAGACAAACATCTGGCTGAGTTTTCATTCCTGAAAATAAATAACAAATAAGAGTTCACTACGGATATTGGACCAAAAGTGATTTCAAACATGCACCGCTGCATTCTGCTTTCCATAATGACCATGGCAATTAAACGCTACCTTAAAAGGAGAGAGAGCATTAGTTAATAATACCTATTATTTCAAGGGGGACTGTTAATAAATTACAACTAGGCACAAAGAGAAAACAACTATTTTGATAATCTCTATGCAAAGGAGAAGAGGAATTACGGTTAAGAGGGCGGGAGGAGGGATTACACAACTAGTGAAGTACACATTTTGTAGATTCCAACGTGCAGGCACTTTATTTTATAACCCCTCCAAGCCATCACAGCACTAATGTCCACTGGTGTTAGTGTCATCAGTGGGTCATAAACAGAAGACACACATTTGCTCACCTACAAGGACCCAATGCAATTTCACTCCACCTTCCATCTCTCAAGTAGTCTAACTTTTAGCAACTATCAGAAAGTGGAAAAGAAGGATACAGACAATTTAAAATCCATATTAGGGGACAGGGGGACAGAAAAGCACCATATTTTGTTCCCTCTGGACACCCCAAATGAACTTTTCCAAAGTTTGCACTTTCCCTCCCGCGGTTAGACGGGGAGGAAGCTACATTTGTGTGGGACGCGCACAATCCTGCCACCCAATCTCCTCCTATACACGCACATAGCAAAACCATACATGTGGGAAAGAAAAGGGAGCATCCTGGAAATTCAGGCATCCTGAACTTTGCTGAAGTTCTCCCCCCCCCTTTTATTTTAAGATCAGCATCTCCATCCATCCTCTTACCTTAAGACACCCTTGCAAACTGTGGGAGAATGAAAGGGGTTCAGATCGGCAGGGCTACTGCCTCCCCTGGCATCCTCACTAGCTGGAGGGGCCAGGCAGGGCCGCTTCCCCCCCTCACCCCCACGCCTTCACTTTCACTTACTAGAAAAGTAACTGGGAGAGAGTAAATATTGCATGGACGGGAGTTAAGACAAAACCACCCATGCCTTTGTTTGATAAGGACATTCCCGGGAGAGGGAAGACTAGAGGGAGGAGAGAAGAGATAAGGAGGCTGCCCTGATGCGGCCACCTGAAGGAGTCAGTTATGGGTGGGGGGAGTGCAGTGCAGGCCCCCTCTGTCCCAAATCTCTTTCTGGCGGCTCCTGCCCTTCTCGGCTCCCCGCCGTGGAATCCAAGCCCATCTGTGCAAAGCGGTGCAAAAGTGGGAGCCCACTGATGTCCCTTTTCTCCGCTCTTTCTCTCTCTCTCCTGCCTTCTTCTCCCCCAGCTCCACGCCGGCTTTTTTCCCTCCCTAGGACCCCGCAGGGGCGGCAGGCAGGCTCCGACCCGTTCCCGCGCCCCCTCCCCTTTCCCAGCCTTCCTTGCACCCGCTCGCCTATTTTTAAAAGCAACTTTGCCCAACTTTTCCGGGGCTCTGCAAGACCGTCCCTTGGCAGCCCCCCGAGGCTTCCTCCCGTCCCCCCACCCAGTCCGGCCCCAGCCCCGGCTCAGCCCCACCCGGGGCGGCTCGGACCGGGGTCTTCGCCCACGCGCCCCCTCCCCAGCCCCGCTCTCCCGTCCGGGGGCATTTGAGCACCCACCGCAGCCTGGGCGTCCCAAGCGCCGAGTCCCAGGGCGAGCAGCAAGAGGAGGCGACGGGCGCCCGGGCGCAGCTTCATTCTCCACCTCCTGCAGGAGCCCCGCAGCCTCGCCGGAGCTGAGCCAGCCTTCGCCCACCCCCAAAAAAAGGGGAAAGGAAGAAAAAAAGGCAAAAGCCGAGGGGGATGAAGTGGGCAAGGACTGGGCAGGGCTGGGCCGGGCGAAGCGGCTCTGGGCGCCCGCCTCCGCGCCCGCCTCTGCCTCCGCCTTTCCCGGCTCGGGGCTCGCCTTCGCTCGGGGCCGCGGCCCGGCCTCCCTCCCTCCTTCTCTCTCTCCCCCCGCGCCCCCCTTCTCTGGGGACTACTTTGCCTGCCTCTCGCCGCCCCGGCGTCCGCCCGGATTCATGCGCCTCTCGGCCGGCTGCCTGGACGGCCTGCGCCGCTGGCGGATGGGATTTGTAGTCCCGCGGCTGACTCGGAGCGGGAGCCGCTTAGTGGGCCACCAAGCCCCGAAATCCGGGTTGACTTTTTTTTAAAAAAAGTTTAAAACTTTTCTCTGCCCCCCACTCTTGCTTGCTTTCGTTGCGCGAAGCCGTGGTTTAGCCAGGACTAAGCTGCCATACTGGGGGACTCGTGCGTTGAATTGGGAAACGTTGAGCGGGTTTTGCGCTCAGTTTGGGGACTCGGGAGGCGTTCTGCCCCTTGGGGCTCGAGCCGCAGACAAACAAGCTGTACATTAATCTGTTCTACAAACTCAGTAGAATAGAGTATAGAGTAGAGTAAGATAGGATAGGATTCTTTATTGGCCAAGTGTGATTGGACACACAAGGAATTTGTCTGTGGTGCAGATGCTCTCTGTGTACATAAAAGACAAGATACATTCGTCAAGAATCCTAAGGTACAACACTTAATGATAGTCACAGGGTACAAATAAGCAATCAGGAAACAACATCTAACCCGGGTTAGTTCCTTTTGGTAGAAGAGGCGATAGTAGGGGATTGGAGAACTTGCCGGAGAGAATAAAAGTTGATTTTCTGCGCAAAGTTGTACCCGATGAAAAACGGATCCGTGTTCCCCCCATTCCGACGACCCCAGGCGTCCGTGCTTAAGGAAACCGTGGCTTCGCATGACTTGCTTTATTAACTTAACCTCTTTAGATGGGAGTTCCCACAACCCTCGTTTGTGGATTAGCGTTTTCGTTGGATTGTTTAAGGAAACTGGCGGGAGAACTACAGCCCACCTTCGGTAGCCCACTTTCACGCGCAACCAAGAACGTTCCTACCACCAGCGGGATGGGGTCAACTCCTTATAGAATAACAGAGTAAGAAGGGACCTTGAAGGTCTTCTAGTCCAACCCTCCTCTGCTTAGGCGGGAAACCCTACACCACAACTCCAGCCGCCCCACGCAACGATTCCAGAAGAGCCTGAAAATCTGAACAAAACTCGCGGAAGGATCACGTCAGGGGCAAGTCTAGAAAGTTTTCCCAGAGGGAACTTTGAAGGGTTTTGGCAGCCCCGCACCCAATGTGGGTGACCCAGCGCCGTAGAGGGGGGTGGGGATGAGGTGGTGGCGAGAGCCCATCCCAACGGCGGCTGTCTCTCGATCGCTCGACTCTGGTGCGTCTCGTTCGCTTCCACGACTTCAATGTATATATTCTATCGTCTGAGTAAACGGACAGTGAATAAAATCAGTCTGTAAATCTTTTTGGCCTTTGAGAAGCCCCGAACACTGGTCCGAGTTTGAAGACTGAGCCCCCCCTCCCCGAAGAGGCTGACGGAGGGGGGTCGTGTCGGCGGTTCAGAAGACTCCCCCTCTCCCCTTATGTTTGCATTCCCACGAGATCCTCGCCCGTCATTCCCCCGAACCACCTGTTCCCCGAACAACTTAGCGCGCAAGATGCGCTGCTCCCTGAGATGGAGATGCCAAAAGTTAGCCGGAGCCCAGGTCCCAATATTTGAGGGGCTGCCCCAGAGAGGAGGGAGTCAAGCTGTTTCCCAAAACACCCGAGGGCCAGACAAGGAATAATGGACGGAAACTGACCAAGGTGAGATTCAACCTAGAAATAAGGAGGAACTTTATGACAGTGAGAACAATCAACTCATGGAGCAGAAGTTTCCTTCGGAAGTTGTGGGAACTTCATCACTTCAAGAAGAGATTGGACTGCCATTTGTCAGAAATGCTGTAGGGCAGTGGTCCCCTAACTGGGGTCCACACCCCACGGGGGGATTTGATTTTTAATGTGGGGGGAACTTGAACCTTGTTTAAACCAAGTTAATGGCCGTTTAGGCTTCTTCTGCGTGAGTAGAGTTCGCTTTTTGCGTAAAGTAAGAATTATATGTCACTGGGGCATCAGGATTTTAAAGACACTTAGGTGGGGCATGGCTAAAAAAAGGTTGGGAGCCACTGGTGTAGGGTGTCCTGGTTGAGGGGGGGGTTGGACTAGATGATCTATAAAGTCCCTTCCAACTCTGTTAATCTGTTAATCTCTTGCGGGGGGGGGTTGTCTTTTGAGACGTTGCAGGAGCCCACTAAACCCCGACCTGGAGAAGGCGGCGGAAAGCCCCCCCCCCCCATCCTAAAGGAAAGGGGTGGAAAAGGCGCCCCGCTCAGCCTGGTTCCCTGCCAAAGGCTGCGGGCACACGCAGGTGTGGACGGACCAAGCCGGAAACTGGCATGCCTGGAAGAGGCGGGGGGGTGGGGGGGTGGGAGGAGAGGCCGAGGCGGCACTGCGGCTGCCTGGAGGGGCGGCGGCTCCGCCCTCGTCCCCCCGCCCCCGCCGCCTCTCGGCCGCGCGGCTTCGACGCGGAGCGATCGCCGGGCTCCTGCGGGGCTGCCTGTCTCCCCTGCTGCTCGGCGAGGGCGGAGACCACTTTTCACGTGTCCCGCCCGCGCGTCCCCACGACCGGCCCTCCCCCTCTTCCCCCCTGGGTCGCGGAAGGGGCTCCAGAACCGCGTTCTCCCCGCGGGGTTCCAGCCACTGCCCCGCGGCTCGGCAGTGCCAGCATGTTCGCCCGGTGAGTGCCCAGATCCAAAGGGAAGGAAAGTGGGGAGGGGGACCAGAATATTTTTTGGGGGGTCGCCTCTGCCGTGGGAAAGCGTGACATGTTGACCCCCCCTTCTTTTTTATGTTCGGTTTGCAGTGCGCCCCTATTGCTGATCGCCCTCTGCCTGGCAGCGCATCCCGTCCACGGGGTAAGTTCTCTGGGCTCAGGACCACCAAAGAGTGTGGGAGAGCGCGGGAGGGTGACGGGCTTCTGGGGGAAGGGGGTGTCCCACCCAACCCCCCCTCCCCACTTGGCCCCTGGCCCTGACGGGTGGGAGGAATCCGTGGGCTCCTCGGAGGTGGAAGCGCGAGGTGGGTGGCGGGAAGCAAGGGAAAGTTGGCACCCTCCTTGCCACTTGGTTCAAAGTTGAAATCTTGGGAAGAGGGGCCGGCAGGGCCCCCAATGTGATATGTGGGACTCAATCCCCCCTTCCCTGGGGCTGGCTGGAGGGTCGCCTTCCCCCTGCAGACCCCTGCAAACTCCCAAATCCGTAAGGGCACCTAAGGAAAGATGGAACGTTTATTTTTGTAATTGAAAAATAATAAAACTCTTTTTAAAAAAGGATTGCTAGGAATATGCACAACTACACTATTGTTTTCCCCCCCTGCTGGAGCACGTGGACTTGGCTGAGGTCCAAAATGCCTGAGGCCACCACCTCCTGTCACTTGTTGCCTTCTAAGCCTCTACTCCCAAGTAAGCTGCAAGAAGGAGCAGAGGCTGGCAAGGTCTTGTGGAGACTCCCCCCCCCCCCTTGCCTCCCTGGCTCTGGGTTTCCTTGACCTCTATGCTTTTTCCTCCTTTTCCTCCAGGGCCTCACTTGGCCCACTGAGCCTAAAATGCTCCCTGGAGCAGGGCTGCCCTGCCAGGTTGGGCCAAAGTGAGGGTTGTGGGTCTGTGTCCAACACAAACACACTTGCAAAGGTGTTGAGGAAGAAAGGCCCCACTGGAGTGAGAACTGGGAGTTTAAGCTCTCTCCACTTTTCATCCCTTGATGGTTTCCAATGATGGTGAATATCAAAACTTTTTACTACCGGTTCTGTGGGTGTGGCTTGGTGGGCATTGCAGGGGAAGGATACTGCAAAATCTCCATTCCATCCCCACTCCAGGGGAAGGATACTGCAAAAGCCCCATTCCCATCCCACTTCAGGAGAAGGATACTGCAAAAGCCCCGTTCCCTCCCCACTCCAGGGGAAGGATACTGCAAAAGCCCCATTCCCATCCCACTCCAGGAGAAGGATACTGCAAAAGCCCCATTCCCTCCCCACTCCAGGGGAAGGATACTGCAAAATCTCCATCCCCCCCCCACTCCAGGGGAAGGATACTGCAAAATCCCCATTCCCTCTCCACTCCAGGGGAAGGATACTGCAAAATCCCCCTTCCCTCCCCACTCCAGGGGAAGGATACTGCTAAAGCCCCATTCCCTCCCCACTCCAGGGGAAGGATACTGTAAAATCCCCATTGCCACCCCACTCCAGGGGAAGTATACTATAGAATTTCCATTCCTCCCCACTCCAGGGGAAGGATACTGCAAAAGCCCCATTCCCATCCCACTCCAGGAGAAGGATACTGCAAAAGCCCCATTCCCTCCCCACTCCAGGGGAAGGATACTGCAAAATCTCCATCCCCCCCCCACTCCAGGGGAAGGATACTGCAAAATCCCCATTCCCTCTCCACTCCAGGGGAAGGATACTGCAAAATCCCCCTTCCCTCCCCACTCCAGGGGAAGGATACTGCTAAAGCCCCATTCCCTCCCCACTCCAGGGGAAGGATACTGTAAAATCCCCATTGCCACCCCACTCCAGGGGAAGTATACTATAGAATTTCCATTCCTCCCCACTCCAGGGGAAGGATACTGCAAAATCCCCATTGCCACCCCACTCCAGGGGAAGGATACTATAGAATTTCCATTCCCTCCCCACTCCAGGGGAAGGATACTGCAAAATCCCCATTCCCTCCCCACTCCAGAGGAAGGATACTGCAAAATCCCCATTCCCTCCCCACTCCAGAGGAAGGATACTGCAAAATCCCCATTCCCTCTCCACTCAGGGGCCAGCCAGAGGTGGTATTTGCCATTTCTCAAAACTACTCAAAATTTCCGCTACCGGTTCTCCAGAACCTGTCAGAACCTGCTGAATTTCACCCCTGGTTTCCAAGGGTAGGAAAAGTGGGATCCCAAATATTGAAGATGATATGATTTCCTGATTATAAATGGAAAACAGGCTGTAGATAGTGCTCAACTTCCATTCATTCGTTTAGTGACTGTCCAATGTTACAACAGCACTGGGGAAAAGTGACTTACGACCCTTGCAACATCCCCCCTGGTCATGTGATCAACATTCAGCCGCTTGGCCACTGATTCTTATTTATGACAGTTACAGGGTCACACGATTTTCTGCGACTTTCTGACAATCAGTGGGGAAGGGAAGGCAGATTCACTTAACTGTGTATTAAATTAACTGCAATGATTCAATGAAGTGGCAAGAAAGGTGGCAACTCACTTCACAACTGTCTCACTTACGTAGCAACAGAATTTTTGGGCTCACTTGTGGTTGTATGTCGAGGACTACCTGTATTTCAGGATATGCTTTATTATGCCAGGAATATGCGTTCATTTATTTGTTTCGTATTACTACTAATACAATTTTAAAAATCTGCCCTTCTTTGAAGGACATTAAGGGGAGGAATTTGTTAAGTTGGCAAGTTGTTGCTGATTTCTGTGTATCCACCTTACATAGAAATCAGCAAGAACTGATTTCAACAGTTGTTGCTGTTACGTTGCAACAGCTGTAACAACAGTTATAACTGGCAACTCCAGTAGAGCCCAACATTGTTGTTGTTAAGTGAGAAACTTATTAAGTGAGTTTTGCCTCCTTTTATGACTTTTCTTGCCACATGTGTTAAGTGAATCACTGAAGTTGCTAAATTAGTAACACAGTTGTTAAGTGAATCTGGATTTCCCATTGTCTTGGCTTCTCGGAAGGTCGCAAAAGAGGATCATGTGACCCCGGGACACTGCCACCGTCATAAATATGAGTCAGTTGTTAAGCACCCAAATGTAAATCACATGATCCTGGGGATGCTGCAAATGGTCATAAGCGTGAAAAATGGTCATAACTCCCCTTTCTTGGTGCTGTTCTAACTTTGAATGCTCTTTAAACGAACTGTTGTAAGTTGAGGACTGCCTGTAATAAATAAGATATTATTATTTTTTAAAAATAATAATAATAATAGCCACTTGTGGCTTACAAGTTCTATTATAAATACATTTAGGGTAAGATTTTCTTTGAAATAACTACTAGGAGTTCCAGGGTCTAAGCATTGAGCTCAGCAACTGCTTGAAAAAGTTTTGGCTATTCTGAACTCTGGTAGCAAAATGTATTGTGCCAATCTTAGTTGTGTTCACAAAGTGTGTTAGGAACTAATCTGTGGTTAGTCTCGGCTTCTCTAGTTAGCTAAAGGTCAAGCATACAGGGAGTCCTCGACTTACGGCCACCATTGAACCCAAAATTTATGTTGCTAACCGAGAAATTTGTAAAGTGAGTTCTGCTCTCTTTTACCACTTTTCTTGCCAATCCCTGCATTTGTTAAACATGGTTGTTAAGTGAATCAGGCTTCTACCTTGACTTTGCTTGTGAGAAAGTTGCAAAAGGGAATCATGTGTCCCTGGGACACTGCAACCATCATAAATGTGGGTCAGTTGTCAAGCATCTGAATGTAAATCACATGACCATGGGGATACCGCAAGGTCATAACTGTGAAAAATGGTCAGAAGTCAGTTTTTTCAGTGCTATTGTAACTTTGAACAGCCACTAAGTGAACTGTTGTAAGTCGAGGACTATCTGTAATGTGTGAACCCAGCAATTGGGTAAATTCAGTTAGTCATTATCCCTATATGTGGGGCTTATGTGGGCAAGTACAGTCTTGGTAAGAGATTTTCTTCACACATTACCTCTCATTTTCCCTGAAAAGGATCCATTGTCATGCTTTTTTTTAAAAAAATCAAGCATACAAGAACAATGTATGGAGACTCTAGAAAGAGTGCAGAGAAGAGCAACAAAGGGGATTAGGGGACTGGAGACTAAAACGTACAAAGAACGGTTGCAGGAACTGGGTATGTCTAGTTTAATGAAAAGAAGGACTAGGGGAGACATGATAGCAGTCTTCCAATCAATATCTCAGGGGTTGCCACAAAGAAGAGGGAGTCAAGCTATTCTCCAAAGCACCTGAGGGTAGAAGAAGAAGCAATGGGTGGAAACTAATCAAGGAGAGAAGCAAGTTAGAGCGAAGGAGAAATTTCCTGACAGTTAGAACAATTAATCAGTGGAAGAGCTTTTCTCCAGAAGTTGTGAATGCTTCAACAGTGGAAGTTTTTAAGAAGATGTTGGATAACCATTTATCTGTAGTCATGTAGGGTTTCCTGCCTAAGCAGGGGGTTGGACTAGAAGACCTCCAAGGTCCCTTCCAACTGTGTTTATTCTATTCTATTCTACTCTACTCTACTCTACTCTACTCTACTCTACTCTACTCTACTCTATTCTATATGGTACCAAAACGTGTGCAGAAATGCATCTTTAAAAAAAGTTCAATAACTCCTTTGTGTCTTTTTTGTCTGTATTCTTATAATCTTCTCCAAAGCTATGGGGCCAGAATATTTGCCTCGGCATAAAATGACTAGGTTTCACTTCCATTTCAGGTCTTCAGTCCTACCAACTGGGCTTGCTGGAAGTTAATTTCTCAGCATCTGGAGGATGGCAGGTTTCCTGCTTAGGCCTCATGCAGTCATCACACAAGTGAAGTGTGCAATGACACAAGGATGCATGCAGTAGTGTTTTTACGCCTTCATGGCTTCTGACAGTGGCTTTCTCCTCGGGAGAAACCATCAGGCTATACTGGTAGAATTACCTACTGCAAAGGTTACAGTAAACACACCATACAATATATGATTGCAACAGAGACCAGAATAGGGATTGTTAAGCAATTTGGTTGTTAAGCAAAGTTATCATGTGACTGCGCTGATTTTTTTTTGCAGCACTCGTTAAAACAAATCACTCAGTTTCTCATTAACAGTTGAAAGCCAGCTGAGAAGGTCACAAATTGCGATCCTGTGACCCGCGACTCTACAACTGTTGTAAATACACACCGGCAGCCAAGTGCCCAAATACTGATCAGGTGACTGTGGGGATGCTGTGGCCATCACAAGTGTGAGGATATGTCACTATTTTTCAGTCCTGTTACAGCAGAGGTGTCAAACTCACTTTCATTGAGGGCCGCATCAGGGTTGTGTTTTTTTTAAAGAATTTACTTTTTATTTTTGAATAAACACAAACAGACAAAACACCCCCTCCCCCGCACAAAACCATCTTCCATTACAAATTGTAGAAAGTGTGTTGATTGGTGTTGATTCGCATCAGGGTTGTGTTTGACAAGGGGGCATGGCCAGCTTGACATCACCCCTGTTGTGTGTGCTGGTGTTGGTTCGAGCTCTCTGCCAGTGAAAATGAGCTCCCAAGTTCCGTTTTCGGCTGCCACAGCCTCCTGCAACCCTCTGCCAGTGCTCAGGTGCCCGTTTTCGCTGGCAGAGGCACTGCAGGCTAGTCATTCACTGTTTCCAGGGCGGCTCCATGGGCCAGATCTAAGTATCCTGCGGGCCGGATCCGGCCCCTGGGCCTTGAGTTTGACACTCCTGCTTTGAATAGATGCTGAATGAATGGTTGTAAATCCAAGATAACTGTAGGGGGTTTCCTATATAAAGCACCTTGATTTGGGCTGCAGTAGGTCAATGACTGATTGTGTTAGTCATCCATTCAGACAGCTGTGACCAACTAACTGTGGTTGCAATCTGTTGGGCAGTTTGTGTGTATGTAAGCGTTAATATGTTACAAACGAGCTACAGCGTTTTATTTCCTTTCCGCTGTACAAAGCTCTTGATGTGACTCTTGGTTGACTGCTGTGGTGCACCAGAAGACAACCACAAATGGATTTTTGTAGGCTTGTCAACTCAAATCTTGTGCTTCTCCATTTGTACAACCTTAATAAAATCAACAGTCTAGATTTAACATGTGCATACAGGTAATTCCTTGACTTACAACCACAATTGTGACCAGAATTTCTGTTGTTTTTAAATGATTAGCACACCTGATTTTGCAAGCTTTTTTTGCTATGGTTGTTAAGTGAATCACATGGTTCTTAAGCAAGTCTGGCATCCGCCATTTATTTTACTTGACCAGAAGGTCATGAATGGGAAAGAGCAAAAGGGAAACAATTCCTAGAAATACCAATAACAATGGAAGCATTGACACATCCAAATATCAGTAACATGAAGATTACTCTTGGATATAAAGTTATCTTAACGGAAAGGGGAGAACTAAAACGAAAAGTAGAAGAACAAGAGATTGATATAGGTTGGTTTTCGCAATTGCAAATACAATCAAGATATGAAAAAGATAAAAGGTAGTATGGTTTTAACCTGGGAAGCTCGGAGTTGGATAAGATACTTATGGAAACAGAAGAAAGAATAATTAAGAAAATATATAACTATTTATTAAGAATTAGACTAGAAGAAGAAGAAGTGGTTAAAGATACAACGTTAACTTGGGTAAAGAATTTTGGTTACGTGATTGAGTTAGAAAAGTGGCAACAACTATGGGAAAGGAATTATAAACTAACCATGTCAACAGCCTATAAATAAAACTTATACAAAATGTTTTATAGATGGCACATGTCACCGGAAAAATTAGCAAAGATGTTTAAAGACAAGTCAGCGAAATGTTGGAAATGTGAGCAAGCAACAGGTTCATATTATCATATGTGGTAGAAGCAAGGAAATACTAGACTAAAATAAGAACATGGCTAGAGAAAATGTTACAACGAAACATAGAATTTAGGCCAGAAACATTTTTATAGGGTATTTTTCCAGAGAAAAACAAGAGAAAGGATACTGATTTGATTATACTTGTAACTACAGCAGCAAGAATTGTATTTGCCCAAAATTGGAAATCAAATAAGTTACCAACAGATGAAGAGATAATAAAAAAAAATATTAGACTGTGCAGAGATGAACAGATTGACTTTGAAAATAAAGGATAAAGAGGAATCGGTGTACTTCAAGACATGGGGAAGAGAACTGGCTAGAGAAAGGAATCTAGAAAAGTAAGGGGAAGATACAGAACCCAGATGATACAGTATTAAATGAGAAAGGGCAGGAAGAGGGGGGAAACAGAAAAGAAAGTACTAAATATACAAGTATATATTCAAGAGTGAGATATAAAGGGGAAAAAACATAGTTAGGATAGATTAGAGAAGGGAATAAGAAATGATACTAAATTATATTTGGGTTTGCGGAAATACCATCCCAAGAAAACATAAATTGAGATTTGAAAGAGACACCTATAACAACAAAAGAAAGGGAGAGAGGAGGGGAGGATGAGAGGAGGGAAGGAAGAAAGACATAAGGAGAGGAGAAGGGAAGGGAGAGAAAGAGAAGGAGAGAGGGTAGGAAGGGGAAGTGGAAGAGTAGGAGTAGGGGGAGGTAAGGGAAGAAGGAAGAGAAAGGGGAGGAGGAAGGAAGAAAGTAGAGAAGGGAGGGGGAGAAAAGAAAGGAAAAATAAGGTGGTATTAAAATAGGCAGAAGGGATGGTAAATAAAGCAACCCAAACTGTATATTATAATATTTTAAATGGAATAATAAATGTATAAGAATGACAAAGGTAAAGAAGAAGAATAACTATATGAATGTATACCTGTAATTGTATGTAAGAGAATAAAAAACAAAAAACTTATCAACAAAAAATGGGGGAAAAAAGGAAGCCATGAATGGCGATCATGTGACCCCATTGTAACCATTGGTGCAACCGTTGTAAATACACACCAGTTGCCAATCATCTGAGTTTTAATCACTTGACTGTAAGGATGTTATGATGGTTGTAAGTTCAGTACCGGTTGTAAGTATCTTTTTTTCAGTGCTTTGCGACTTCTAATGGTCGCTAAATGAATGATTGTAAGTAGAGGACTACCTGTATGTCAAGCATGTAGGTATTTTGCCATTTCCTTCCAGACTGGATTTGCTCATTAATTTGCCTCTATTTATACAAACCCAGCTACCTGGGTTAAATTATGGTCCAGGATGTTGCATGAAACCAGCCAATATGATTAACCTAGTTAACTACAATGAAGTTGTTGTTGTTGTTAGTTGCGAAGTCGTGTCCGACCCATCGCGATCCCATGGATCACATTCCTCCATGACTTCCTGTACCATCCTTTAGAGTCCATTTAAGCTCATGCCAACTGCTTCAGTGACTCCATCCAGCCACCTCATTCTCTGTCGTCCCCGTCTTCTTTTGCCCTCAGTCTTTCCCAGCATTGGGCTCTTCTCCAGTGAGTCCTTCCTTCTCATTAGGTGCTAGTCATTCCCGACTCTAGGGGGCAGTGCTCATCTCTGTTTCAAAGCCCAAGAGCCAGCCCTGTCCGAAGACATCTCCGTGGTCATGTGGCTGGCATGACTCAATGCCAAAGGTGCACAGAATGCTGTTACTTTCCCACCAAAAGTGGTCCCTATTTTTCTACTTGCATTTTTACTGCTTTCGAAGTGCTAGGTTAGCAGAAGCTGGGACAAATAATGGGAGCTCACTCCATAACATGGTACTAGGGATTCGAACTGCCAAACTGCTGACCTTTCTGATCAACAAGCTCAGCATCTTAGTCCGTGAGCCACTGCATCCCACTGCTTGTGTATAGGTAGCATGAAATAAACTCGTACTTTTGGATCCTATCTTGGTCTCTTCCGCCTCATGTTAATAGAGAAGGACCAGAGGAACATGGAGATATTTGAATTTTAACCCATTGATGCAGAAGAAGCAGGAAAAAAAGAACAACTCCAATCTAGAAATGGATTGCAGTCCAGTAGCATCTTAAACCACATAAATTTAATCTTTTTCTCCAGAATTTTTTTATTTTTTTATTCTCTTATGTACCATTTTAAGTATACATTCACATAATTATTGATTTCATTTGATAGGTTATAATATACATATACAACAGTGGTGGGTTCCGGATTCCGTTGCGACCAGTACAGTTGCAACGGGGCCCGGCATCTTCCACATAAACGCACATGCGTCTTACCCTCCAGCGATGCCTCTGTGAGCCTCCATGATGCTCCAGCTGCTCAGTGGAGCATCGCACAGGTGCTGTATGCGCCATGCGTGTGCACAGAAGTGCCAAAGACTTTAAAGACAGGTAAGGACGACGGGCGGGCGGGCCCTCCGGAGCACCGTACTGGAACGGTATCCGGTGCTCCGAGCAGGCACCGGTACACCCGTACTGGGGCGTACCACCTGCAACCCACCACTGATATACAGTTTGGGTTGCTTTGTTTACCATACCTTCCTCCTGTTGTGACACCACCTTATTTTCCCTTTCTTTTCTCTCTCCCTCACTTCTCTCCTTTCCTCCTTCCTCTTCTCCTTCCCCTTCCTTCTTCCCTTCCCTTCCCTTTCTCCTACTCCTTCTCTTCCTCTTCCCCTACCTACCCTCTCTCCTGTTCCTCTCCCTTCTGTCCTCCTCTCCTTCTCTCCTTCCCTCTTTCTTCTTTCCCCCATCTTCCTTTTTTTTCTCTCCCCCCTCTCTTTTCTATTATTGTAGGTGTCTCTTTCAGGTCTCAGTTTATGTTTCCTTGGGGTGGTATTTCTGCAAAGCCAAATATAATTGATATCATTTCTTATTCCCTTACCTTCTCTAATCTATCCTAACTATATTCCCCCCCTTTGTATCTCTCTGTTGTATATATACTTATATATTTAATATTTTCTTTTCTGTTTTCCACTTCTTCTCCCCTCACCCGCTTTTCCATTTAACAGTGCATCACCCGGGTTCTATATCTTCTCCCTACTTTCTTTTCTAGTTTCCTTTCTCTAGCCCAGTGTTTTTCAACCTTTTTTGTGCAAAGGCACACTTTTTTCATGAAAAAAATCACGAGGCACACCACCATTAGAAAATGTTAAAAAAATTAACTCTGTGCCTATATTGACTATAGGCAGGTGTTTTTCCCACGGCACACTAGTGTGCCGCGGCACAGTGGTTGAAAAACACTGCTCTAGCCAAACATGAAATCTCTGAAGCTTGGCTAGATCCCAATATTTAGATTTAGCATAAACTGTATGTTGCTTCACTGTGAGCCCTTTGGTACAGCTGCTGCACCAGCCTCAAAAGCTTTCTTGCCCTGGACTTCACCTCCCACACTAGCCCAGCTTCTGAACTTTCCGTGGCTTGCAACCCTCTTGCCCTTGCAGTTGTCTCCTTCTGGTCCTGTTCCAAATGAGAAGAGAGAAGGCTTGTTCCAGTTCTACTATTTAAATCACTCTATTCTGGTGTTACAAATAAATTCCACTGATGGTTGACACTAAGCAGCTTTTCTTTGGACAGAAGGCCTCTTCAGGGTCCTCTGCTTGGTGAATTTGGAAAATGTGATCTTGTGGGTAGCTGGGCCTTAGATCCAGATGTTTCTGAAGTTGTCACTTGCTGTGTCATAGTTAGTTTGCGTGTGTAGTTGGGTGTGTTCTGCTTCTATTCTTAAACAGGCACTTCAGCGGATAGCAGTATAGAGGCCATAAATGTCAGGACTACATAAATAGTATCTGGGGAACCCAGATAGTTTTCTTAAATAGTTTTTATTGAACATTTTCAAGTTTAAAATCACAAATAAAAAAAATGAAAAAGAAGATACTCCTTTTTTTGTATACATTTTTTTATTTTTTCATTTTCATAACATATAACCACATGTATACTATTATAGAGCCAACATTGTATTGTATTATTAAATGTTTACATCAGTTCATCTTACCATCAACTCCCCAAAACAATTATTGGCTCTTCTGCTCTCCATACACCATATTTGTATCTTATACACGACTCTCTCCCTCTCTCCTCCCCCTCCCTAATTCCTTTCTTCCCTCTGTCATCCTTCTCTCCAAATGAAGATACTCCTTGTTAGCCATGTTAAGTGTAATCCTCACAGAATCCCTTTCCAAACATAGATATTCAGGGAGTTATAAATTGGACAAGTCTGCCTTTTTTTCTGTTGCAAATGTTTCCCCCTACTTAGCTGTGGTTGCAGCTGCTAAACTTCTTTAACCAACTTTCAACTTCATTTCATTAGGCACCGAGTTATTACTTAACACCTAAGGCAGCATTTCCCAAATGGTCCACTTCCAGAGATGTGGACTTCAGCTTCCATAATTCTCTTCTTTTGCTAAGAATTCTGGGAATTGAAAGCCACATATCTGGTGCTCTAGAGCACTTCAAACTTTTTAAACGGGGCTGATTCATGGTCTCTCAGACTGTTGGGGGGCTGGACCAGCTGGATGGGCATGGCTAGGTGGTCATGTGACTGGGTAGGCATGGCCAATTTAGCAGTTCATTTTGCCTTTGTCCTTGCTGTATTTGCCCCACCCTTACTCACCCACTGGATCATATGGCTGTGAAAAACATCCCGAAAGGCTGTTTTAAAAGCGTTTTTAAAGTCTTTTAAAGCACTACTTTACAAGCTGGCAGCACAGTTGCTTTTCAAGCCAGCAACAGCCCCTCCCCTGCTCACCCCCCAGCCCTGGGTCACATGGCTGCACTGGCGAGATCACCCCTAAGTCAACTGATCCTCCCCAGCACCCTTCGGCCTTACTTTGGGCAACAGTGGTGTGATCAGAAGTGCAGCTCAACCAGTGAAATAACTAACCAGAAGTGCAGCTGGAGTGGATGCTTGCTGAAAGATAAGGCTGATGGTGAGGGGCGGGGCTGAATCCCACCACTCTGCATTGGTGGGTCATATCTGGTCCACGGGCCGTAGTTTGAGAATCGGTGCTCTAGAGCAAGAGTTTCCAACTTTAAGATTTATGGGCTTCAAGCTATGCTGGCTGAGGAATTCTGGGAATTAAAATCCTCAAGTTCATAAGGTTGCCAAGGTTGGAGACCCCTGTTCTAGAAAACTGTTCTAAGCCCCGCATGACCTTTCTCCTATTTATAGTCTGATGCTTCCTTGCCTGGGAATTATTCTCTACCACTTACTTTAAGTAAAGATCTCCAGTTTGATTTCCCTCCACCCTCTTCTTGCTCGTTATGTTTGAAGCTTCTGCTAAGAATAGTTCTCTGGCATCTTTTAAAATTGCTCAAAATTTGGCTTTTCTTTGCAGATGATGTCTAGTTTCCATTTGATTGTTTGGGCATTCTTCGTGCAGAATTTTGTTGGAGTGTGTCCACATCCCCTTTCCTTGTTCTCACAACCGCCCTACTGCCATCTACACATTGAGAGTAGGAAGTTCCTAGTCCTTCTGTTTAGTAACTTCAGATTTCCCTACAATTGAGCTATGGCGGTTTGAGATGTAATCCTTATACAGGTAGACCTCAGTTTACAATGATATCTCAGTACTTGTTACTTGGTTCTGGGAGATGTGATGAGTACTAAATTGATGAGTGCCAAACAAACCATGTGACTTACCATGTGACCCTTTGTTTCGGCCGGGAAGGACTTCCTATCTTCCCCTTTTCCTATGTCAGTGACCTTCCCAGCATGGCTGACTTCCTGTCTGTTCTCTGTGACACCTCTTCTTGCAATGCATCAAGTACTAAACAAACAACGACTACCAGGACAAAATCTTTGTGTCAAAATGCATAGAATACCAAATTCAACAAGTTTTGGAGCAGTTGGGTACCGATGTACCACTGTACAACCATTTGTTTAGCAATCATCTGAAGTTACAATGGCACTAAAGAATATGCCCTATGACCAGTCCTTACACCTCCGACTAATAGAGTTGGAAGGCACCTTGGAGATCTTCTAGTCCAACCCCTGCCCAAGCAGGAGACCCTGAACCATTCTGGACAAATGCCTGTCCAGTCTCTTCCTAAACCTTCATAACCAACATGACTGTTGCAGCATCCCCATGCTCACATGATCAGAATTTTGGGCACTTGCAATCAGCATGTATTTACGAAGGTTGTGATGTCCCAGGGTTATGTGATCGCCATTTGAGAATTTCCCAGTCGGCTTCCAACAAGTGAAATCAATGGGGGAAGCCTGATGCATGAGGTTCATTTTTATATTATGAGACCCTTAGGGCCAACAGCAAAGGCTTTGTGTATGTGCGTGCGTGCATGTGTGCCTTCTAGTCAGTGATGACTCCTGGTGATTTCCAAGACAAGTCCTTACCGTTTTCTTGGCAAAGTTTTTGGAAGTGATTCACCATTGTCCCTGCCTATATCTGAGAGAATGACTGGCCCAAGGTCACTCAGCTAGCTTTGTACTCAAAGCGAAACTGGAACTCACAGTCTCCCGGTTTCTAGCTTGATGCCTTAACCCAGGGATCAGCAACCCGCAGCTCTGGAGCTGCATGTGGCTCTTTCGTCCCTCTGCTGTGGCTCCCTGTCACTCAAAATATGCTTCACAACCACCAATGTGCGACACCCATCGACATACAATTTATTGAGCTTTTTGGCCCCCGGAAGGCCAACCATGGATAAATCCAAGAAAAGAAAAGTTTCACAAGGAAACAGAATGTTTAATTCAACTACATAAGCTAGTTTTGTGGCCACTCAGGAAATAGTCAGGCATGGGAAGGGCTTTGTGGCTCCTGGTGTTTTCTTTTTTATGGGAAACGGGTCCAAATGGTTCTTTGAGTGTTTAAGGTTGCCGACCCCTGCCTTAACCACTGCTCCAACTTGGCTCTTTATAACAAAGATATTTTAAAAACCATTAACCTTTTGGCACTTCTCCTGTCAACTCTTTTCTTGCTCTCTTCTCCTTCCTCTACAATCATTGTGGGGTTGTAAATTTCCAACAGCGGAGCCTGGGTTCTTGCAAAGCTTCCCCCAACAGATGAGGCTATGTAAATAATAATTTAAATTCTGTTGACTAGGAAGAAGATTAGCAACACAATTCTATTCATGTTTACTCAGACAAAGTGTCACTGACTTGAGGAATTCTGTATGTTTCACTTAAATGCAAGAGTAACTTTAGGTACCCCTGTTTTTCATGAGAATTGGAAGGAGTCTGATGGCACCTTTAAATGATATGATTTATAAAGAGGCAGTCCTGCGCTGCAGTTCAAGAACAATTTTTAATAAAATTGAAATGTGTACAGCACTACATTTTAGTAGTGTATTGAATGTACTACATTAATACATTCAAATACATTCTAATTTATTTTATTAAACCAGTATAAATTGACAGTTGGAAAAAGGAGCTGTAGAATTCTGGGAGTTGAAGTCCCCAAGTCTTAAAGTTGCCAGGTTTGAAGACCTCTGATTTAAAATAAAATCCTCCCACAATTTTACCTACCCAGGAATGATCTTGAGAAGGTTGAGCTGAGGGTGAGGGAGTCATCCAAGATCACCCAAGAGCCAACCTTTCTTCCCTAGTCTACGTTTCTTACTGTAATTCATGACTGTACTGCCTGTTCATTTCAATATGGACCGAGATTGTTACTCGGCTCAGTCTAAAGCTCACAAAGTCCCTGTTCATTCTGCAATTTATCCCTAAGGTCAAACCGGATGGAAAGCGTTTCATGCTGAATTAAGCTATTTATCTTTGCAATAAAGAAGCATCCTTTGTGTTCCAACCATCTTAGACTCTGGACAGTTCCTGGGAACTTAGACATCAGTGGTGGAGTGGAATTAGTTAGACTATCTGTCCAAATATATATATTGACCTCTTCTTCTTGAGGAGTCGGCATAATCCTCTTTGTTCTGTGTTTTATTGCTGCAGAAATACAAACAGAGGGAAATCCAGGTTTTCTGCTCCAAGCTACTTCAAGCAGGCATCTACTAGCTTTGCAACTCAAAGCAAGGTGGTTATTTCTGAATGTTTGCACTCTGTGGCCAGTTTCAGACTGTTGCTGGGAGGCTACATGTGAAGATGGATGAACAGGCTGTGAGGCCTGCAACCATCTTTTTTTTTTGGATCTTTGGCCTGCCACACTTTCTATTATTCTACTATGCATTCTCTATTGTGGGGAAATGGGAGGGAGGGGATTGTACGGAGTTAGATGATATGTAGCCATAACAAAATTCTTTCTAAAAAGTCAAGGTCATCCTTTGTCTCTGCACCTCTGTACCTGACTGGAACTGGATGGGTGGAACTGCCAGCATGGCAGTGAGAGATTGGACCATGTGATGGACTTGTGGGTGTGGGAGGCAAGATCCTGAACTTTCAACTGGTTGGGGAAAACCGGGAAGCTTTCAGATTCGGGTTTTCCCAGATGTGCCAACACGGCTCTTTCAATAAATGGCAACTCTGAGGAACTTAATTGCCTTGGAGTTTGATTTGTTGAAGGATGCTATTTGGAACCCTGACACAGGCAGCTTGTGGTGATAGTGGGACGGTAGGACATGAGGTTTGTCAACAAGCAGCAGTTTAGCAAAGTCAGGATAGTGCTCTCCTTAGCTATGTGATTTTTCGTGAGGTTCTTGGTTCTCACCGAACTTGGTTGATTTCTTGCAAGCATTTCCTTACCAAACTACAGGAAGTAGTGTCACCAATGCCAGCCCTGATTATTAGCACATTGACACATGATATTACCTACTTTGGTGATAAAATGTCTGCAAGAAAACCACCAAGCTCAGAGAGCACCAAGGATTCCACAGTTCAACCCTGAGCTTCAAATGTTCACCTCCATTGGTGTGCGATTTTTATGTCTCGTGTGAACAGGTGAGCTTTTGACCCTGCAGCTGTGGACACCAGCTTCACTTCTGGGACACGCACATATGGATGTCCATGCTGGCATGACATGGGTTTTGTAATGAACCTTGTTATACAAATACACACTAGCCTAGGTGGGTTTGGCTTGGAGACAGTTGCCTGTTTGTTTGGAATTGGGATGGGGGAAACTTTGCTTTCCCAAAGGTAAAAGAGCCTGACTTAGCAGAAATGCTGAGATGATCATTTGGCTCCATCTAACAAACTAATCTAAAACATGTCTGCAGTATCTAGTTTACCTAGGTTCCTTTGTGATCTCAGCCAGTGGCAGCTTAAGGAATTCAGGGACTGTGCAAATCTAGGAAATTGGCTTGACTGAGCAAACATGGTTGAGTAAACTGTAAGGCCAGATGGGACACAAACAAAATGCGTGCGTGTCCTCTACAGCAGGTGTAGTGGAATCAGAATATGCTGAGTGTAAAAGATGCAATTCCTAGTATACGAGGTCAACAAAGTCTAGGTTTTGTTAGAGCTAGGTCAGTTTGTCTCTGTCTGGGGTCTCTGCACAAAAGATGGCAATTGGTCTGATCTGTACAGAGCTTGTTCTCATCTGTAAAGTCTAGAGCAGATGTGGGGAACTACAGGCATTTTATGACTTGTGGATTTCAACTTATGACTGGCTCAGGAATTCTAGGAGTTGAAGTCTATGCATCATACAGGGCCCATCGTTCTTCACCTCTGGTCTAGAGGAATCCATGTGTGTTAGTTAAGCAGTAAAGCACATGGTGACTGTACTCTTCGTTTGGTCTGTGGTGGTTTATATATAAACAGAATTTCTAACAATGTGAAATGTGGACGTACCACACAGAGGTATTGCATTCATCTGGAACTGGCACTATACACTTGTATGCACATCCCACCATTGTTCTTTGGCAGCAGAGTCAATTTATCTCTGGTTTTGCTATGGTATAGAAAAAGTCTCCATGAAAACAGATTTGTGGTTCTGAGCCCCCTGAATATCTAACTTTCCTTCTGAAACTAAGATGTCAGGGCCCTTCTTTTTCATTCCAACAAGTGGAAAAGATGATCTACGGAGGTTTGCTTTTAAATCCTGTGAACATGAGCATCCATCTCTGAGAAGTTGTTGTTTTAAACCATCTAGTCATGTTTGAACCTTGGGGCTCTCCATGCTAGTCTGTCGGGCACAGGTTCTTTCAATTGTTGGATGTTCAACTTTGCATCAGATTTGACGTTCTCAAACCAGCATTTTCTTTGCTTGCCTCTTGTTCTACTAACCATTCCAATCATCGTTGCCTTCTCCAATGAATTTGGCATGACATGGCCAAAGTAAATCAGGTGAAGTCTTATGATTTTAGTGTTTACTGATGTGTCTGGTTTTGTATGGTTTAACATCTCTCTGTTAGTTACTCTGGCTGTCCATGGTATATGTAGTCATTTATGCCAGTTCAAAGGCATCAATTCTTCTTCGATCAGCCATTCTTAATATGCAACTCACCCATGCAGTACCTCATTATAGGAAAGACTACTGCTCTAACTAGCTTGCTTTTTGCATTTATATCAATATCTCTGAGAAGTCACTGCAAGAATTCTGGGTTTCTTTTACAAGATCACTTATTCTTCTACTAAGCATGCTCAAGATGATGTTGTGTCGCGTTTGAGGAGAGCTTCGGGGAGATGATTGTCCTTCTCGTGGATTGCAGGGGGTACCCTATTCCATCGTTGGCTCCAGGTACAGCTATGAGAATTTCCTGGGACCTTGGGGGTACCCTTGAGCTGTAATTCCTGCCTCGTAGCTGGAACATGGTGAATGAAATGGGGTGCTTGGCGGTGAATGGAGAATGGAGAGCAGCTGCTGGTGTGGGTATGGTCAGTGGCGGCAAGACGCCCTGCCTGGGATTTCTGCCACTGCCACTCCCCATGCTGTGGTGTTATCCTGGTTGCTCCCCCCACCTTGGTTATGGACGTGATAGGCTGAATCAGCGGGGAGTGGCTGAGGCAGCTGGCATGGATATTGATGCCAGTGGAAGATGGCTTCGGTAGTTGGCATGGGTGCAGTTGGAGTGGGGGGGATGTCCTTCGCTGTGGCCCCCTCCGGTATCACCACCATTGCCTGGGCCACCGTACTGTGCCATTTGGCCATTTGGCCCCTCCTCTTGTGACACTATGGACTGGGTCAACAGAGTGCGGCCCTGGCGACGGATATGAGTGCAGCTGGAGTGGACGGAGCTTAGTTGTTGGAGTTGTTGGAGCAGCTGCTGCTGCCGCCGCTGTCCTCACTGCCGCCATCACTGGCTGCTTCACCACCTCGCAATTTATCATCTGCTGCGATTTTGACATCTGGCCGTTACCCCTACATATTGTCCTTAACACCGACCATTGCTATGATGGACATAAGCTTCCCGCTACCCCCTTGAACACTGTTGGCTGCCCCCCCTCATGGACATGTCATCTCCCCGTTCCATCTCCCCGTGATGTCATCCTGTTTGATTGATGCCATACTCTTCTCTATGTTATACTGTGACAGAACTTTACTCCCTTCGGGAACTCCTCCTTTTCCGGGGATGGCCTTCTTGCCTATCAAGACGCTTCCTTAATGACGGATCTTTGGATCCCGAGAGGTGGCATGCAAAGAAGAGATTTCTAAGGGGTTTCTTACAGGGTTTTTTAAATCAAATTTTAAGGAGGGGTGGTGGGGGTTTGATCTGGATGGCTCATACAGGCTTGGGGGGAAGTCTGCCAGGGCACAGGCCAGAGCTAACTAATGGGCATAGGTCAGGAGTGCTGGGAAGGATTGGGATTCCAGGGGAGACATTAAGCCATTCCATTGGGGGAGGGCGTTACCATCTCTAATGTTTGTGGGAGAGGCAGATATGGTGGGGGCCAAGGGCCAAATTATGTTTGGGGGATGCGGATTTGCTGTTTAAGAGCGATCACGTGTTCCGACCCTCATCGCCCTTCTCGCACCCCCGGGTGCTCGGTATTACAGGACCCTGGTCTCCGGCTGGTGTTGCTTAACGCCAGGTTCATGGTACATAAGGCTCCCCGCATTTACGACCTCATACAAGAGGGTAGAGCAGACCTGGCATGCATTACGGAGACCTGGTTGGGCCATGAGGGGGGTGTTCCCCTTAGTGAATTATGCCCACCAGGCTTCCGGGCATTTCAGCAGCCGAGAGCCCAGAGCAGGGGTGGGGGAGGGTGGCGGTGGTTATTAGGGAAAGTCTTGGACCTCAGGTCCCTGTGCCTCAAATAGGCAGGTGTGAGTCCCTTTTTGTGAAATGGGGCCTTGGAGTTCAGGTGGCCTTTTTGTTACGTACCTGTTTCCCTGCTATGTTTCATCAGCCCTGCCGGAGCTGCTGGATATGTTAGCCGGATTGGTGGTTGATTTCCCCAGGCTTATGATCCTGGGGGATTTCAATCTGCCTTCCATTGACAAGACATCCGAGTCAGCTCAGGAGTTCATGGCTTCCATGACAGCTATGGACCTAACTCAGTTAATTCAAGACCCCAGCCATACAGGGGACACACGCTTGACCTGATTTTGTCTCTGGGCAGTGGATGAATGATCTAGATTTAGGGGATATTTCTATCCAACCCTTGTCATGGTCTGATCATTTCCTCATCAGGTTTGACTTCCATACTGCTACCCTTTGCTGCAGGGAGGCGGAACCAACTAGATGGTTCCGCCCCAGGTGCCTGATGGGCCCTGAAAGGTTCCTGATGGAGCTTGGGACTTTTCCTGAATCCCTTGCTCACAGCTCGACTGAAGCCATAGTGGAAGCCTGGGATAGGGCAGCCACTGGGCCTTGGACCGCATTGTACCTTTGCGGCCTCTGACCAGGTGTCGATCCCGGGTAGCTCCCTGGTTTACCTAGGAGCTCCGGGAGATGAAACCCTGGAAAAGATGCCTAGAGAGTGGTTGGAGGGCCAGCCGGTCCAAATCTGATCGAACACTAGTAAGAATTCATATTAAATCCTACTTGTGGTGATAAAAGCGGCAAAACGGCAACATTTTTCCACTCTTATCATGTCCGCAGATAACTGCCCAGCCGCCCTGTTTAGGATGACCCGCTCCTTACTTAACCAAGGAACTGGGAAAGACCCCTTGCAGGGTACGGTTGAAGAATTTGTTCAGTATCTGCAGGATAAAATCGCCCAGATTCGGAAAGGCTTGGGTAGATTTGAGCGAGTTGACGGGGATGAATCTTGTGGAGACTATCTGGGATGAATTTGACCCTGTGACCTCTGAGGGTATGGACAGGATTATGGGAAGACTCAATGCTGCCACTTGTGTGGTGTACCCGTGTCCCTCTTGGTTAGTTTTGGCTTCCCGGGAGGTGACACAAGGCTGGCTCCAAGCGATTATCAATGCTTCATTGAGAGAGGGGTTCTTTCCCACTGCCTTGAAGGAGACCCTTCCTTAAGAAGCCTTCCCTGGACCCAGCCTCTTTAGCCAACTATCGTCCGGTCTCCAACCTTTGCTTTGTAGCGAAGGTTGTCGAGAGTGTGGTAGCACATCAGCTTCCCCAGGCACCTGGATGAAGCTGCCTACCTGGATCCATTTTAGTTGGGTTTCAGGCCTGGGTACAGCACAGAGATGGCATTGGTCGCGTTGGTTGATGATCTCTGGCGGGCCCGGGACAGGGGCTGCTCATCTGTTCTGGTCCTATTAGATCTCTCGCCGGCTTTTGATACCATCGACCATGGTATCCTACTGCGACAACTTGGGGGGTTGGGAGTGGCGGGGGGAGCACCGTTTTGCAGTGGTTCTCCTCCTACCTGTCAGATCGGTTGCAGTTCGTGTTGATGGGAGGACAGGGATCGACTTGTGGGGTGCCCCTGGGGTCGGTTCTCTTACCCCTCCTGTTCAACATATATATGAAACTGCTGGGTGAGATCATCCACAGTTTTGGGGTACGGTATCATCAATATGCTGATGATACCCAACTTTTCATATCTACCCCAAACCACCCAAACAATGCCCTCAACGTGATATCCTGATGCCTGGAGGCTGTGCGGATCTGGATGGGGAGGAACAGGCTCAAGCTCAATCTCTCCAAGACTGAGTGGTTGTGGTTTCCGTCATCCCAATTTGTGCATCTTGTTCCATCTTTGATGATAGGGGGAGAAACTTTACCCCCCTCAGAGAGGGCCCGCAATCTGGGAGTCCTCCTGGATACGCGGCTTAGTTTAGAAGAACACCTGATGGCCGTGACCAGGGGGGCCTTTTACCAGGTTCGCCTGATACGTCAGTTGCGCCCCTTTCTGGATCGAGATGCTCTGTGCACAGTCACTCATGCCCTCGTCCTTTCTCGCCTGGACTACTGTAACACTCTCTACATGGGGCTGCCCTTGAAGAGCACCCGGAGGCTTCAATTGGTCCAGAATGCAGCCAGGTGGGTTATCATGGGGGTACCTAGGTGCTCCCATGTTACACCCCTTTTAGGCAGCCTGCACGGGTTACCGGTTGTCTTCCGGGTGCGATTCAAGGTACTAATTATGACCTTTAAAGCGCTCCATGACTTAGGCCCAGGGTACCTGCGAGACCACCTACTGCCACCAGTAGCCTCCCACTGTCCAGTGCGATTTCACAGAGTTGGCCTCCTTAGGGTGCCATCGGCCAGACAGCTAGCGACCCCCAGGGGGAGAGCCTTCTCTGTGGGAGCGCCTTCCCTCTGGAATGAGCTGCCCCCGGAGCTTTGCATAATCCCCGACCTCCAGTCTTTCCGACACGCCCTAAAAAGTTGGCTTTCCCAGCAAGCCGGCCTGGCCTGAATAGAATAAAATGTAGGATTAATTTGATTGTTAATTTTAATTTAATTTTTTAATTTTTATTGTAAATATCAATTGGGGTTTTTTGGGATACTTTATTTAATGTCCCTTTTAATTTTTGTAATATGTGTTTTCTTTTGTGTTGTATGCCGCTCTGATTCCTTGGGAGAAGGGCAGCATATAAATCCAATAAACCTAAAACCTAAACCTAAACCAAATCTTGGGAGGGAATGCATGGGAAGAGGGGTGAAGAATTGGGCCACCAAAGTGGATTTTGCTTTCCTTGAGTGTCCTCCAAACAGCTTTGGTAGGGAAGGAAAAAAACACCCACTGAACGATGCTAGCTGATGGCAAATTTCCTCCCCCAGCGAGTAAGTTCACACCTCATGCTGGGTTCATTCCAGCTTGTTGAATAAGCCATAAGTAGGTCACACATTCTGCTAAGTCAAACCCAGACGGATGGTGTGATGGCTCTGGATGGTGTGTGTACATAAGGCAAAGCTTTGGCTTTGGAGATGCTTCCACAAATCATACGAGCCGAGGCTGAATTCACACACCAGGCTAAGCTGTGGTTTGTTTAACTCCGCAATTTGTTGGGTTTGCACAATGCGCTAATCCATAAACCAAGTAAATCCCTTTATGGCTTTATGGCATTTTCTGTGTAGTCAGCCCAGAGTATCTCCTCAAAGGATGGGCCCCATCATTAGCTGAATTCCATTATTCTTGTCCACAGCTTTAGCTTTTGCCTGGAGCTCATTCTTGCATTTGGATCTCTTTCTCCTCTTCTGGCCCAATGAATCAGAGTAAGCCCATTTGTCCCACAGTTTGGATGGGGAGGGAGCAATGGGAGTGCAAATCCACTGGAATCATCAGAAAAGAGACTTAACTGAAGTGATGGCCTGTGCTAAAACTCAGGCATTCAACGTTGCCTTTGATGTTTTCCTCCAGTCCAGACTTCTGAAGATCAGTCTGGAGATAGTTGGACTGCTGGTGGCATTATTCCTTGAGTCACATCTTGGGGAACATCTACAGTTAAGGTTGGCAACTTGCAGATGTACCCATTAATGACATATTAGACATGGGGAAAACACAATGTCATGAAGAACACTTGCAGGAGTTGGCTTTGTCTAGTCTAGTGAAAAGAAAGATAAGATAAGATAAGATAAGATACTTTATTTGTATGCCGCCCTTTTCCCTGGGGGTACTCAGGGCGGCTCACAGTTCAGGGGGAGGGGAGGACAAACCAAGTTACATATAAGACAATACATCATTAAAAGCACAACATTCATACTATTTGGGCAGGGTTAAGGTCTTTAGCCCCAGGCCTGTCGGGACAGCCAGGTTTTAAGGGCTATGCGGAAGGCCTGGAGGGTGGTGAGGGTACGAATCTCCACAGGGAGTTCATTCCAGAGGGTCGGAGCTGCCACAGAGAAGGCTCTCCTCCGCGTGGTTGCCAGTCGACATTGACTGGCTGATGGAACTCGGAGGAGGCCTAATCTGTGGGATCTAATTGGTCGAGTGGAGGTGATTGGCAGTAGGTGGTCTCTCAAGTACCCAGATCCAATACCATGAAGGGCTTTGTAGGTGACAACTAGCACCTTGAAGCGTACCCGGAGATCAACAGGTAGCCAGTGCAGCTCGCGGAGGATAGGTGTTATGTGGGTGAAACGAGGTGCACCCACGATCGCTCGCGCGGCTGCATTCTGGACTAGCTGAAGTCGCCGAATACTCTTCAAGGGCAGCCCCATGTAGAGCACATTGCAGTACTCCAGCCTAGAGGTCACAAGGGCACGAGTGACTGTTGTGAGAGCCTCCCGGTTCAGGTAGGGACGCAACTGGTGCACCAGGCAAACCTGGGCAAATGCCCCCCTGGTCACAGCTGACAAATGGTGTTCAAAAGTCAGCTGTGGGTCCAGGAGGACTCCCAAGTTGCGGACCCTGTCTGAGGGGTAGTATTTGACCCCCCAGCCTGAGAGATGGAACACTTGGCCAATTAGTAGGAGGGAAGCACAGCAGCCACTCGGTCTTATCCGGATTGAGCACAAGCTTGTTAACCCCCATCCAGTCTCTAACAGCCTCAAGGCCCTGGCTCATCACGTCCATCGCTTCATTGAGTTAGCACGGGGCGGACAGATACAACTAGGGGCGGACAGAAAGACTAGGAGAGATATGACAGGGTTCCGATATTTGAGGGGCTGCCACAAAGAAGAGGGGGTCAACCTATCAACCTGTTTTCCCATGCACCTGAAGGTAAGGCAAGAAGCACTGAATGGAAAGTAATTGAGAAGCAACCTAGAACTAAGATGAAATTTCCTAACAGTGAGAATAGTTAACCAGTGGAAGGGCTTGCCTTCAGAAGTTATGGGTGGTCCATCATTGGAGGCTTTTAAGAAAGGTCTAGACAGTCACTTCTCTGGAATCATATAGGGTCTGCTGCTTGAGCAAGGGACTAGAGGACCTCTAAGGCAGTGTTTTTCAACCTTGGCAACTTGAAGATGTCCGGACTTCAACTCCCAGAATTCCCCAGCCAGCGAATGCTGGCTGGGGAATTCTGGGAGTTGAAGTCCGGACATCTTCAAGTTGCCAAGGTTGAGAAACACTGCTCTAAGGTCCCTTCCAATTCTGTGGTAGGGTTATTCTGACATCCATGGGTGTATGTGTACATCAAAAAAAGTCAGACTGCAGAACCAGCATTGCAAACTTGATGTACATAGAAAAGAGATGGAACTTACATCCCATCCGTTGTTTTGCCTTTTTAAAATCCCTCTCCAACATAATAATGTTGCCTTCAATGCCCCCCAGATAAGACCTGTTGAACTTGAAAGTATATGTATATTTTCAACGATGTAAAAGTGGCTGAAATCTAGCAATGTCAAGTCTCATAAAATTCTTACGTATCAGCAATCTCATGACGTTTGGGATAGTTCGTGCCAGATCTTGCGCGATTTGTAGGATTGAGCTTGCTGAGCCCTCATGAAATTTAGGGTATTTACTTTATTTATTTATTGCATGCCCACAATCTCTAATTTACAGTTTGGTCTACCCAGTTGTCTTATTCAATAGCAATAGCAATAGCAGTTAGACTTATATACTGCTTCATAGGGCTTTCAGCCCTCTCTAAGCGGTTTACAGAGTCAGCATATCACCCCCACAATCTGGGTCCTCATTTCACCCACCTCGGAAGGATGGAAGGCTGAGTCAACCCTGAGCCGGTGAGATTTGAACCGCTGAACTGCAGATAACAGTCAGCTGAAGTGGCCTGCAGTACTGCACCCTAACCACTGCGCCACCTCGGCTCTTACTTCTCACAGAAGTAACCAACCAAACTACTTTAGAGGGCTGGAGGCTAAAACGTAAGAGGAACGGTTGCAGGAATTGGGTTTGTCTAGTCTCGTGAACAGAAGGAATAGGAGTGACATGATAGCAGCCGTCCAGTATTTGAGGGGCTGCCCCAAAGAAGAGGGGGCCAACCTGTTCTCCAAAGCTGTTGAAGTCAGGACAGGAAGCAATAGATGAAAACTAATCAAGAAGCAAAGCAACCTAGAACTAAGGAGAAATGGTGACAGTAATCAAGCAATGGAATAGCTTGCCTTCAGAAGTTGGGAATGTTCCATCACTGGAGGCTTTTAAGAAGAGACTAGACAACCACTTGACTGGGATGGTGTAGGATTGTGATGATGAACCTATGGCACTCCTGCTAGAGGTGGCATGCAGAGCCCTCTCTGTGGATGTACATGCCATTGGCAGCTGCTTTTCTGGTTTCTGGCACGCACATATGTGCCAGCCAGCTGGTATTCATGGGTACTGGAGCACCTGAAAATGGCCCCAAAATAGCCTGAAAATGGCCAAAAATGGCCCAAAATCTGGGTGGAAAACAGCCTGAAAAATGGCCGGGAAATGGCTGGAAAACGTCCTGAAAACAGCCCGAAAATGCCCCCAAAACAGGCATGCGCATGCTGGCCAGCTGGTCTTCAGATTTCTGGTGCTCCGGCTTGCGCACATGCATGTGTATGCACGCACATTCCAGTTTTGGCACTCGGTGCCGCAATGATTCGCCATCACTGATATAGGGTCTCCTTGTTGAGCAGGGAGTTGGACTAGAGAACCTCCAAGGTTTCTCCCAAATCTGTTACTCTCTTCTGCTGTACTTTATGGCTTTACTCCCTGTGTAAACTGACATGGAATTGAATTGAGTACCCTAAATGAGTTTTGAAGCAATGTGTGAATTTGCACCTGGCCTGCTTAAAAGTCAAAATTCAATTGGGAGCAAGATTTCCAGGATTTTGACAGCTGTTCTTTTTGCTTTAGGAAAAGACCTCAAGCTTAAACTGCTGGGCTCTAAAGCATTTAATAAAACACTAAGTGGGTGAGTCATTATGCTATAAAATTATCTGACAATCAGGGTGGAGGATGGGTTTTTTTTTTTTGAAAGAACATAGCTTGAAGAGATAGAAAAGAAAGAAAGAAAAAGAAATCAGCTAGCAAATCCGACATCTGTCTTAGTTTTACAACTATGCAGGATCTGACGATGTTAAAACAGCCTGTGGGTCTTAATTTATATGTAGCATCTTTCTTTTCTTCTTTCTTTCTTTTCTTTTTCTCTGCCCCAAAATCAGATTCAGTATTTCAGAGGTGGGTTGCTAATTTTTTTTTACTACTGGTTCGGGTGCGCGGTGTCCTGGTGGGTGGGTGGAGTCTCCCGTCACCGCTACTACCAGTTCGGCCAATCAGGCAATGCACCTTTGCAGTATTTGCATAGCGAATGATCTAGTGATTCTTAATTGAAGTTCTGGGATCCCGAGAGCAGGATGCAGGATTTGGGTATGGCTAATCTAATGAAAAGAAGCACTAGGGGAGACATGATAGCACTGTTCCAGTATTTGATGGGCTTCCACATAGAAGAGGGGGGGGGGTCACCCTATTCTCCAAAGCATATGAAGGTGAGAAACAATGGATGGAAAGTAATCAAAGAGAAAAGCAACTTGGAATTAAGGAGAAATTTCCTAATAGTGATAACAATTACACCAATGGAGCAGCTTGCCTTCAGAAGCTGTGGGTGATCTATTGCTAGAGGTTTTCAAGAAGAGACTGGACAGCCACTTGTCTGGAATGGTACAGGGTCTCCTGTTGGAGCAGCGGGTTGGAGTGGAAGACCTCCAAGATCCCTTCCAGCTCTATTCTGAATTGAATCAACAGATCCAAATGAAAGGTCTTCAGTTCAAGACTAGTGTTCTATAGTCAGGGAGCATCAGATCACATGAATTTTCTACTGCTGGGAGCTAGAGTTGCAATCTTGTGTCCATGCACCTTTTCATGCATTTTGCCTTTGCCATGCCATGAAGGAGGAGTGAGGGAAAGTGTTCTTCTGGCAGCGGAAGTTTTATTTAATTTATAGGTTTGACAATCTTCCCTTTAGGTTTGTGGCTTTGGGTAGGGTGCGGGGGATTAAAAGACAGAGGAGAGAGCAATTTAAAGGAATTTGTGACACATGAACCTCCTTGATTATTCCACAAATCAAATATCTCAAGCGAAAAGGGGAATCTTCATTACTGGCTGGGGAATTCTGGGAGTTGAAGTCCATAGGTCTTAAAGTTGTGAAGGTTGGACACCCTTGCTGGTAGATAGATATTCTCCAAGAGGATGCCTCCCCAACCAGGTCCTTCAGATCAGTAGTGGGATTCAGTTATTTTTTACTACCGGTTCTGTGGGCATGGCTTGGTGGGCATGGCAGGGGAAGGATACTATAAAATCTCCATTCCCTTCCCACTCCAGGGGAAGTATACTGCAAATTCCCCATCCCCTCCCTACTCCAGGGGAAGGATAATGCAAATTCCCCCTCCCCTCCCCACTTCAGGGGAAGAATACTACAAAATCTCCATTCCCTCACCACTCCAGGGGAAAGATACTGCAAATTCCCCATCCCCTCCCTACTCCAGGGGAAGGATACTACAAAATCTCCATCCCCTCCCCACTCCAGGGGAAGGATACTGCAAAATTCCCTCCCCATTCCAGGGGAAGGATACTGCAAAATCCCTATTCCCTCCTGATCAGCTGGGACTTGGGAGACAGAGAAGAGATGGGGGCAGTGCCAGTCAGAGGTGGCATTTATCAGTTCTCTGAACTGCTCAAAATTTCTGCTAGCGGTTCTCCAGAACTGGTCAGAACCTGCTGAATACCACCTCTGCTTCAGATTCTCCACGAGTCTCTTGCTATGGATCACACTTTCCTCCTCGTTTTTCCTTCCCAAAAGCAAATATAAATGTTTGAGGCTGGTCTTTGCACAACGGAAGCCCTGCTACTGAATACTGAAAAAGATGCCCAGCTTTTTTATGTGCTGCTTGGCCATCGGTAGTCCCAGTTTCTTCCGCAGTTTCCAGATTTATTTTAAGAAAGAGCAGAGACAACCTTGGTGCATTTTTCATCCTAATAAAGTAGTTTGCTAAGGACTGGAAAAGCTGTACAAGACAAATGTAGAAATTGTACTTGGCACAGAAGTATTTAATCTTGAAGCTGATGCTGATAAAAGAGGAACTTCTATTTTTTCTTTCTTTCTTTTTTTAATAAACAAAGACCTAGAAGAATAGTGGTTTTAGATGGACAGGTTTAGACTGTACTGTACTAAGCCAAAAAAGTGTGAATTGTGTTTTTATTTAAACAAAGTTTTTTATTTTTTGTTATATATTTTAACTTCTTTTATAAACAAAGTGTTTCTTGGGTTTTCTCCCTTTACATCTTCTCTTATGCATAGTTTATTTTACATCATATTTCCATTTCAAATTTCAGCCATCTTATTTTCTTTCCATATTTTCCGATTTAACTTTAATTTCTTCTTAATATATAAACAATATCATTATTTGCCCCTCCAAGTTAATCAAATTTAACATTTCTTTTCCATCTATTATTCTGTTTTACTATCGATAATATATATCCTCAAATTTAATTTTGTACAGTAAATATTTCACTTAATTAATTATCCACAATTAATAATATTCCTCTTTCCCTCACATCATATTAGCTATGTACCATTGATAATGTTACCATATTTCATTCTGTTCTACTAGTGAATCCTTTTCCTTCTTTCCTCCTTTCAACCATTTTCCCTTAATCTCTCGGGAATTCCACTTCTCTTATATTCTTTTCTTTCCACCCATTCGCCTGCCTTTTTACTTGTTTGTGTAATTTCTATATTTTTTCTTCCCACTTAAAGTGTGAATGGTGTTGATCACCCTTCTCCAACTCCAGATTTCTTCGGATGACAATTCTGAAAATTTCCGGCATGGGAATATGTGGTCCTAATCCCAGCACATCTGGAGAACATCCATCAGGGCAAGACAGATAATAGTCAGGCATGACAAAATAATTGGTGATGGGGAAAGGGTGGAAAAAATAAAGAGATAAGAAATAATGTTGACTAGTAAGTCATGATAAAAGTACACTCAGGAGTAATCAAAACAATGCCTTTTAGTGTCACGCTGAGTGAATCCAGGGCTGACAATTGAATGGATATTTAAGTTTTTGGAAAAACCAACATTGGTGTTCTGGAAAAAAAATATCACAGGCCTTCAAGATCAGTTGGTCTCATCCAAGATTTCCTGCAGCTCTTTCAAATATTGCCTTCATGTTGCAGTTTTTAATAGTCAGGCATGACAAAATAATTGAGAATCAAATGATTGTATGTTCTGAATTTAATTAATTTGTTTGGAATTATATCCTGACTGTTCAACCACCACTAGCAGCAGCCAATTTATTTAGAAGAGTTGTCAATGACTGGAGTCAGCTTCTCGTGATTGTGTGGGAATTTCTTCCTGTAGTACTAACCTGTGCAAGTTGGATGGACACTTTTATCTCCTCCATTTCAGCCAGGAGCCAAATTCCTTGTGTGTTCAAGAGAGGATCAGGCAAGAGAATGAATTGCGGAGGAGGTATAAGAGCTCGATTAATTAATGCTTACACCAATTCTTCCGCTCTCACTGAGGGCATTTTTCATGTTTGTTTGTTTGTTTTTGTTCCATTCAAACTTTCCAAGATCTTCCTGCGGCAGAGTTCCCAGATCTCATTGCAATCATGATAAAAACAGCAGCTGCATTTGCTCATTTCATAACTGGACCGGTTTTGTATTCCCCTCCTGCCCTCCGCCAATGAATTTGGCCAAAAAAAAAAGAGCAGCCATTATCTGCAACAGATTTGGGATTAGATAATGGAAGAAAATGTCTCCAATATTATCCAAACGAAGTTCTGTTATTAACCAGATGGATCATCCTTTCATTCTTCAAAACCTTTCCTTGTTCCCATAAAGGTAAAGAAGTTCCATCAAGCCTTTAATTATTATTTTTCTGGACAACCTTCTAGCATTTGTCATCAATTATCTCTGAAGGACTAGTGTGGTGGAATTGAATCTGGATTCCCAGAAGGGAGGGGCTGCATTCCAGAGAAAGAAGTGACAGCAAAGTTTAGATAGTTTGATTGTTTAGATAGTCTGGTTGGGAGGAAGAGGGTCAAGACAGCTCTTCCCTAGATGTTCTCGGAATATATCTTCATTGATACGAGTAGTTTGCTTTGGTTTGGCAATATTTAGGCAAGGAATAATAAGGGAAACTATTTAAAAGCAACTCTGCACGTGTTTGTCTATCATCCAGGTATGATTGTCCCAAAGATGCTTTTCAAAAGGCAACTGGACTTTCTTGGTTTTTTTTTCTTTGAAAATGTTTTGCTCCTCACCCAAGAAGATGAAGAACTCCTCCAAGAACTGAAGAAACTTCTTGGATGAAAAATGAAATGCTTTCAAAGTAAAAAACAAAACAAAACTCAGTTGCCTTTTGAAGCACCTTTGGGATGATTTGCATTTCCTTCTTGGTTTTGGGGTCAAGACTTGGTGGCTCAGCGGCTAAGACACTGAGCTTGTTGATCAGAAAGGTTGACAGTTTGAATCCCTAGTGCCGCGTAACCGAGTGAGCTCCCGTTCCTTGTCCTAACCTACCATTTTGAAAACACGTAAAAATGCAGGTAGAATCTTCTGCATAGAGTCTTTTCCTGGCACACTGTGCTTCTCCCCCCTCCCCACCCATCGGAAGCTCCTCTCAAAATTGTGGTGCCGACCAGTGACGGAGCCGCAGCAGAGGGAGGAAAGAGCCACATGCGGCTGCAGAGCCACAGTTTGCTGACCCCTGCCCTAAAGGATCAATCTCTGAGCTAGAATATTCAGGCTAACTCAGTTGTAGGTTATTCCAAATGCTCCCAAAACTATAGGGACATTATACAGTAGCTCCTTATGTGCCAGAGGTGTAAGGTTGAATCTCAAAGAACTCCTGCACTAAAAATCCCACTGGTGCGATTTGGGACAAGCAAAACGCTGACTAAGGTAGCTAGCCTGACCCCAGGTACTCGCTAATAGTACTTGACTCTTTAACCCTTCCAAAAAGTCTTGCATGTTTCATAAAAGAGATTCCACAAACCAGGACATTTTTCTTCTTTTTTTCGTGCCTGGGCGGTGAGATCATTTTCAAGTGGGGGAGGTAGGAGGCCATTGGGTGGGGGGAACAAGTTTCAGGTTGAAATTCCATTGGCGAAGGAATGTAAATGGAGAGGCAAGTATGGGCTCGCTCTCTGAAATGTTTGGTAACCAGGCCTAATGAAGAATCTTCTACCTTCATGGAAGGATTTGAGGTCCACCTCACTTTAACCATCTACATATTTTGCGGGATGGAAGGTGTTCATGCATCGTTCTGTCCTGAACAAATCTTCAAATCCAGAACTGGCACATTTTGTATATATTTTGAATGAATGCAGAAAAGTTCTATATTTAATTATTTTCTTGATAGTGCACCTAAGTTTAGGTTCTCCTGTCTTTTGAGGCAACCCCTTTTAATTCTCCTTCCAACTGAACTTTATGTGAATTGTGAGGCGTTTAGCTAAATATAGATCGGTAACTTTGTCATGCAGGGAAACTGTGCAAGGAGCATAGGAGGCAAGATTTAACTTGTAAGGTAAGTTCTTTTTTTTTTTTTTAAAGGATGCTCTGTGTCGAAGAAATAGAAATTACAGACAATTTGCTCTGAATAACCAAATCTGTGAGCTGCCTTCTGCTGTCTCTCTCTCTCCCAATGGAACTGTTTGATCCAGAGAGTTTCCTTCAAAGCAAAAAAAGAACTGGCATTTATATTAGCTAAGTTTGTACCGTGTTTCTTTGAAAATAAGACAGGGTCTTATTTTCTTCTGACCCCCGAAATATGGCCTTGGCCTTATTATCGGGAAAGGGGGCTTATTATTTTGGAGCCAGGCTCTTCGGGAGCCCACTCACAAGAGACCAGCCATCCCACAATCCCCCTCTCCAGCTGGGCAGAACGCCACTCATTGACCCAGCAGTATCCAGAAGGTGCCAAGCCATGCGAGCGCTGGGAGCGGCGCTCATGCTACTTAGTGCCGTCGGGATACCGCTGGGTCAGTGAATGGTGCCCTGCCCAGCTGGAGGGGGTGGGGTGTTGTCCACTGAGATTTTGGGGGGGGAGGGCGTATATTTTTGCCCATCCCAAAAATCTGGCATGGCCTTATTTTCAGGACATGTCATATTATCCTGGAAACACGGTACATGAATAGAATGGAATAGGAACAGGAAAGAAAATAATAGGAATAGGAATATAGAATGGAATGGAATTGGAATTCGAATTGGAAATAGAGATACAACTATATCACTTAGCAACAGATGTTTTGGGCTGTATTGTGGTTATATATTGAGGACTACCTGTAGTGAATTTTGCAGATTGGCAATGTTTAGTTTCTTAGAATCTACCAACTTTCACTTTCAGAAAACTGAGAAAACACGGTGCAAAAAAGGACGTGTAACTCACCCGCTGAACAAATTTTAAACTGTAACAATGTCAGGTTAGGATCTCCAAAGTCCAGGCTGTTAACCATAAAAGGCAAACCAGCAACAAGAATGACACTTGGTCATGGCCCTTGAATAAGCAAACATTCCTCCGGCTCATGAATCAAAAGCCTAGCTTAATTTTTGCCTCTTTTAAGAATTATTTGTCATTTGATGTCTCGGGAGACCAAACAAGGAAGGGTAATTGCAATAAAAGGAAGGGTGGGGGGGTGAAACCTAATGCCAGACAAGAAAGAAATATGTGTGAAATAGATCAACCTGCAGGAAAATATTATATTAAAGATTTAACACTTGTTGAAACTTTATCCAGCTGTCTTGTCCAAGTACATCCAAACATTTGAAATAAATAGAAAAAGGGCATTTCATTTGCCTGTCCAACAGGCACTCAACATCTCATGTCCAGAAAGCAATTTTAGGAGGTGATTTCTCCCCTCCAACTGGTTTTATGGAATTAAATACATTTATTTAGCAGTGGTACCCAATCTCTGGGACAGCATTCCTATAGCTGAATTTCAGCACTGCTGTATTCTAGTCTACTCCTTACTCACAAAATAATCCCCTGATACATAAATCTAGGTTTCCTCCCCCACCCATGTTTTATTTATTTTATTTATACAATATAAAAAAAAATCAATTTCCATCAAACTGGGTGTTGTCTGGGTACAGTTGTTTTTAGGCAATCATAATCAAAATGTTTACAATAGCATTCATAGCAATAACATTCATACTATAATAACTGTCATATTTAACTTATCTCCTTTAACAAATCTCCATTTTAACATTTATTCTTTTTATGTCCCCACATTTCTAACTTCTGTTTCTATTGTCTTATCCAGTGTTTCTCAACCTTGGCAACTTGAAGATGTCTGGACTTCAACTCCCAGAATTCTGGGAGTTGAAGTCCGGACATCTTCAAGTTGCCAAGGTTGAGAAACACTGGTCTAATCATAGAAATCTAGGTTTTGACAGCCCCCCAAATTTTTTTTAGCCTTGTTTAGTCTTGGTTTACATTTCCAAATCCCCAGGAGAGGGTTTATATGATCATTCCCTCCTGCCTTTCTTTAGGGGTTTTGTATTCCATCATGTTGGCATCCTCTGCTCATGTTCAAGTGACAGTTTGGGAAAATACACACATTGTTAGCAAAGCATGATAGCATTGTTAGAAGTACACAAATCTGCAAGTGGAGCTTGCAGGATAATAGAATAATTCCAGCAATGTCTCTGTGAGAAGGGACGTTTTGTGAAGGTTAAGGTGACCTGAAATTGCAAGGAACATGGTCTGGCTGTGATGGAGATGGATTTGAGCATGGTCTCCAGAGAGATTTCTGATGAAGATGAAATTCCTCGCTTCTGCTCTCCATTTCCCGTTGGGAGAGAGAAGGAAGAATGGTCCACTCCCTGTGTGTCCAGCCCAATGGGACTCTTGTGGGTGGGTCTGTTCAAGGAAGCAGCTGTTGGCCTCTTTTGGGGGACTTTGGAGAGGATCCCAAGGCAAGGGTGAGGAGCAAGCAGATTGATAGGATCAGCATTTTTGGATGCTTCTCCTTGCTCAATCCAAGGGAGGCAGAATGGACATGCTCAAGAGGAAACGGACTCTACAGAGTGAAGGAAAGTGGCATTTTGCAGATAAAACAGGGCACGTTGGTTGGGGAACAAATGATTCAAGTGGGCAACTTGGCAGGTTGTGTCATCACATTCCTAGAAAGGTGTGACACATGTTCTAACGGGATTAAAAATCACTTCCTGGTTGTCTTCACATTTCTTAGCTCAAATATTTATTCAGTATATTTGGGTTTCTTTAAGGTGTCTACATGGTTCATCTTTTACAATGGGTGGCAGCTCCAGGCCTCTGAGTGAACAAGAAAGTTCGGATACCAGGAGAAGGGATTCTGCCTTGTTGAAAGTGCTTCGTTTTGTGCTGAAAACAGCTAAAGAGGGTTCAAATAATTGATGACGATGATGATTTCATTAAATTTATTACATTATAGCCACCCACAAACATGGTGGTTTACTAAATAAAATACTCATTAAAACAATTAAAAACAGAGAAACCAAATAGTCTGGGCTAAAAACAGCCGTTAACCCAGAACAGAAGAACGGAGTTGGAAGGGACCTTCAGTGTCTTCTAGTCCAACCCCCTGGTCAAGCAGGGGACCCTATTCGAGGGGTCTGCAACCTGTGGCTCTGGAGCCGCATGTGGCTCTTTCATTCCTCTGCTGTGGCTCCCTGTCACTCAAAATATGTGTCACAACAGCCAATGTGCGACACCTGCCAGCACACTTTTTTTAATTGAGTTTTTTAACCCCCGGTAGTCCAACCAAGAAACGAAAAGTTTCAGAAGAAAACAGAAGCTTTAATTCAAATACATATGCTAGTTTTGTGGGCGCTCAGGAAATAGTCAGGCACGGGAAGTTTTTGTGGCTCCCGGTGTTTTCTTTTCTGTGGGAAACGGGTCCAAATGACTCTTTGAGTGTTTACGGTTGCCGACCTCTTCCCTATATCATTCCCATGGTTGTCCAGTCTTTTCCTGAAAACCTCCAGTGATGGAGCACCCACAACCTCTGGAGGCAAGGACTGGTTAATTGCTCTCACTGTCAGGAATTTTCTCCTTCATTCAAAATTGAATTTCTCCTTGATAAGTTTCCACCCATAACTTCCTGCCCTGCCCTCAGGTGCTTTGGAGAATAGGTTGGTCCATTCTTCTTTGTGACAGGCCCTCAAATGTTAGAAGACTGCTATCATGTCTTATATATAAATATAGTGGGACAGTCTCCACTAAATGAAGGAGAGGGAAAATTACTTTTAGGCCTGGATAAAACTAGGCATTAAGAGTTTTTCAGAGGAGAGTGAGCATCATTATATATAAGAGAAATTCTTTTTTTTAATGTTTGTTCATGTATTATTGTGGGCCCCATTCTAGCATCTCTGATAGTGTTGCCATTAGAATTTGGATTTAACAATCTGCACTCACAGGTTAACAGAAAGAGGGAGGGAGGGAGGGGGAGAGAGAGAGAGGGAGGGAGAGAGAGAGAGGGAGAGAGAGAAATGCAAGATGCCTTTGCATTCCATAGCGTAAATGCATAGGAGGGTTTCCTGTCCTTTCATCTCAGGAAATAGACAGAAACAATGGGAAAATCCATAAATCAAGATTTTATTCATTTCCCTGCAAAAAAGAGCCCCAAATTCTAGTCCCACCCATAAATGACGCAATCTCAATTGAGCATTGCACATGGTTGGTTTCATCCTGCCACCCTGGCTAGTGTGATCTTGACGGTTCCAAAATTTGCATACTTTTAATTTCAAGACAACATGGTCCCATCCCTCTTGTTCATTTTATTCAAGTTAGGCATGATGCTTACAATCTCGCACATTTTCCGAGCCACTTTGTCAATGCATCATCCCTTTCCCCCTCCAGCTACCTTCCCAATAGCTCAATTTCTGCACCTCAGAGAGTTCAAAGGAGCTAAATTGGCATGTGTCAACCCATGAGATCAACCAAACCAGACAACCAACTCCACACGAAGACCAGAACTTTGTTTTATCGAGATAGGCTGTAAATAATAGTTGTTATTAGTTGCAAAGTCGTGTCCAACCCATTGCAACCCCATGGACAACATTCCTCCAAGCCTTCCTGTCCTCTACCATCCTCTGGAGTCCATTTAAGCTCACTCCGACTGCTTTAGTGACTCCATCCAGCCACCTCATTCTCTGTCGTCCCCTTCTTCTTTTGCCCTCAATCTTTCCCAGCATGAGGCTCTTCTCCAGGGAGTCCTTCCTTCTCATTAGGTGGCCAAAGTATTTGAGTTTCATCTTCAGAATCTGGCCTTCTAAAGAGCAGCCAGGGTTAATCTCCTCTAGGACTGACGGGTTTGATTGCCTTGCAGTCCAAGGGACTCACAGGAGTCTTCTCCAGAACCATAGTTCAAAGGCTTCCATTCTTTGGCCTTTCTTTGTCCACTTTTGACATCCATACATTGCAATAGGGAAACCATAGCCTTGACTATATGCACTTTTGTTGGCAGGTTGATGTCTCTTAGTATGCTGTCTAGATTTGCCATAGCTTTCCTCCCCAGGAGCAAGCGTCTTTTAATTCCTTGCCTGCAGTCCCCATCTGCTGTAATCTTGGAGCCCAGGAAAATAAAATCTGTCACTACCTCCATTTCTTCCCCAACTGTTTGCCAGGAATTGAGAGGGCCGGATACCACGATCTTATTTTTTGTTAATGTTGAGTTTCAAGGGAACTTTTACACTCTCCTCCTTCACCCACATCAAGAGGCCCTTTAGTTCCTCTTCACTTCCTGCCATTAGAGTAAATAATAGAACCTTGCATTTCCCAAATGCAGGATTGTGGAAATGGCAGGTCTTACCTGAAGATCACCGGATCGCATTAAACCAGGGCTGTCAAACTCGCGGCCCGGATGCGTCACGCCCTGGTCACGCCCACATTCGGTTTAGCGGAGGAGGGGAGAAAGTCACAATACGTCATGTGATGACGCCGTGACGACACGAGTTTGACACCCCTGGGTTAGACGCCTATGTACACAAGAAAGCAGCACAAAAGATGGAGAAGGTTTGTTCCCCTCTGCGCACTCCCCCGCTTCATGTTGTTTACAGGAGGAAAGAAATAGTAGTACCGTGTAACTGTATCCAGAATTTCCTGCCAAAAAAGATCAAGTTAAGTGCCAGCGGCTAACTCTGTTTCCTGTATGTTTCTGGAACATTAAAAAAAAAAAAACTGGGAGGGTGGACAGAGCCTAAAAAAATCACTTTGTAAACATTATTTATTAAATCCATGTACACAGCTCCTATCAAAAGGAAAGGAAAAAGACTTTCTTTATGTTATTAATCCTAGCTTGTTTTTGCTAGATTACGTTCTTAAACAATAAAAAAGAATGCACCATAACAGTGATGGCGAACCTTTTTGCTGTTGGGAGCTAAAAATGTGAGGGCGTGCACGAGATGCCAGCACTCATGATGCAAAGCGCGCCCCCACATGTGCATACAAACACACCCACATCCATGTTTCCCCCCCTCACCCACCTCACTACTCACCTCCAAGCTGAGCTTGGTGTTTCCTCCCAGGGGCTCCAGAAAAGCCTCCAGAGCCTGGGGAGGGTGAAAACAGACTCTCCCAGCCCCCCCCCCAAGGTCCTCTGGAAGCCAGAAATGTATTATTTCCGAACTTCGGTTGGGCCCGTTTTTTGCCCTCCCCAGGATCCAGAGGTTTTCCTGAAGCCTAGGGAGGCCGAAAACAGCCTCCCCCAGCCCTCTGGAAGGGCAAAAAATAGCTTGTCAGCGCACGCATGCGTGCTGGAGCTGATGGCTCATGTGCCAGCAGACATGGCTCCATGTGCCACCTGTGGCATGCTTGCCATAGGTTCACCATCACAGCACTCTAAGACAAGGAAAATAACTGGGGATAAAAGAGATCCAGGACTATTTTTAAAAACAACTTTTAAAAACTTTTTCAGCATCTTGATATGCCAGGAGTCCAATTTGGTCAGAAAATTTACACAAAGAAAAGCCTCCTTCCTTAGGCCGCTTCCTTCATCCAAGGCAACCAAAAGTTCCAAAGGTGCTTTTTCCTTCAAGGGGTAACTGGGTTTTCTTTGTTTTTTGTTGAAGATGTTTTGCTTCTTATACAAGAAGCTTCCTCGGTTCTGACTGAATGGTGGGGAATGGAAGGATTTCTATTCCTTGCAGCCCTCTGGTTGTTAGCACTTTGTCTGAGAGTCTTTGAGGCCTCTTGGAGGTTTATCTGTGCCCTCAGGGTCACCTGATCAGTGCCAATGGAGATGGAACCTCCCCATTTCCCACCCACACCCATTTGCACTATTCAGGTGACTCCCCCAAGTGGCCTCAACGAATCTCATTCGCTAATGACCAGATGACTGCAAGGAATATACATTCTTCCATTCTCCACCATTCAATTAGGTTTGTAGGTTTATTAACATTTATAGGCCGCCCTTTTCCCTGAGGGGACTCAGGGCGGCTTACATAAAATGGGGGAAGGGGGGGTACAAACAATAGACACAAAATAGTACATAAAGATAAAAATAAAAGCAACATTCATTCATCATTCGGGTGGGGACAGATTGTCTTTATCCCCAGGCCTGGCGGGCTAGCCAGGTCTTAAGGGCTATGCGGAAGGTCTGGACGGTGGTGAGGGTACGAATCTCCATGGGGAGATCGTTCCAAAGGGTCGGAGCTACTACTGAAAAGGCTCTCCTCCGTGTGGTTGCCAGTCGACACTGACTGGCAGATGGTAATTAGAACTGAGGAAGCTTCTTGTATAACGTCTTCAAGGAAAAACAAAGAAAGTCCAGTTTCTGCTTGGGGAAAAAAACTTCCATTCCACACCATTTAGTTAGAAGTGAAGAAGCGAAACATCTTCAAGGAAGAAATAATGAAAGTCCAGTTGCCCCTTTGGGACAACCATGGCCTGGATGACTGAGAATTTCCACAGACAACTGAAAATTTTCTGAGTTAGTGAACCATATTTTCCTGATCCACCTGTAACAATAGCAATAAGCACGTAGACTTATATACCGCTTCATAGTGCCTTACAGCCCTCTCTAAGCAGTTTACAGAGTCAGCATATTTGCCCCCAACAATCTGGGTCCTCATTTGACCCACCTTGGAAGGATGAAAGGCTGAGTCAGCCTTGAGCCGGTGAGATTTGAACTGCTGAACTGCAGCTAGCAGTCAGTAGCTGAAGTAGCCTGCAGTACTGCACTCTAACCACTGCATCACCATGCTCATTCTGAGATCTGGGGGAAAAAACACCTTAAGATCTAAAGTTTTGACTTGGAGGTGATTTACATTACTGTTACTTGAGGTGGTGTTGACAACTGATCCCATTACACCTATGATACTCCTCCCTCTTAGGATCAGCAAAGCAGGAGAAAGTAACCAAAAATGGAAAACTGAAGAAATCAAAGCCATAAGAACATAATATGAAACAGTTAAATATACTTTCCACAAACAGCACTCATTATACCTCTTCATATCTTTATATCTTTACGAGCCATCCTCGATTTCACCATGTCCAAACACTGCTTCATTCATTGCCTTTTGTACTTGATTTGAGCTCGGTTTATCTATAAAAATCATATATCATGGCATCCCAAGAAGAGAGAAAGTAAGCATCGCTGCCTTATAGAGCGTGAGGCTCGTTTTTGTGTTCATAAACTGAGATAGATACCCCAAGCACAGAGCCTTTTAAAGGTATTTTGCTACCCTGCATATTTATTCTGGGCCAAGGTATTTGATCTTTCCAAGAAAGCACCTAGAATAAAGGGGAGATCATTCCACCACCTTGCTCTTGATTTTTAGATGGCTAGAGGTGAGGATTCCGGGATCCAGTCAGGGTCAGTCTCTGGGACCAGAGGTTTAATCTCCTGAGTTTTCAGACACATGCAGGATGTACACATTCCGTTAGGGCAGGGGTCGACAACCTTAAACACTCAAAGAGCCACAAAGGTACTAACTGGAAGGCCCCCCCCCCCCCATCTCAATTCTGGAGCCGACTGGAAGTTCCCCCACCATAGAGTCTCCTCCTAGCACAGTGTCCTTTTTTTTCTACCTGTGCTAACCAAAAGCCCGATCAATTGTGGAGCTGACCGGTGACAGGGAGCCACAGGAGAGGGATGAAAGAGCCACATGCGGCTCCAGAGCTGCAGGTTGCTGACCCTTGCTTTAGGGAGAAGTTTGCTGAGGATGGGCTCCAGCACGAGTCCAAAAGCTCAGAATACTAACTCTCTGGTCCCAGTGCCTGACCCAGACTAAATCCTGCAACATTATCCCAGGCTACATATGTTTGATTTTGTCACCCTTATGTCGTCTTCTTCTTCTTCTTCTTCTTCTTCTTCTTCTTCTTCTTCTTCTTCTTCTTCTCCTCCTCCTCCTCCTCCTCCTCCTCCTCCTCCTCCTCCTCCTCCTCCTCCTCCTCCTCCTCTTCCTCCTCCTCCTCCATTTATTCATAAACATTTTGAATACAGTGCATTGTCAGGGCATATCATTTACAAAAAAGCAAAGAAAGAACAAAAAGAAATATTAACACATTAATAATGATAATAATTTAATAATTTAATATTTAATTCATACATAGCAATAATCTTTCTTCATCTCGAACCACTCGTAAAGACTGTTCCATGTTAAGTAATATTCTGTGTCGTCTTTGTCCTTTATTTTTAATGCCAACCTGTCCATCTTTGCACAGTCTTAATATTTTCTGAATTACATCCTCATGTAATAGAGTGTTTGGATTTTTCCAATATTGGGTAAATACAATCCTTGCTGCTGTCAATGCATGCAAAACTAAATGTCCTTCTTTATTTTAATTGCAGCGATTTGAGAAAAGCCATTGAAGCAATTTAGTTCTAATGTCAATTAGGTGTTGCAGAAGCCAACAAATGGTTCAAGATAATGTGTTGGATGGCATGAGCTCTCTTTCACAGCCCTTTAGACATTTGCGGTTGATCTTTGAACATAAATAAATATGTCATTTTTCTCAAGTCAAAAGTCTTAATTAAAGTAACTCCAGCTTGAAGGCATCCAACAAAGAAGGCTTCATCACTGATTATTCCTATCAAGTTTTCCCTAAAGTTAACATCAAAAGCTGCCTTCTCACTCAGGATCTTCATTCCATGGTCTGTAGTTAACAAACTAGTCAGAGATATAATTTTGCAACCACTTCAAGTCACTCCTTTGTGAAGATTTTCTTAGTTTCTGTCCGTATTGTTTCCTTCAATCCAGCTTACAAAAATGGAAAGGGAGATGCTTCTGATCTTGGATGCTGTTGGATGCTGAACCAATTAAACCAATGCAGTTAATATAATTATTTACTACCTAAATATCTTGTGTTGTAGTGCTTCTTTAGACATCACATCAGGAATTTATATTTTGAATAATTTGCATTATTTTCTCTTACCTTGGGGAACACAGTAACATCTCTCTTTCTCTCTCTTTCTCTTTCTTTCTTTCTTTCTCTCTCTCTCTCTCTCTCTCTCTCTCTCTCTCTCTCACACACACACACACACACACACACACACACACACATTTTTAAAGAAATCTTCACAAAGAGGTGTCAAAATTATTTCTCTGACTACTGCATTTTTCGGAGTATAAGACACACCTTTTTTCCCCATAAAAGAGAGTAAAAATCTGGGTGCATCTTATACAATGTATACAGCATTTTTGACCCCTCGAAGCCCCACCCCCTTTGCAAAAATGGTCGCGCATAGCCTTTAGGAGGCTTCCAGAATGCTCCTGGGAGCTGGGGAGGGCAAAAATGAGCAAAAAACAGGCTGTTATTTGTTTGCTTTTGCCCCTCAGCCCCCAGGAACACTACAAGTTTCTCAAAGTCTATGCATGACCTGTTTTTGGCAAAAAAATGAGGCGTGCAGATGGTTTGGGAGGTATGCAGAGTGCAAAAACTTTTTTTTAAAATTTACCTCTTCAAAATCTTGATGCGTCTTATACTCTGAAAAATACAGTTTGTTAACTACAGGACCTGGAATGAAGGTCCTGAGTGAGAAGGCAGCCTTTTATGTTAACTTTAGGGAGAACCTGGTAGAAACAAGCAAGAGTGAAGCCTTCTTTCTTGGGTGTCTTCAAGCTGGAGATCTTTCAATTAAGAATTTTGACTTGAGAAAGATTCTATATTTATTTATGATCAAAGATCAAAGACAAACGTCTCAAGGACAGTGAAGGAGAGTTGGCTTCATCCAACACATTATTAACTATCTGGTCCTCTTACTTGGATATTGTTAGAGAGGCTCATCTTGCTCTTGTAGATTCTTTTGTTTCTTAATTCTTTTGAGCACTATCTTCATGTTTATAGAAGATGGAGGTTAATTGAAAGGCAGAGTTTGGGGAGAATTGAATTGTTGGCTTCGTCGACAAGTTAAAATATTTTGTCTCTGAATGTTTGGGGTTTAAGTCAGCAGATCAAAATTTATCGTGTGGCTAAAACCTCTCTCCCAGTGATCCTTGATACAATTATTAAAGGGCAATCTAGTTTTCTCCAGATCTACCACGTATTAAAAGCATTATATAGAAATTCTTTTCTGGCAAATAAAAATTGAAACGCATCTCCTTAGGCAGTTTGGCCTAATAAATTAAAGTGCTCCAGGGGAAGGATACTGTAACATCTCCATTCCTTCCTGATTATCTGGGACTCGAGGGCAGAGAATAGATGGGGGCGGGGCCAGTCAGAGGTGGTATTTAGCGGTTCTCCGAACTACTCAAAATTTCCACTACTGGTTCTCCAGAACTGCTGAATTCCACCTCTGGCACTAGGCTAGGAATGGAAGATCTTGAATTCTAGTCTCCCCTTAGTCAGTGATGAAGCTGGCTAAATGACTTTGGGTCAGTCATTCTCTCTCAGTGCTAGGAAAAAGACCATGGGAAATTACTTCCAAAAGGTTGCCGAGAAAACTACAGGGCCTTTACCCAATAGTTACCAAGAACTCATGTTTATTGAATTGATTATAATAATAGATTCCTTAGCACCAGTGATTGGGCGTACAAAATCTGGTGTTTTAATACAGGTAATCCTCGACTTACAACAGTTTGCTTAGTGAATGTTCAAAGTTACAATGGCACTCCCAAAGGTGCTTTTTCAAGAGCCAACAGGACTTTCTGGTTTTTCTTTGAAGATGTTTCTCTTCTTATCCAAGAAGCTTCTTTAGCTCTAAAAGTCCAGTCTCTTCTTGAAAGTTTTCAGTGATGAAGCTTCCAACAACTTCCGAAGGCAACTTCTGTTCTATGGGTTGATTGTTCTCACTGTCAGAAAATTTCTCCTTATTTCCAGATTGAATCTCTCCTTGATCAGTTTCCATCCATTATTCCTTGTCTGGCCTTCGGCTGCTTTGGAAAATAGCTCGACCCCCTCCTCTCTCAAATATTGGAACACTGCTCTCATGCCTCCCCTGGTCCTTCTCTTCACTAGACTAGCCATGCCCAGTTCCTATAACCGTGCTTCATATGTTTTAGTCTCCATTCCTCTAATCACCTTGGTTGCTCTTCTCTGCATTCTTTCTAGAGCCTCAACATCTTTTTGATGGTGTGGTGAGGAGCTGATCTCCATCGGCCTTAACATTTACAATCTAGCCATATTAATCTGTGGGACAAGGAGTACAATTTGAATGTGCTCCTCTTTGGTGTTCTAAAACTTGGTGAAAACCACACTTTCCTATTGTGTAGGACATATGACTAATGCCTTGGTTTAGGAGCACCTGCCTGGAACCGAACATAGCGTTCAGACTATTATCTTCTTCTTTTTTGCCAGTTATGTGGTCTGCCTAATTGTGTGTGTCATGACACACATTTATAAATCTTAATTTCCATCTGTTCCCCCCCCCCCCATCCCAGCTTAATTTTATCTAGCAAACTTGGAATTCCTGCATCCCATTAAGCATGTCCTGGAACTGTGTGTTAGTTACTCCTTGTTTTCTGAATCCCTTTGAGGGTGTGCTGACTCCCCTATTTCAGAAATATCTGGGAATGGAACATTTTGTGAAGGAGCCTTATGATTATTTCATGGAGGCAAGGACCAGGTGCTAGGCCTGCTGAAGCAGTTGACAAATTTTGGAGAAGATGAGTCACTTTACTGTCTTGGGAAGAAACGGATCTGTTGTTAGGAGTATAGTAGCGAGATTGTTCTGCTAGGAGAGGAGAGACACATGATTAAATTTTTTATCTGGATCGAGAAGCTACGCAGGTGATGTCTGGATCATACTTGGAAGACAGACATTCAGAAAAACCCTGGACTGTAAACTAGCTTGTGAACAAGTCAAGATTTCCTCAAAGAAGACAGGAGTTTAATTACAAGTTAGTTCCAGAGCAGAAGGTTGGGTGAGGTGATCTCCAAAAACGCTTGTACTTCTAAAGCAGTGGTGGGATTCAAATTGTTTTGCTACCAGTTCTGTGGGCGTGGCTTTGTGGGCATGGTGTGGATTTGTGGGCGTGGCTTTGTGGGCATGGCAGGGGAAGGATACTGCAAACACCTCCATTTTCTCCCCATTCCTGAGGGAAGGATACTGCAAAATCCAGATTTCCTCCCCACCTGCCACCTACTAACCTGCTTTCCAGCTCCGTTCTCCTGCTCAGGGCAACAAAAGAAGATCAGCTGGGAGGCAGCAGGGGCGGGGCCAGCCTATTTGCCGGTTCTCCAAACTACTCAAAATTTCTGCGACCGGTTCTCCAGAACCTGTCAGAACTGGCTGAATACCCACCTCTATTCTAAAGAAATAGACCATCTGAACTAGGAAAGAGTCTTTCTAGGTTTTGAAAAGAAGATTTGTTAATGCCTGAGTCAATTTGAGGCAAGGAACTCCTCATCTTACAACCAATATTTCTGAGCCCCAAATTTCTGTTGCTAAGTGAGACATTAGTTAAGTAGTTTTGCTCTATTTTATGATTTTTCTTGCCATGATGATAAAGTGAATCAGTGCAGTTCTTAACACAGTTGTTGGATGAATCTGGTTTCCCCATTGACTTTGCTTGTCAGAAGGCCACCAAAGGTCATCACATGACACTGGGACACGGTAACTGTCATAAATATGAACTAGTTGCCAAGCATCCGGATTTTGATCATATGACCATGGGGATGTTGCAATGGTCGTAAGTGTGAAAAACAATCATGTCACTTTTTTCAGTGCCTTTGTAACTTTAAATGGTCACTAAATGAATGTTTTTATTATTTATTTTATTTATTATTTTATTATTTTATTTATTTATTTATTTATTTTATTTTTTTTATTTTATTTATTTTATTTATTTTATTTATTTTATTTTATTTATTTTATTTATTTTATTTATTTTATTTATTTTATTTATTTTATTTATTGTATTTATTGTATTTATTTTATTAATTGTATTAATTGTATTAATTGTATTAATTGTATTAATTGTATTAATTGTATTTATTTTATTTATTTTTTATTTATTTTATTTATTTTATTTATAATTTTATTTATTATAATTTTATTTATTCGTTTTATTTGTTTCATTTTATTTATTTTATTTATTTATTATTTTATTTTATTTATTATTATTTTATTTATTATTATTTTATTTATTTTATTTTATTTATTTTGTTTCTTTTATTTTATTTATTTTTTAATTTATTTTATATTTTGTCAAACATGTACGAGACAACAGGTGTAAGTATAAACATGGACATGAACACAGGAAATGAATACAAATAAATGGGGAGAGTAGGACAAGGATGGTAGGCACGCTGGTGCGCTTATGCACGCCCCCTTACAGACCTCTTAGGAATGGAGTGAGGTCCACAGTAGACAGGCTAAGGTTAAAGTTTTGTGGGTTTGAGGATGCAACAACGGAGTCGGGTAGTGCATTCCAGGCATTGACCACTCTGTTGCTGAAGTCGTATTTTCTGCAATCGAGGAGTGGTTTATCTTGAGTTTGTATCTATTATTTGCCCTTGTATTATTGCTGTTGAAACTGAAATAGTCGTTGACAGGCAGGACGTTGTAGCAGACAATTTTGTGTACTATGCTTAGGTTGGACCATAGGCGGCACAGTTCTAGGTTGTCCAAGCCCAAATTTCAAGCCTGATGGCATATGGTGTTCTATTGTGAGCAGAGGAGTGGAGGACTCTTCTCGTGAAATATCTCTAGACTCGCTGAATTGAATTAATGTCTGATATACAGTGTGGATTCCAGGCAGACAAACGGTATTCGAGAATTGGTCTGGCAAAGGTTTTGTATACCCTAGTTGGCAGTACAAAGTTACAGAGAAGAAGCTTCACAAGATTAAGTTAACAACTCTTAATGCCTTTTTAGCAGTTACAGTGAGCTCTGGGCCTTAGATCGTTTGAGATAAGTACTCCAAGGTCTTTGAGTGAGGGTCATCTGCGAGAGATCATATCTGTCCAGCTTGTTTTTGGTGTTCTGATTTTTGTTGCCAATGTGTAAGACGGAGCATTTGTTGGTTGAGATTTGGAGTTGCCAATTGTTCGGCCATTCTGACACAGTCCAGGCCGCTTTGTAAGTCGCTTTATAAATCGAGGACTACCTGTATTGGAATGTTTTTTCAAATTATAGCAAAGGGCATTATGCTGTTGTGAAATGCTCCAACCAAAAAGATATCTTGGGTACTACATGTTGTAGCAAGGAGCAAAAAAGAGGTCCTGATGTAGAGATACCACTTCCCATCTTCTGGGAGATAGTTTGTGCCTGAAGCTCTCTTTCTAGACAGACCAATGTTATCAAGATGATCAGTGATATCGGTTCTGGCTGAGGAACACAGTCCCTTCCAAAGAGGGTTGGCCAGGCTTTATCTTCTGCCTTATAGTCTGTTGCAACTGCGGTCAACCTAGAAGATTCACGTGAAGCTTTAGAATAACTCAGAATCACATTTCCAACATTCAGTGGCAAATAAATGAAATAAATCCTAATCCTAATCCAAAATGATGACTTGCTGCATGATTTTTCCACTGAAATATGTATATTAAGCCTCCAAAAAGTTCACTCGCTCTACGAAAGATAAAAAATCCCCATCCTCTTAAAAAAAAGACAAGGAGAAAAAAGGTGATGATTCTGCTATATTAAGATCCTATCTACTAAAAAAAGACCCATCTATTTTGGTTTATTAATGTAATGGTATATCTTGGGAGACAGAGCAAAGAGATGCTGCCTAGGGAACAGTCAGATAAGAGATTGCGTAGTCTACAACTACGAAAGAGGTTTTGATTCTAGTTTCTCTGGCTGTAAATGAGAGACCGTGGGAGGATTGTATGTTCAGACATGCAAGACGATACTGAATGCAGATTTACAATAAAGTGGAATTAGTTCATATGGCTGTGTGTCTTACCTAAAACAAGCAGTGGGTGGGATTTACTACTGGTAGGATACTGGTAGTAAAAATTTTTACTACCGGTTCTGTGGGCGTGGCGTGGCTTTGTGGGTGTGGCAGAGGAACGATACTGTAAAATCCCTTTTCCCTCCCCACTCCAAGGGAAGGATACTGCAAAATCCCCATTTCCTCCAGATCAGCTGGGACTCGGGAGGCAGAGAATAGATGCAGGCAGGGCCAGCCAGAGGTGGGATTTACCGGTTCTCTGAACTACTCAAAATTTCCACTACCGGTTCTCCAGAACTGGTCAGAACCTGCTGAATACCACCTCTGCTAACAAGGCTGATAATCAAGGACACGCTGTAAATCATCAACAAACGGTAGATTCTGATAATGACAGGATGATAAATTAGGTATTTTGGAGTACAACGAATATTTCCTTCTATTGAGGCAAGACTTTTGATTTAATCCAGCCTAGTATTGACTAACAGTGGCACTTCAGTCTTTCAGGTATGAGCTTTCTGAACCTAAATTAGAGATGGTAAGAAAGGACACAAACTAGGACCTTCTCTCCAACATGGTGATAGATCATCATTGATCTAAAAAAATTTCCCTAGTGGATTTACTGTCCCCCTTTCTCTTAATAACTGCTCCTTGGGTGGACACCCTTATAGTTGAGGAGTGTCACTCATACCTTCCTCTCTCTTCTCAATTTATCATTATTGCTGACTCTCACAAACCAACTGTCTTCCTACTTGGTTTGGACCACATCCTCTGCTTCTGAACCTCTGTTGAACATGGTCCCCCCCTGATTGTTTCTTTATTTTACTGTAGATCATCTGACTCCTTTAAACTCTAATCTGCAACACCATCTTTGATATGCCAACTGTGAACTGAATTTGCAGAGTACACTGTTTTTGTCACTGCAGGGTTCTGTAGTGGATTCATACTAAGCTGGCAGGAAGAGCTAACACCCTAGAAGATAGGCTCAAGATCCAGATGGATCTTGACAGACTTGAACACTGGGCCTTATTTAACAACATGAAATTCAATGTAGAGAAAAGTAAAGTCCTACTTTACTTTTGCTTAGGTAAGAAAAACCAAAAGTACACATATAAACTGGGTGAAACCAGGCTTAATAGTAGTGACTGTGAGAGGGATTTTGGAGTCTTAGTGGACAACCAGCTAAATATGAGCCAGCAGTGTGCAGTAGCAGCCCAAAAAATCAATGCAATCCTAAATTGCATTAACAGAGGGATACAATCAGGATCATGTACTAATACCACTCTCTAAAGCCTTAGTAAAACACACCTTTGTCAGTTTTGGTCACCACACTATTAAAAATATGTTGAGATTCTAGAAAGAGTGCAGAGAAGAGCAACCAGGGTGATTAGGGAACGGGAGACTAAAACATATGAAGAACGGTTACAGGAAGTGGGCATGGCTAGTCTAGCGAAGAGAAGGACCAGGGGAGACATGATAACAGTGTTCCAATATTTGAGGGGCTGCCACAGAGCAGAGGGGGGTCAAGCTATTTTCCAAAGCACCTGAAGGCCAGACAAGGAATAATGGATGGAAATTGACCAGGGAGAGATTCAACCTAGAAATAAGGAGAAACTTTCTAACAGTGAGAACAATCAACCAATGGAACAAAAGTTGCCTTCAGAAGTTGTAGGGGCTTCATCACTTAAGACTTTCAAGAAGAGATTGGACTGCCATTTGTCAGAAATGGGTAGGGACCCCTGCTTGAGTGAGGGGGGAGTTGGACTAGATGATCTATAAGGTCCCTTCCAACTCTGTTAATCTGTTAAACTCATGAAACACTTGCACAATTGTGTTGTGTGTTTTCAAGGATTGTTTATGGAAATTTAGAATTCTCAAATATGCCCAGGATCAGGATCTGGTCCAGATTATTGTAAATTTCATATGGGTGGCATCCAGCTCTGAATGTCCAGGATGAAGCTTGTCTTCAGAAAGGGTGGCAGGTGTTGTAACTGAAGGAATAGCCACGCTGGCCTGCGTGTTACTTTAACACAATAAAAGTTGGTCCAACAAGGCTCAAAGAGGATCATTTTGCTTGCCAAATAGTTTTTTCTCTCCATCTTTGAGATAAAGCTTAGTTGGACTGCAGATGAGCTCATGGTGCAGCTGTGTGACTTTACTGGCAGAGGAACAGACAGGGAGAACACACAATGTAGATGGCTTTTTCCCACACAACAATATTGTGTTATCTGGCTCCTTTATGAGCACGCTGTCTTCCTTTTCAAAACTCGGGGATCCATTTCCTTTTTCCTTCCCTTCTGCAGGGTGATGTGATAAGCAATCCAATGAGTGGCAGATTAGCCCACTTTAATGGAGAACTCTTCCTGGTTAGCAACCTGGGACCTACAAAAAGTGCTTATTCTTTGGATGGCATTCAGTGGAATTAAGCTGGCATTAGCGAGGACTAGTAAGGATTAGAGACAGTCATTTGAAATGAAGGTCCTCAGAAATGTTTGCACTGTGACGTAGATTTCTTTCCAGTTGGAATATTTCCAACCTTCAGAGCCTGTTGGAGGTTTATATGGATAAAGGGTACATTGTCAACCCACTTGAATACCCTTTCTTAGGAGTAGGTGAATCTGACCTCTGTCCTAGCAGGCAACAAGCCTTCTTGATCACTTTAGATCCACATAGGATAGAAAGGGCATCGTCAGGACTTAAATATATGGTGCCACAATGTATGTAGTTCATCATCTATTAATGGAGGAAAACTGCCCAACGGAGGGGACTGAGTGACATGTGGGCTATATATGGTGCTTTTGAAACCTTGGATAGCATTGCAAATTCTTGGTCGCAAAATAGCTGGATTTTGGCAGTAGGATTTCATACCAGGGGTGTGGATGGAATGGGAAGGGAAAGGGAGCAGTTTGTCTCCCATATGACCACCATTCTCATACAGCTTTCCTTCCCCCAAATGGGAGAGGAAAAAAATGATCACTGTTGTTTCTTCTTCTTCTCCTTCTCCTTCTTCTTCTTCTTCTTCGTGTTCTTCGTCTTGTGGTTCTTTCTTCCTTGCTTCCTTCCTTCCGTCCTTCTCCTCCTCCTCCTCCTCCTCCTCCTCCTCCTCCTCCTCCTCCTCCTCCTCCTCCTCCTCCTCCTCCATGTCTTATTTGGTTTATTTATATTACTTTCCATTTCCATCAAACAGTGTATGATCTGGGTACAGTTATTTGAACAGTCATAATCCACATATTTGTTATTATATTTGTCACAATAATTTTAATAATATAACTACATATTAATATAGTTACAATAATACATAACATCTTCGTCAAATTGTCTCCACGTTAACATTTCTCTTTTTATATCTCCTCCTTTCTAACTTCTGTTTCTATTGTTTCTCCTGCTCTTTCTCCTTCTCCATCTCCTCCTCCTCTTCTTCCCCTTCTCCTCCCCCCTCCCCCTCTATTGGGACACTATGTGGTGGTCCTTGAGCCCCAGGTCCCTTTCTTAGTTGTTAGTTGTTGTGAACTTACAGTTTGAGATAGGGGAGAAATGTATTCAGTTCACAAGTTAATGACATCTTTCTACAATAATCAAAGTGAAACATGACTTTCTTTTGAATATGCACTTGTTCAAATATTGTGTTGCAATTCTCCCATTTTCAGAAAAGATGCAAAGCTTTATAAATGCACAGCAGGGAAAACAACCCTCCTAAATGAATATTTTAAGTAAAATAATATACACAATACATTAGGAGGAATTGATTTCTAGTAAACAGATATTTTAGTATAAACATAATTAAGAAAATATGGTATATCTGAAAATTAAGGCAGATCTGAAATGAAGGCAGATTAGCTTTCATATCAGCCCAGCTTCTTAGTTTTGATTAATTAATGTTGCTATTTTTAACAGTCTATTTCCAAGTAATTATTTCTACCATAACTTTGTCTTGGTCCTTGTTTTAAAAAATCCACGTCAATTATTTTTGATCTGCAGCTGCCTGAAGTATTTCAACTATTCTGAGAAATAGAAGAGGTAGAAGAGATAACCCCAAATACTGCAAAGTTTTGGGGAGTTGGCAAATTTTTTGTACATTGTTTTGAAGTCAGGAGCTGACTTATTTGTACTGATAAGTAGCACTGGAGCAGAAATTTGTTAAGTTAGCATTTTAATGTGAACCTAATTGGTCTTTAGTAAGCTGTGAACTGGAATTCACTTACAGTTTGATTTTTGCACTTTTTTTTCCAGTATGTGTGTACAAATGTCTGGAAAATTCCATTAGAGGAAGTTATTTGCAAAAAGAAATGTGTATGTTGAACGAAACTGGGAAAAACACCCCAACATAAGGAACCATTTTTGTATGGTTTTAAAATAAAATCTGGTGCATAGACAGATCAAACAATTATAGAAGATGAAATCTTTCAAATGTACCCTATATATTTATGGGGGAAAGTCTATGGAGATTCTCAGTTATCCCAAAGATGCTTTTTCAAAAGGCAACTGGACTTCCTTGGCTTTTTTTTTTTTTTTGGAAAATGTTTTGCTTCTCCACTTCAGAACCTTCTTAGATAATAATTACTGCCAACCTGCCTTGTATTGAGGACCTGTACACTGTACAAGTCAAAAAGAGGGCCGGGAAAATACAGAGCCCTCCCATTCTGGACATAAATTGTTTCAACTCCTACCCTAAGAACAATGCTATAGGGCACTGCACACCAAGACAACTAGACACAGAAACAGTTTTTTCCCCAAAGCCATCACTCTGCTAAACAAATAATTCCCTCACCACTGTCAAACTATTTGCTAAGGCTGCATTACTATTAGTATTAGTCTTCTCATTGCTCCTATCCCCCATCTCCTCCCACTTCTGACTGCAGGACTGTAATTTTGTTGCTTGTACCCTTACGATTTATATTGATATTGATTGTTTCCTAGTTACTAATTTGTACCCTATGACTATCATTAAGTGCTGTACTTTATGATTCTTGATGAATGTATTTTATTCTCCTTATGTACACTGAGAGCATCTGCACCAAAGACAAATTCCTTGCGTGTCCAATCCCACTTGGCCAATAAAGAATTCTATTCTATTCTATTCTATTCTATTCTATTCTATTCTATTCTATTCTATTCTATTCTACTCTATTATCCGATTCTATTCTATTCTATTCTATTGATTTTCTCTTCTTTTCTTTTCTATTCTATTTGATTTTCTATTCCTTTCCATTCCATTTTCCATTCCATTTTCCATTCCATTTTCCATTCCTATTCTATTCTATTCTATTCTATTCTATTCTATTCTATTCTATTCTATTCTATTCTATTCTATTCTATTCTATAGAAGCGGAATATTTTCAAAGAAAAAATAACCCAAGGAAGTCCACTTGCCTTTTGAAAAAAGCATCTTTGTATACCCCACCAATTGCATTGTCCATATGCCTGTGAAGATTCTCAGTCAACCAGGTCATGGTTGTCCCAAACTTGCTTTTTTAAGGCAACTGGACTTTCTTGGTTTTTGCTTGAAGAACGGAAGAGGCTTCTTGAATGAGAAGCAAAACATTTTCAAGGAAAAAAACCCAAAGAAACTCCAGTTGCCTTTTAAAAAAGCACCTTTGGATTTCTGTAGAAAAGGTTGATAAAGATTTGACAAAGCAAACACTGCGATGTCACTGCTGATCCATGTATTGCATACTCTTCAGTCTATTAAATTCAACTCTTTATGCAACTGATTGATTGACTGTCTGGTTATGTCCCATCAAGTCAATGTTGACGTCTAGCAACTTCATAGATAGGTTTTCTCTATGATGATCTATCCCTAGCCTGATCCTTCAGGTTTTCCAATGGTGCCCCATTGCCACTGTAGCTAAGTCCGACCATCTTGCTGCTGAATTCTTGTAATGGTAAGTGGGAATGACCTTAGGAAAAGGATGGAAGAGAAGGCATAGCCCACAGCTGCATAATGGACAGAGGAAGAAACTCAGATGATAGGAACCACTCTAGCTTATTATTATTTATCCTTTTTATTACCTTCTTTACTTCCTTCTTTTATTGGCATTATTATTATTTCTGTTGCTTTGCTAGTATGCTGTCAAGTGCCAGGAAAATCAGGAGATGCAGGCAGTTCAAATGCATATAAAGCAGGGGTGTCAAATTTGATTTCATTCAGGGCTGCATCAGGGTTGTGTTTGACCTGGGGGGGGCAGGGTGTGTGTGACCAGAGTGGGCATGGTCAGCTTCGATGTCGCAGGAGTGTCTGTGGTGACCCGAGTACTTTGGCAGCCAAAATGGGCTTCTGAGCTCCATTTTCAGCTGCGGCGGCCTCCAGCAACCCTCTGCCAGTGAAAATGGAGCGAGGGAGAGCCGTATGGTGAACCAGTCCTTCACTATTTCCAAGGCAATCCCACGGGCCAGATCTAAGCATCCCATGGGCCGGATCCAGCCTGTAGGCCTTGAGTTTGACACCCCTGGTATAAAGATCTATTGCAAGCTTAAGCTCTCTATAAGAATCTGAGCTACTAATGGTCAAAGCAATTTGGCGGTACATAAGAAATTCAAGGTGGGCTGGACTTTGATCTTTTGTGGACACAAAGGGACTCATGACTGTTGATGCATTTGACCCCTTGCTCGGGCTCAACCTGGTCATCTGCTACATATACTGAGAGCTTATGCACCAGAGACAAATTCCTTGTGTGTCTAATCACACTTGGCTAAATAAAGTATTCAGTTCAGTTCAATTCAATTATCAAGCTGTAAAATGAAGCAACAAAGGTGGGAGTCAGGGAAGTTCCTTTCTAAGGGTCTTTCTCTGCCTGATAGGTTGCTGAGGGCTAGTGGCTCTTTTATTTAATTGTTCCTAGATTCCATCTCTCCTCACTCCTGTTAGTTGTCCTTTTCTTCTCTTTCTTTCCAATTTTCCACTTTTTCCAATTTTCCAGCTTTAGAACCATCTCCAGAGAGTTGGTCTTCTCATAATCTATCCAAGATATGCTCATTTAAGCTTTATCATTTGTTTCTGGAATGAGAACTCTGAATTGATTTGTTCAATAGTCCATTGGCTTGTTTTTCTTGGCTATTTCTCAGTAGTCTTCTAAAACAACAATTAGTCTTTCTATCCTGCATCTTGCAAATTCCCCAGAATCAGCAGCTGGCAGCAGCTTTTGTGCTGGGGACTGCCTGTAACTTTGTGGATTTGAGAGCTTTTAGAAAAAAGTGGATTTGTAAAAAGACCAGCACCTGAGGACATAGATAAAGGGAGGCAATTTAAAACAACTAAAGGGGCTGCAAGTTTTTCTAAGCTACATACGTCCCTAAACCTGCAGACTTCTTAGAGACTCATTCCAACAATCGGTGGATACTTGATTTTGTTTCCTTTACATTTGCATTCAGTTAAAATTAAATGCAGCTAATATAATTATTTTGTGGTCCTGCATGCTATAAATAATACAGTTACTCCCTAGTTATGCTACTTTCCCTTTTTGGTATGTCTATTTATTTATTTATTTATTTTCCTTCCAGTTTTATTTATACAAAAGACAACATGCACATTGCTGCCTCTTTCCATTGTTGTCCTTACCACTATGAACTAAGTTGGGCTGAAAAAGACTAGTTGGATTTGCATGGCTGAAGGTCTGTTCAACTGGGTCTGTTTGGGACCAGTCCCAAGACTTTAACCGCTACTCTATGTTGTTGTTGTTGTTAGTTGTGAAGTCATGCCCGACCCATCGTTCCTGTAGGCCTTCCTGTCCTCTACCATCCTTTGGAGTCCATTTAAGCTCAAGCCAACTGCTTCGGTGACTCCATCCAGCCACCTCATTCTCTGCTGTCGTCGTCTTCTTTTGCCCACCATATTTCCCAGCATGAGGTTCTTCTCCAGTGAGTCCTTCCTTCTCATTAGGTGGCCAAAGTATTTGAGTTTCCTCTTCAGGATCTGGCCTTCTGAAGAGCAGTCAGGGTTGATCTCCTTAGGACCGACCGGTTTGATCATCTTGGGACTTACAGGAGTCTTCTCTAGCACCATTGTTCAATTCTCAATTCTTTGGTGCTCAGTCTTCCTTATGGTCCAACTTTCACAGCCATCCATTGCAACTGGGAAAACCATAGTCTTGACTATACACACTTTTGTTGGCAGGGTGATGCCTCTGCTTTTTAGTATGTTGCCTAGATTTGCCATAGCTTCCCTGCCCAGGAGCAAACATCTTTTAATTCCTTGGCTGCAGTCCCCATCTGCGGTGATCTTGGAGCCCAGGAAAATAAAATCTGTCACTGCCACCATTTCTTACCCATCTATTTGCCAGGAATTGAGGAAGCTACTTTATACACATAGCCATTTAAACAAGAGCTGGCAGTGTGTGGCAGCAACCCCAAAAGCTAATACAATCCTTGGTGTTATAAACAGAGGCATAGAATTCTGGGGGTGGTTCAGCGGTCGTAAAGGTGAAAAGCTGTCACAAATAATCTTTGCGGCGCCAGGGTAACTTTGAACGGTCACTAAATGAACTGTTGTAAGTTGAGGACTACCTGTACTGTCCCTTCAGTTGCCAACCTAGAGTGTTACAAATGGAAAAACCTCTGTGTCATATAGTTTTCACTTTGGATTGCTGTTCTGGGTTGCTACACGTGTTGCAAATGTTTACAATATTTGGTTTATTCTGTGGCTTTGTCTGTATGATTCTTCATGAGTGAATTTGGATCAAATCTTTCTTATTCACAGAAAATACTTGCAAAGGAAGCTTAAATAGCATGGGAGGAAAACGATGTGCTTCACTCCAGCCTCTAGAAATTTTTTTTGATCTCTTGCCTGGAAGGAGAACAAACTCTTTGTGGACAGGCAGGATACTTAAGGCATTCAATGATTTCACATAAACTTCGTTCCAGATTTATCTCTGTACTATATTTTATCTCTCCTTCTCCCCCCACCCCATCCACACTGGACAGAAACCACTAAGTTTATCCTGTCCGAACCTGGGAACTTGAGAGATGTTGAATTGGAGAGCAGAAGTGAGAGGGGAGGATGCTGTTAAAAGTTCCACAGTCTTAAAGTTCAACTTGGATTTCAGACGCCGTCATAAGGTCATTTTGTTTCATAAGAGATTTCAGCTCAAAACCCAGTTTGAAAATGCTTAGAGAACGGTGGTTAGTTTTGTTTTCTTTTCAGCTTCTGGGCAGGGAAGCAAAAAAACCCACGCACATACATTGCACTCTACACACACACACACACACACACACACAGTGACAAGCCTGGGGCCTCAAGTTTCCATTCTCCACATACAAGAATCTTTTTTTTAACCCGTCTTCTCCAGAATATTCCTTGCAATACTTTCCAAAGCCTTCCCTGGGAGCTGGACTCAGTGAAGTGAAAGAGTAACATAGCACTTTTGGTGCAATGCTGCCTTGTGGTTGATCTCTGACACGCTGCACCTGTGCAGTACATCCAGGAGGAAACATAGATGTCAGCCTCTGTTTCGCTATTTGTTTTCCACTGCCAATTGAAACGGGGAAGGCGGGGTGGTATTTGGGGGGGGGGAAGATTTGGTACAGGAAAGATTGTTAAGAGGGAGTTTTGTTCTCACCATCTACTGCACATGGTGATGGGTGGTGTTTAGAGTTGGTCAAGACCAACCGTCCGGCATACCAACCTGACGATGCTTCTTGGAGATGCAACCCACATGACACTTGAGGGATTTGCAGATTGGACAATGGGATGGGGGTTACCAGAGGGAGGGGGTTGACAAATATTTATATGTGTGATTTCACACGCTTTTGCCTCAGACCTTACTTTACTTAGCTGCTATATTCATAACCAGTAAAAGTACTCTTAATTCTGCAAAATGGAGTTAAATGGTTTCTTTCTTGGTTGCTGAAGGAGGCCGGCTTGACAATACCTGTTACCAACATTTGGGGTAGGTGGGCTCATGACTTTAGCCTGCCAAGGCACACAAACATTTATTTAGTGGATTGTCTGCAGTGCAGCTGGCTTCGGTCTCCAGAGGACTTGGGAACTGCCCCAAAAGGCGGATTACATCTCACGCCCTGGCTGGCTGTTCCTAAAACATTTTTATGCCAGTCTAAATCGGACTGGAGAAAGGGTAGGAGAGGCCAGCTGTTTTCCAGAATGCCAGACCCTGCCTCTCAGTACATTCAGATCAGGAGTCAGGGGAGAAATATGTTGATGCAAAGAAGTAGCTGATGCATTTGAAAATAAACTTCTGGTTGTGAGAAAAAACACTTTTCTTAACATCATTTGAGAGGTGGGGGAAACCACTGAATTTGTGTCCATTGTTTGAAGACATGGTTCACTCATCTAACAATAAATTTGGGGGTAATAAGTGCCCCTTTCCTCCCTGTTTCCTTGAGTTGCTGATCTACTTAAATATGAGCGCTGCTGCAGCTGTCAAAAAAAGCCAATGCAACTCTGCATTGACAGAGGGATAAAATCAAGATCACATGAAGTGTTAGTACCAATTTATAAGACCACACTTGGAATGTTGCATCCAGTTTTGGTCACCAATATAAAAAAGATATTGAGACTCAGGAAAGAGGGCAGAGAAGAGCAACAAAGAGGATTAGGAGGCTAAAACATATGAAGAATGGTTGCAGGAATTGGGTCGGTCTAGTCTAGTGAAAAGGAGGACTAAGGGGTGACACATGATAGCACTCTTCCAATATTTGAGGGGCTGCCATAAAGAAGAGGGAGTCAAGCTCTTCTCCAAAGCACCAGGAGGCAGGGCAAGAAACAACAGATGGAAACTAATGAAGGAGAGAAGCAACCTGGAAGTTAGGAGAAATTTACTGACATAACAATTAACCAGTGGAATGGCTTGACTTCAGAAGTTGTGGGTGCTCCATCACGGAAGGTTTTAAAAGAGATTGGACAGCCATTTGTCCAGAATGCTGTAGGGTCTTCTGCTTGAGCAGGGACTTGGAATAGAAGACCTCCAAGGCCCTTTCCAACTCTGTTGGTTCTGTTATTAGATTAGAACTAAGGAAACTATTATTCAAGTCCTCAACTGACCTTGGTCATCACGTAATAGGACTTAATAGTAAGAACGTGTACATAGGGAAATGTAGCTCTTCTTATACTAGTTTGAAATCATTTAGAGCTTTGGGTATCACCCATCTTAGACTTTCCCAACCTGATTAGATTTCAACTCCCCAAATATCCTAGCCAGCATTGCTAAGCACTGTGGGAATTGAACCCGCCCCCACCTTTTGTGGAGAATTCAAGTTGGGGTTGACCACCTTATCCTGATGAGGAGTTCTGGGCAACTGGAAAGCAAGCAGAGTTCAGATTGTTGGGGTGATTTTAATGAAACTGTGGATTCAAGATGTCAGCCCCATTTGTTATTTCTGCTGTTTTATCTTGCATCAGCTGAAGTTCCTGGAATATTTTTAGGTCTGCACAGAACAATTTAGATGTGTTTCGATTAAGATGTGCTTCCCTGGCAGTAGGGATAAAGTTTAAAAATATTTTGTATAGGAGCAAAGTAACTTGTCTTATTCTGTTGATTGTACTGTAGCATTTTTAGGAGGATGGAGTGGTGGGGTGTTTTTTTTTGCATATTTTAGAAAAAGGGTGGGGAAATAATTAAATGTAGGGGATGCGGTGGCTCAGTGGCTAAGATGCTGAGCTTGTCGATCAGAAAGGTCAGCAGTTTGGTGGTTCGAATCCCTAGAGCCACAAAACAGAGTGAGCTCCTGTTACTTGTCCTAGCTTCTGCCAACCTAGCAGTTCGAAATCATGTACAAAATGCAAATAGAAAAATAGGATCCATCTTTGGTGGGAAGGTAAACAGCGTTCCGTGTGCCTTCGATGTTTAGCCATGCTGGCCACATGACCATGGAGATGTCTTCGGACAGTGCTGGCTCTTCGGCTTTGAAATGGAGATGAGCACCATCCCCTAGAGTCAGGAACGATTAGCACATATGTGGGAAGGGAATCTTTACCTTTAGTTTTAGGGGAGTTAGCATGGTAACTATATTTAACTAATTTGGAATTGCAAAGCATTTTTGCCGAAAATATTGCAACACAGCAGCAGCCATGAGGTGACAATACTGGCTGCCTCCTGCACCTCAAAAATAAGGCCAAAGGCTTATTTCAGGGGTCAAAAGAAAATAAGACCCTGTCTTATTTTCAGGGAAACGCGGTACGAGCTTTTTGTAAATGCACAAAAATACAATCATCCAACTAACTACAAAAATACAAAATCAACCTATAAGCAAAAATTAAAAAGCAGAAAAACTTAAGAACAAACAATAGCAGGGAAACTAGGAAAAAAGTTAAGAATCTAGGAACAACAGTTTTATATCAACTTTGAATCAGTGTACGAGAAGTGGTGTAGGGTTTTCTGCCTAAGCAGGAGGTTAGATTAGAAGACTTCCGAGGTCCCTTCCAACTCTTATTCTGTACTGTTCTATTCTATTCTATTCACAAACGACAAGAAACAAACTCCCTGTTATTGCAAAATATCATGAAATCTATTCCAGAAGAAAACATATGATATTGTTTTTCAATTTTGGAAGCTTGCATATGGTCCATTAATTTTGGGTGATGAAATTTGTGGGGGTGATAAGTGTTTTCTTTAAATATTTCCAGTGAATACTTAGAAAAAATATGACAGAGAAGGGAAATGTTGTAGGTAGAGCATATATATTTTTTCTATACAATATACAGCTTCTTGCAAAGTTTTACTTCTGGGCTGTCTGTTATAAAATATCAGCATCTTCCCTTTTTATTAAACCAAAAGCACAAATACTTGGAAAAAGGAAATACAAAGAGTAACAAAAATTTGATTGTAAGTATAACATATAGGGGGGAAAAAAACCCAAATTAAGGCAGAATGTCATCATTTCAGCTGTCATCTGAAATGTTTATAAATAATAGTCATTTTTGTATAAGCAAGACATCAACGGAGTGCTTTTGACTTCAAACAAAATAACTTAAACTTTATAAGCCACACGAATTCTCTCTTTTTTCTTTCCAAAGGAAGCATATGGAGCTGAATTTTCTAATGTCTGAGATTTTGGCAGGATTTTTATGTAATTGGAAGGGAAATCAATAACAAAATGTACACATTTTCTTTAGAATTTCCCATTACAACATTTACTAACATGTAACATGACCCAATTGAATCGGGTTTCCTGCTTGAGCAGGGGGTTGGACTAGAAGACCTCCAAGGCCCCTTCCAACTCTCTTCTGTTATACTGTTATTTTCCAACAGACAGAATGTTTCTATTCTGTTTTTGGTAAATGGTACGATTGTTTTCAAAATCCAAAGTGGATTCCTGTTGCTGTGAGATGGACATTTCCCCTCTTAATGGCACTTTTTATTTTATTTTTATTTTATTTTCAGCAAATCAGCCCAGGGAATTTGTGATTTTATTTCAGTTTTAATTTATTTTCAGCAAATTAACCCAGGTAATTTGTAAACTGGTGGGGTGAGTTGAAGGCTGGAGATGTTTATTAACTAAGAAGTTGAAAAGGATGTTCAGCATTCAAGAGTGATAGTCGAAGAGAACTTAAACTTTAAACATTTAGATCATGTGAAGTGTCAATACAAATTTACAAGGCCTTGGTAAGGCCATACTTGGAATACTGCATTCAGTTTTGGTCACCATGATGTAGAAAAGATGTGGAGTCTCTAGAAAGAGTGCAGAGAAGAGCAACAAAGAGGATTAGGGGACTGGAAGCTAAGACAGATGAAGAACGGTTGGAGGAACTAGGTATGTCTAGTTTGATGAAAAGAAGGACTATTGGAGATATGATAGCAGTGTTCCAATATCTCAGGGGTTGCCACAAAGAAGAGGGAGTCAAGCTATTCTCCAAAGCAGAGTAGGACAAGAAGCAATGGGTGGAAACTAATCAAGGAGAGAAGCAACTTAGAACTGAGGAGAAATTTCCTGACAGTTAGAACAATTAATCAGTGGAACAACTTGCCCCCAGAAGTTGTGAATGCCCCAACACTGGAAATCTTTAAGAAGATGTTGGATAGCCATTTGTCTGAAGTGTTGTAGGGTTTCCTGCCTAAGCAGGGGTTGGACTAGAAAACCTTTAAGGTCCCTTCCAACTCTTGATTAATCATCACAGACAAATGGCTGGCAGGATGCCCAGAGATTGGGGTGCATTGTGCATGGTGTGCCTTGCATTTGGCCTGGCATGGAGTGCCCAGATCTTTGAAAGCTTCAGACATGCTTTCTTTTGAGATTACGGTTTGGAATCTGAATGCAGGATAAATGCAAAGCAATTGAACATTGGACAAATCTTGGCTATTGTTCTGAAGAATAGTTCCGTTGCTGTGAGACCTTAGAAAACCCCATCTATTCCTGTTGGGAAACTGGAATATATTTGTTCCAAAATAACTGGCTAATTTTATTTATAGGTCTCTCTTCTATAATAACAGAAACTATGGCAGCGTTTTGACATACAGTATATTAAATCCTATTTTACAGCAGAAGTGGGCCCCACGGGGGGGGGGCAATTTGATTTTTAATCGGGGTCAATTTGAACCTTGTTTAAACCAAGTTAATGGCCTTTTAGGCTTCCTCCACCTGAGTAGAGTTCACTTTTTGAGTAAAGTAAGAATTATATATCTCGGGGGCAACATCAGGATTTTAGAGATGCTTAGGTGGGGCATGGCCAAAAATAGGTTGGGAACCATTGGTCTAAAACTTACGTTTGCATCCACATAGACTGAATAGATAAAAGGCAGGCCACTGAATACAGATATTGTAGTTTTTGACTTACAACCATTTGCCCATTCTAAATGTTTGGATTTTCATGGCAACACCCTGATGAGTGTGGGATTATTTATACACAAAAGGGTATGTCTCCCACTTGTTCAGCTACTTTCTCCTTTTTTGGTGCTCTTGATGTCACAATTGAGAAAAGAGATCTTATGCAACTGATTATGTGTTCTATTGTCACCCTTCTCCTGGAGAAAGGTTTTTCTCAGCAAACAAACGAGCAAGGTTGCACCTACTCTCTGCTGCTTGATATGCAATAATGATTGATGAGGAATTCTAGTTCTGCCCCTCCAAGATTGATCGGATTAAGCTGATGAAAAGGGATCCTGGTCTTGGTGTCCTCCAAATTAAAGTAGCTGTCAGTATTTCAGTAAACATGGGATTAAGACAAGGAGCTAATGAAATCCCCATTGACATATCATGCCCCAAATCTGCATCAACTTGCTCCATGGTGGGATTTTTACGTAGCTCATATTCTGACCAGGGTTATATTGTGTCCCTTGGTATCATGGAGCATGGTAAGGATGGACATGAAGACTACAAACATGTTAACCATTGCTAGAAAATCTGTCCTTTCAGAATCTGCAGCACTGAAGATGCATAATGCATGTGCATTATGAGCCGAAGTGGCGCAGTGGTTAAATGCAGCACTGCAGGCTACTTCAGCTGACTGCAGTTCTGCAGTTCGGCTGTTCAAATCTCACTGGCTCAGGGTTGACTCAGCCTTCCATCCTTCCGAGGTGGGTAAAATGAGGACCCGGATTGTTGTTGGGGGCAATATGCTGACTCTGTAAACCGCTTAGAGAGGGCTGAAAGCCCTATGAAGCGGTATATAAGTCTAATTGCTATTGCTATGAGCTGTTCACAATATAAGAGCCAAGGTGGCGCAGTGGTTAGGGTGCAGTACTGCAGGCCACTTCAGCTGACTGTTATCTGCAGTTCAGCGGTTCAAATCTCACCGGCTCCATCCTTCCGAGGTGGGTGAAATGAGGACCCAGACTGTGGGGGCAATGTGCTGACTCTGTAAACTGCTTAGAGAGGGCTGAAAGCCCTACAAAGCGGTATATAAGTCTAACTGCTATTGCTATTGCTATAATATATGGCAGGCCAGTTATATGTGAGTTCTATTCTGTTCTTGTTCCTGTTCCTATTCCTATTCCTATTCCTATTCTATTCTATTCTATTCCATCCCATCCCATCCCATTCCATTCTGATTTCTTATACTATATTCTATTCTATACTATTCTGTTCTATTCCATTCCATTCCATTCCAAACGAGAAATGTGCTGCAGAACCTCACTCTTGTATGTAACCTCTGTTTTCAACCAATGCCTCTGGGTCTCACATCACCTTGAGATCTCTTCTTGGAAAGCTGGGAGGCCGTTAGTTAACTTTTTTTTTAAAGCGAGTGTTTCAGCCCAGGAAAGAAGAGTCAAGTAATCTAAGATGATAAAGAATATTCCCAGGAGCTAGTGAAGATGGTGAGAACCATCTCAGCATTTTGTGACAGTGTGTGCTTTTTTTAAAAAAAAAGCCCTTTCTCATGCTTACCATAGTCCACTTCACTTTTCCTAGCCCTTTCCAATGGCTTGATCCTTCTTTATTTATTTATTTATTTATTTATTTTTATTTATTATTTATTCATTTTTATTTGTCAACAAGTACAAGGAAACCAGAATGAAAAACACATGAAAAAATGGCACAAATAAATGGATATAAATAAACAAAAACACAGCCATAAACACATAAAAAGAGTACATATAAATGGGGACAGTAGGACAGGGATGGTAGGCACGCTGGTGCGCTTATGCACGCCCCCTTAGGGACCTCTTAAGAAATGTGTAAGGTCCACGGTAGACAGCTTAAGGTAAAAGGTTTGGGGGTTAGAGGAACTAACAACAGGACCGGGTAGGGTGTTCCATACATTTACTATTCTATTACTGAAATCATTTTTCCTGCAATCAAGATTAGAACGGATTGCATTTAGTTTGTATCTATGGATAGTCCTTGTGTTATTGCAGTTGAAGTGAAAGTAGTTATTAACAGGTAGGACATTGTGGCAGATTATCTTGTCCACTACTCTCAAATCGGAATGTAGATGCCATCGTTCAAGGTTATCCAAGCCTAAAATTTCAATTCTTGGAGGCCTTAGATCAGTTTGGGATTTCAAAGGGGTGAAAGAGGGTTTTGTTGTCTACTGACATCTATTTTGACTAGCCAAACAACCAATGCTCATCCTCCCGCTATGGCTCAATGTAAGTTTGTATTTAGATTGGCTATAATTAATATACAATAGAGTGACCCTACTCACGATCACTCATGCCCTAGTCACTTCCCGTCTTGACTGTTGCAACACGTTCTACATGGGGCTGCCCTTGAAGAGCATCCGGAAGCTCCAGTTGGTGCAAAATGTAGCGGCCTGCATGGTTTGGTGTGAACATGTATCACCTCTCCTGCGGGAGCTGCGTTGGCTGCTGATTTGCTTCTGGGTGCAATTCAAGGTGCTGGTTGTCACCTCTAAAGGTGCGGGACCAGCTTATCTGAGGGACCGTCTCTTGCCAGTCAAATCTACCCGACCCACCAGAGCGGGGAGGCAAGGAATGTTGTGGGTCCCATCCCTAGGGAGACACACCTGGTGGGACCCAGAAGAAGGGCCTTCTCCGTGGTGGCTCCCTCTCTCTGGAACATCATCCCTCTGGAAATTAGACTGCCTCCCCCACTCTTCCGGAAGGCGCTGAAGACCTGGTTCTACCAGCGGGCCTGGGGAACGCAGAGCAGAATGGAGCCCATTGAATGGCTGGTGTGATGTGTTGTCACAGGGACGGAGGGTGGTGGTGGAGTTCTTACATTATTTTATTATTTTATTATATGATTTTCTCTTTTATTGCTTTTATTGTTTTTATATGGGGTTTTTATATTCTTGTAAGCTGCCTTGAGAGACGCAGTGGCTCAGTGGCTAAGACGCTGAGCTTGTCGATCAGAAAAGTCGGCAATTCGAATCCTTAGCGCCGCGTAATGGACGTTACTTGTCCCAGCTTCTGCCAACCTAGCAGTTCAAAAGCACATAAAAAATTCAAGTAGAAAAATAGGAACCACCTTTGGTGGGAAGGGAACAATGTTCCGTGCACCTATGGTGTTGAGTCATGCCGGCCATATGAACATGGAGACGTCTTTGGACAGCGCTGGCTCTTTGGCTTTGAAACAGAGATGAGCACCACCCCCTAGAGTCGGGAACGACTAGCACATACGTGCGAGGGGAACCTTTGCCTTTACTTAAGCTGCTTTGAGTCGCTATGTGCAAATAGGTAGCAATATAAATTTCCTAAATAAATGAATATGGACCTTAAGCTGCTTCTGGTCTGTTTGCAGCTTGTAAGCAGAAATGCAGGTTTTAAAAAGATCAGCAGGAAGAAACGGTTCGATCAGGTTTATTCATTTTGATCTAATGTGGCCTTCAAGCCAGATATGCAGGCAACTTGTTCTACGGGCTGGAGATGCCACTGAAAATAGGCACTCAGTGTGTAGTTTGGGCTTATTCTTGGGAAGTCAAACTGGCTACATGTGAGATCGGTTCCACCCTGTCTGCATTTAAGATAGATGAAGGTTCTAATTTAGAAACTAAATCAGAGGATGGGTAATTTGAACAGGCTAATGATGCTGCTTGCCTGTCTAGCTGAGAAATACGTTTAGCTTGCAGCCTTGCGAGAGGAAGGATAGAGGCAGCCTATGTTTAAAAGCAAATTTTAATTTATTGCATGGGACTCAAGACAGTTTTGTTCTGACTGTGGTAAATCTGTCCAGCACATTCTGTTATATTATTTTTTTTGCCAGCCTGTAGACGTTCTTTTCTATACAGAGAAGTAATTTATGGATGGAAGGGAGAATAATATAGCCAGCATGCCCATCGGCCAGCTGGCCTTCGCGCGTGCTGGGGCACATGAAAACCAGCTGGCCAGCGCGCATGCGCAGGCATGCACATGTGCATTCCAGTTTAGGCACTCGGTGCAAAAAGGTTCACCATCACTGGTATAAGATTTCCTTCCATGGGCAGTGGATTGGACTAGAAGACCTCCAAGATCCCTTCCATCGCTATGTGCTATGAAGACTGAAAAAACCAACAAAGTTGGATTTCTGATCTTTTGAAGAGGAATCCATTAGTTTCAGGATTCAAAGGGACATTTGTGCTGTGGGGTAGAGGATGTGGTCATTGGGGCCCAATCTAGCACTGAGGTCCCCTACCCATTTATCTCTGGAAATTCTGGATGCTCCATCACTGGAGGTTTTCAAGAAGAGACTGGACAACAATTGGTCTGGCGTGGTAGAGAGTTTCCTGCTTGGGCTAGAAGACCTCCAAGGTCCCTTCCAACCCTCCTCTATGTTCTATGAATCAGATTTATTCTCAATCTCCTGATCAGGCTCCATTGAGTTGAGTTGCCTTTTCTTACAGTGTTTATGGCTAGGTTTTGTGCTTTTTATTTTACATAATTTTATATTTTATTTCTTTTTTGGGTCATTGTACATATCGCACTTTACATACATTTTAGATAATGTTACATTTTTGTAATTTTAGATGTCCTCTCATTTTATATAATTTTAGATCCTTCATTAGGCACCAAGTGTACCTTGCAGCCTTCACTTAGGGATTCTAATTGGGCTATTGCACAGATGCTTTTTAAGTTTGTTTTAATTTTTATTTACAGCCTCTTAAGATGAATTAATTCGGAGCACTCAGGCTCACATTACACGCACTGGACTAAGACTGTGATAGACTGTCTGGCTGACTCCTAAAAGATAAATAAGGGATGATTTTAAGCCCGGTGCTGGTTTCCATGCCCATTCATCCCACAATTAATTTCATTCGAGGTTTAAAGAGGGGAGCTGCCTTGGAGATTTTATGCACAGGTAGTGGCGTGGAAAAAAATCCTCCCTTTCTCACTGTGCCCCAGTCCTGAAAGCTTTACTTTTTCTTCTCCAACCTCGCTTGCATGTGTTTCAATTAAGAACCACAAATGCAATATTCTCTAATCCTATAAGCCGCCTATTACATAACCCGAGTCTTTGTATGAAACCTAATAGCCTTGGCCCAGGCCTGACATTTTTGGAATCTCTAGTTATTATCTTCCCTTTTCTAAGGATTTGTTAAAGAAAAGAAAAGCGGCACTGGCCTGCAGCTTTCTCACCAAGGGAACTCGCAAAAATGAATGGGGCAACAGCTGTTGTGATGCCTCAATTAGTACCTTGGTTCTAAACAAATACTAAATGGATGCTTGTAACGATAGTTTACTTGATTTGCAACAATTACGGGCTTTGCTGCTCAAGAGTTAAGATGTACAAATAGCCTTTTTGCAAAGCACTAATCATGATATATGACAACTGCAGGCCGATTATTATATGCTCAATGCTGGAAAGATCCAACATTATAGAGCCGTGATGGCAAACCACATGTGCCAGAGCTCTCTCTGTGGGCACATGAGCCATCGCCCCAGCTCAGTTCCGCCGTGCATGTGCACGCACCTCCCGCCGGCCAGCTGGTTTTCGGGTCTCTGTGGGGGGCATGTGGAGGTCGTATGCACAGGGGGGAAGAGGAGCACAGGGGTGTTACATGCACATGCATGGGGTGGGGTGCACATGCATGGGGGCAGGGCACATGGGGGAGTCGCATATACATTCCATTATGGGTGCGTGCATGCACGCTTTTGGCATGTGCTGACAAAAAGGTTAGCCGTTACTGTTATAGAGGAATTTTTGGTGAAGACGATGGGATTTGCAGAGAGAGATAAATTACAGTACAGTACAGTATAGTACAGTACAATACAATACAATACAATACAATACAATACAATACAATACAATACAATACCAGAGTTGGAAGGGATCTTGGAGGTCTTCGAGTCCAACTCCCTGCCTAGGCAGGAAACCCTATACTGTTCCAGACAAATGGCTATCCAGCATCTTCTTAAAGACTTCCAGTGTTGGGGCATTCACAACTTCTGGAGGCAAGCTGTTCCATTGATTCATTGTTCTCACTGTCAGGAAATTTCTCCTCAGTTCTAAGTTGCTTCTCTCCTTGATTAGTTTCCAAGCATTGTTTCTTGATTCTACCCTCAGGTGTTTTGGAAAATAGTTTGACTCCCTCTTCTTCGTGGCAACCCCTGAGATATAGGAACCCTGCTATCATGTCTCCCCTATTCCTTCTTTTCATTAAACTAGACATACCCAGTTCCTGCAACCGTTTAATATGTTTTAGTCTCCAGTCCCCTAATCATCTTTGTTGCTCTTCTCTGCACTCTTTCCAGAGTCCCCACATCTTTTCTACATCGTGGCAACCAAAACTGGATACAGTATTCCAAGTGTGGCCTTACCAAGGCATTATAAAGTGGTATTAACACTTCACGTGATCTTGATTCTATCCCTCTGTTGATGCAGCCTAGAACTGTGTTGACTTTTTTTGCAGCTGCTGCACACTGTTGGCTCATATTTAAATGGTTGTCCACTAGGATTGTCTTGCTTGATCAGAGAAAAGACAATGCAGGCCATCCTTGACTCACAGCCATTCATTTAATGACCATTCAAAGTTGCGATGGCACTGAAATAAGTGACTTATGTCCATTTTTCACATTTATGATTGTTGTTGCAGCTTCCTGGTCAATAAATCAACATTTGGATGCTTGGCAAGTGATTCATATTTATGACAGTCGCAGCGTCCTGGGGTCATGTGATCCCCTTTTGCGACCTTTTGACAAACAATGTCGCTGGAGAAGCCAGATCCACTTAACAACCGTATTACTGACTTAACAACTGCAGTGATTTGCTTAACAACTGTGGGAACAAAGGTCACAAAATGGGGCAACATTCAATTAACAATTGTCTCAGTTAACAACAGAAATTTCAGGGTCAATTGTGGCCATAAGTCGAGGACTATTGGCTATTCTCCTTTATGGGTTTACTCACCTTAAAATGAATCCTAGGTAGACTCCAGCTATACTTATTGGTGAAAATCCAGCATTGTTCTGATTTACAGATCCAGATTAATAGAGTTGGAAGAAACCTTATAGGTCATCTAGTCCAACCCCTACACTTAAGCAGGGGACCCCATACCATTTCTGAAAAATGGCAGTCCAATCTCTTCTTGAAAGTCTCAAGTGATGAAGTTCCCACAACTTCTGAAGGCAGCTTCTGTTCCATTGGTTGATTGTTCTCACTGTTAGAAAGTTTCTCCTTATTTCTAGGTTGAATCTCTCCTTGGTCAGTTTCCATTTATTATTCCTTGTCTGGCCCCCAGGTGCTTTGGGAAATATCTTGACCCCTTCCTCTCTGTGGTAGCCCCTCAAATATTGGAAGACTGCTCTCCTGTCTCCCCTGGTCCTTCTCTTCACTAGACTAGCCATGCCCAGTTCCTGCAACCGTTCTTCATATGTTTTAGTCTCCAGTCCCTTAATCCTCTAGGTTTCTCTTCTCTGAACTTTTTCTAGAGTCTCAACATCTTTTTTTATAGTGTGGTGACTAAAACTGGATGCAGTACTCTAGGTGTGCTCTTACTAGGGATTTATATCTTCTTCTATCGTATCTTCTTGCTGGGGTGTTAAGCAGGGGTCTGAATTCCTAACTAGAATCAAAGGAGACCATTTTATAGCTATATTGGTTCCGAAAGGCAAGAAAAATGCTGGGATTTCCCTTCCAAAAGGTCAAAAGCTGGTTTTGATGACTGCATGCTTTAACCTGCTGTTTCAGTCACTTAGCAGGGCCTGCAGGAGCCTCTTCCGTAAATAAAATGCTTGTGTGACAGGCAACACCTGGTTTTTTGCCAACTGGCCTGTTGCACTTCCTCCCTGCTCAGATTTCGTTCATTCACAAGTGAGTGGATGACCTTTTTGGACAAGCAAAGGAGAAGAAAGTTAGAAGTAGGATTTGAAGGTGGCATTTTATAGGACACGTTTCCTTATTTTTCAAAACAAATTCTGTGCTTGGGCTTCAGTTTAGGCACAGTTGATTGAAAGTCGTTCTTCTGCTGTGAGGGTTATCTAATATTTTGGAAACCTAGTCAGCCTTTGAAGAGAGGTGTTGGTAGCTGAAGAAAGAGTCCCAGATCCAAAATCTAAAATAGTTTAATATATTCTCCCTTGCTGCAACAATTAAAAAATGCAATATATTCACATTAGGTTAAATATGTGGCTTTCCTTGTAATGCACCAGCTAGAAAAGAGTAAAATCCACAGAACTTGACTCCCAATGTAACTCATGTGGCCAAACTTACTAATGTGCATCAACTGTGGTGGCTCACTAGTTAGAATGCAGTGTTGTAGGCTGACCCTGTCCTCTGCCAGAAGTTTGATTCTGACCAACTCAAGGTTGACTCAGCCTTCCATCCTTCTGAAGTTGGTAAAATGAGAAGCCAGATTGTTGGGGGCAATAGGCTGACTCTGTAAACCACTTAGAGAGGGCTGTAAAATACTATGAAACAGTATATAAGTCTAAGTGCTATTGCTATTTCCAATATTTTGCCATTTGATAATCGATTACTTTGGATTTTAATGTTTTGGGATTCAGAGGTCTAGGGTCATATTTTCCCGCATCTCTTTCTGCAAAACTGTCAGAGTTGGTTGCAAAAATCAAATCCAGAAAGCACATGCAGATAACTGATTCAGCAGGATTCATTTAAATAAGAACCTTCTTTATATATAATAATATATATACAATACCAACAGCAGAGAACAGTTTCAGTTCAGATCAGATCAGCAGACAAATTCAGACTAAATTAGTTTCTGTTTCCTTTTTTACAGCACTCAGAGCTGCAGTTAAGGCACATCCAGACTCCAAACTTAAGTTTCTGTTTTCCAAACAAGCCCCATTGGCTGACCTGTTACCATGCCTATTCATTGGCTGACCTTGTTACCATGTCTCTGCTGCTTCATGAATATTTTGACAAAAACCACTAGGAGGGCTTGGGAGATGCTGTGTGATTTATATTGGTCCAGTTTGAATAAATGTTATTATATTGTATTGACCAGTGGTGGGTTGCCAACATTTTTACTACGGGTTCAGGTGCTCCCATGTGTGCCTGCACATGCGCATAATGCTTCTGCACATGTGCAGATGTATCCGGCATGGGTGGGCGGAGCCTCCCACTGCCGCTACTACTGGTTTGTCCAAATCCGGGCTGAACCAGGAGCAACCCACCTCTGGTATTGACTCATTTTGGACAAGTGGAAGACCAGTGAGAAGAGGCCAGAAGTATTTTTTGGATTCATCACAAGCTGAGATTCGGTGTCCAGTGTAAGATGAGCCAGATTTTGCAACAGAATATAACTTGTCCAAATGGCCATCAAATGAATGTTTTCGGAGGAAGATGAGTTAGGGTTAGAGGTGCCAAATTGTTAACTTTTGTTCTTGTTTCCTTTTTTTTTTATAGGGTGGGAAGAAATTTTATCATGGAGTCTGTGGAGGTCGTGATTGTACAGGCGGCTGCAAGTGCTTCCCCGAGAAAGGGGCTCGGGTAAGATGAGATGCGCTAACCTTTATTGTCACTTTTTTCTGTGAACACACCGGCACACATTTAAAAAATGAAATTCTGATGCCCACTCTTAAAATAAATATACCTATAACTATACGCATACATGCACACATATATACATGTGTTATATAAGCATATCTCAATGTCCAAAGCTTTTATTGTCAGTGTACATCATGTACACAACAAAATTGGTTTAGCCTTTACTGGTGCAGTCTATACAAGAATACAAGTCAACATGAATATTATAAAGAGCAATCCTTATACAAGTAGTTAGGGGAAAAAAGACTAGCCATATGCTTCCACATGCACGTCATATTCTGTGCAACATGCATATTACTCTGGTGTATAATTTTATATTATGGTATATACATATTACATAGTACACTGGCACCAGTGAAATTTGTCATATTAATCTATTTGCACAGATTATATATGCCTACATAAAGGTAAAGGTTCTCCTCGCACATCTGTGCTAGTCGTTCCCGACTCTAGGGGGCAGTACTCATCTGTTCCAAAGTTGAAGAGCCAGTGTTGTCCAAAGATGTCTCTGTGGTCATGTTGCCGGCATGACTAAACACTGAAGACTCATGGAATGCTGTTACCTTCCCACCAAAGGTGGTTCCTATTTTTCTATTTGCATTTTTTATGTGCTTTCAAACTGCTAGGTTGGCAGAAGGTGGACAAGGAACGGGAGCTCACTCTGTTATGCGGCACTAGGGATTCGAACTGCCAAACTGCTGACCTTTCTGATTGGCAAGCTCAGCATCTTAGCCACTGAGCCACTGCATCCCTTATATACATACATACATACATACACGCACGCACGCACGCACGTACGTACGTATGTGCGTACGTATATACACTGTACACACATACACCCACACACTAATCATAGTCCATTTTGAATACATAACAGAAAAAAGACAATACTGTGGACCAATGTCAAGCAGGGCTTATATGCCATGTCCTGGATAAAAGGAAGTGAAGTTCCAATAATCTTAAAATGGTAAATGGCTCCTTTTGAGTCTGATGAAGAGGAACAGCCTTCACCATCATTTTGGCCTTGAAGAAAACAAACACATCCTTAGTATTTTGCCTGGAGCATTAGGGCAAGATCTGTGAAGGAGGAAAGCTGAATCCAGCCAACGCTTGAGAACTTCCCATGGAAGGCCTGCAGTCCATCCAAGAGATTTCAGAGAAGGCAGCCAGTGAACAGGAAAAGAATAACGTTGATTAATTTGCATGGACATAGGAAGTAGTACATGATTTATAAGTCTCTGGGAAGTCAACTCTAATGCAGGTCATAACTCTTCCTGTTACTGAGCGGATTCCCTCCTTCCTCTGTTGGCAGCACTTACAGCTCGTTGCTGCTTGGTGGGTGGGCTGAAACATTCTGTGTAAGCAATGAGATGTTATAATGGACCATGTTGGTCTATTTCAGAGATAAGGGGGGAAATGTAGTTTTCTGGTATGTAGAGCAGCTAGGATGAGCCCCAGACTCCTAACTCTGGGAGATATACAAACAGGGCACAACTCCCCTCACACTTCACTTTAATCCTCTCTGACAGTTGTCATATTGAGGGGTAAGCTTCCCTGTCCAGTTTTGACCGATTCTAGAGTAAGGTGCTCATCTCCATTTCTTGGCCAAGGGAGCCCAGTGTTATCCGAAATCATTTTCTGTGGTCATGTGGCCAGCATGGCTATTCACAGAGGCACATGGAACCCTGTTACCTTCCCACCGAAGTGGTACTTGTTTATATATTTGCATTTGCATCAGAGGTGGATTCCTACCCAGTTCGGCCGAGTAGATAGTAACTCGGACTGCCACTCCCCTGAACCGGTTCTATCGGTGGTGGCGCCATCTTGATTTTCGGTTCTGTGCATGCATAGAATTTTTTTTGCATGCTGAACCAGCAGTAATGCCAGTAGCAACCCACCCCTGATTTGCATGCTTTCGAACTGATGGGTGGGCAAGAGCTGGGGCAAGGAATGGGAGCTCACCCCATTGTGTGGTACTCAGGTCTCAAATCTGGGCTGCCAGCTTTTCATCTGACAAGCTCTTTAACCACTGAGCCATCGTGGCCCAATTGTACCATACTATTATTGCAGGACGTTGCTCAACCCCCTTGTAAAAACCTTCCCAATTGGTGGTCATCCCTATCTGATATTGTTGCAAATACCTTTATTGGCCTATAGACAGATTCCAAAAATCTATCCTTGTTTTTCTTTTCTTTTGGTAATCTCCTTCGAATGTTCATTTTTTTAGAAGTGTTCTGGGATCCTAGATTCTAACTTTCTGGGAAGCAGAGAGAGAAAAAAATCCTATAAAATTTTCCCAAATGCAAAATTGGTGTCATTTTGCCTGGGTTTTCCACCTGTTAGATTTCAAGTATAAGTGACTGTTTTCTAAGTTTGGTTGGTGCAGTGTTGGGTTAAAAGCAGAAATTCCTGATCTGTTCCCCACAGCATAAAAAAGGGTAGGTCCCAGCATTGGTGGTCTCTTTATTACAATTTAGTGCACTGTACAAATGTATCTACTGGATTACTGTCAGCCAGACCTTTTAACCCCTTCTTCCTAGTAGAAATGGATCCTTTTTAGCTTGGAGTTGCCACCCGTTGGAGTGAATTCGATTTTGCTATTGTTTTTGGCCATATTTTTACATTTTTCAACTTTGAATCTCATTAAATATCCGAATATCTTAGGTATTCCTTATAGGTATCTCAGAAGAAAAAAATGTTATTATTCTACCAACTCTTACCAATTCTACCAACTCTTACCAATTCTTACCAACTCATCGTGCTTCTTGTGTTAAAGTGGATTAAAATCTCCATTCACACGAATGTATATACCAATGTCATTCTTTCTGCAGCTCATAATCCTGTGACTGGATTTAAATATTGCTGTTGCGGGATTATGACACTGTGTTATGTGAATCCAGGTTGCAGGGTTTTACAACCACAACTTCCACCTTAGTGTATCATGCAAAGCCAGACAAAAACGATCAATTTACACCAACTGGAAGATAGTCCAATAATATTTCTGTGTTTTGTGTGTGTGTCATACCTTGATACGCATACTCACACATCTCTTTTGCAGTAACCAATTAGGGCAGCTGAAGTTAAGGTAAAAGTAAAGCTTTCCCTCACACAAGCATGCTAGTCGTTCCTGACTCTAGGGGGTGGTGCTCATCTCTGTTTCAAAGCCGAAGAGCCAGCGCTGTCTGAAGATATCTCCATGGTCATGTGGCTGGCATGACTCAATGCCAAAGGCGCAAGGAACGCTGTTACCTTCCCACCAAAGATGGTCCCTATTTTTCTACTTGCATTTTTTGCGTGCTTTTGAACTGCTAGGTTGGCAGAAGCTGGGACGAGTAACGGGTGCTCACTCCATTACGCAGCGCTAGAGATTCAAACTGCCGAACTGCCGACCTTTCTGATCAACAAGTTCGCGTCTTAGCCACTGAGCCACTGTGTCCCAGCAGTTGAAGTTACACAATAATAAACTCATTCCTTTCTTAGAACTGTTTATCTGGAAGAATCGTTCATATGTATGTAACCTGGTGAAGAGTTCTAGGAAATGCAGCAATTTTCAATGATTGCACAACTTGGATTGGCTGTGTAAAGACATTTATCACATTAGATTCTTTTTCTCATTGCCAAGAAGCTTGTTTTTTATGATTCCATATAGATATCTCAACATGTACTAACTCTGCAACCAAAATGTGTTTCATATTTCTTTCCAGACATCTCTTGATCAGATTTCATGGAGCGAGTTCCAGCTTGTAGCTCCTGAGGAAGTGGACAAGGCCATGGGAGCAGTGAGTGCCTCCACCTGCTTACTGGACCCGTGTCCCTCCTGGCTGGTCTCGACCAACAGGGAGGTAACACGAGGCTGGCTCCAGAGGATTGTTAACACCTCTCTTCAGGAGGAATCTTTCCCGCACCCTCTGAAGGATGCAGTGGTAAGACCCCTCCTTAAGAAGCCTTCCCTGGACCCAGCTATCCTTAATAACTACCGTCCAGTCTCCAACCTCCCTTTTGTAGGGAAGGTTGTTGAGAAGGTGGTGGCCTTTCAACTCCGACGGACCTTGGATGAAGCAGACTATCTAGATCCCTTTCAGTCGGGTTTTAGGCCTGGTTACTGCACCGAAACTGCTTTGGTCGTGCTGACCGATGATCTCTGGCAGGCCAGGGATAGAGGACATTCCTCTATCCTGGTGCTTCTTGATCTCTCAGTGGCCTTCGATACCATCGACCATGGTATCCTTCTGCGACGGTTATGGGAGGTGGGTGTGGGAGGCACCGTTTTACGGTGGTTCTCCTCCTACCTCTCGGACAGGTCGCAGTCGGTGTTGGTTGGAGGACAAAGGTCAACCCCTAGGCCCCTCAAATATGGGGTGCCGCAGGGCTCAGTCCTGTCCCCCATCCTATTTAATATCTACATGAAGCCACTGGGTGAGATCATACGCCGGCACGGGATTAAATATCATCAATATGCGGACGATACCCAACTGTATCTATCTGCCCCGTGCCAACTCAGCGAAGCGGTGGAAGTGATGTGCCAGTGCCTGGAGGCTGTCAGGGTCTGGATGGGAGCTAACAAGCTTGCACTCAATCCAGACAAGACCGAGTGGCTATTGATGTTGCCTCCCAAGGATAGTCCAGACATTCCATCCCTTAGCCTGGGGGGTGAAATCTTACACCCCTCAGAGTGGGTCCACAACTTGGGTGTCCTCCTGGATTCACAGCTGATGTTAGAACACCATCTGTCGGCTGTGACCAGGGGGGCTTTTGCCCAGGTTCGCCTGGTGCACCAGTTGCGGCCCTACCTGGACCGGGAGGCGCTTCGAATGGTCAGTCATGCCCTTGTCACCTCAAGGCTTGATTACTGTAATGCGCTCTACATGGGGCTGCCCCTGAAAAGTGTTCGGAGACTACAGCTGGTCCAGAATGCAGCCGCGCAAGCGATAACGGGTGTACCTAGATACACCCATATTACACCCATCCTCTGCGAGCTGCACTGGCTTCCTATTGGTCTCCGAACGCGCTTCAAGGTGATAGTCATTACTTTTAAAGCCCTACATGGCTTAGGACCTGGATATATGAGAAACCGCCTCCTGCCACATACCTCCCAACGGCCGATAAGAACTCACAGGTTGGGCCTTCTCCGGGTGCCGTCGACCGGACAATGCCGGCTGGCGGCCCCTCAGGCGAGGGCCTTCTCTGTAGTCCAGGATTGAACAGTACGGTGATGTTTCCTAGTTTGGTAATGAAATGTCTGAAAGAAAATCACCAAGACCAGAGAGCAACAAGGATCCCACAAATATGGTGGAATTTGTGGTAGGCAGGAACCTCCCCAAAATATCCTCTGAATGGGTAGAGAAATCCTTGTTCTCCTGGAAATTCCCATGCAGGATGATGAGGTGGCCCAATATTGTTTCTGCTGCTAGATTTTGGTGCTGTGCGATGGCTTAGAAATAGGATTTGAATATTACATAGTACACTGGTACCAGTGAAATTTGTCATATTAATCTGCTTGCACAGTTTATATATACATACATAAAGGTAAAGGTTCCCCTTGCACATATGTGCTAGTCACTCTAGGGTGTGGTGCTCATTTCTGTTTCAAAGCTGAAGAGCCAGTGCTGTCTGAAGACGTCTCCGTGGTCATGTGGCCGGCATGACTCAATGCTGAAGGCACACAGAACGGTGTTATCTTCCCACCAAAGGTGGTTCCTATTTTTCTATTTGCATTTTTTATGTGTTTTAGAACTGCTAGGTTGGCAGAAGGTGGGACAAGGAACGGGAGCTCACTCCATTACGTGGCACTAGGGATTCGAACTGCCAAACTGCTGACCTTTCTGATCGACAAGCTCAGCGTCTTAGCCACTGAGTCACTGCGTATATATATATAATATAAGGGACGCAGTGGGGAGGGAAGTTTCATCATTTTTATAACATCTTCCTTCTCCCATCTCAATGATTATACAGCTGGAGATGTCCTCCCACTGCCAGAGGTCACCATCCTGGAGGGCAGGCAGAACATTCTTTCCACCACCGATAAGCACAGGAGGATAGGTGTTGATTGTACATTTTGTGCCGAAGGAAGTCTCCATGGCCCCTGGGTGTGGAAGAACTCAAGGAGGAGAAACAGTGGTCAGTTGAAGCTGAGCTTTGATGGAATTTCCAACTCTCCAACTGCCACATCTGATTTTCCACTCATTTATCAATCCCACTTTTGACCTACAACTTGATGCAGCTTCATAGTCCCTGGATTCTTCTCCACCTGACATTCTTGAGTAGGTTCCCGTAAAAAAAAAAGAGAAAAAAAGAGGGAGACATCTGGAAGACTGTATTTTTTAAAAATTATTTATTTATATTGCTTTTTAAAATAATAACAGAAAAAAAAGAAAAGAAACAAAATGTTAACCTTTCCCCAACTGTGCTGTTTCAAGACGTGAAAAGATCAGGATAGCGCTATGCAGATTCACCCACACAGTTGTTGAGTCTGACTTGTACATAATGAAGGGTGGCTAAGTGAGCTATATAAAAGCAATGGTGTGTCTTCTAAACCAGGGGTGTCCAACCTTAGTAATTTTAAGCCTGGAGGACTTCAACTCCCAGAATTCTAAACCAGGGGTCTCCAACCTGGGAGAATCCTGGGAGTTGAAGTCCTCCAGGCTTAAGCTGGCTGGGGAATTCTGGGGAATTTTTTTCCCATGTTTTATTTATTTTAATTATATTACTTTCCATTTCCACCAAACAGTGTGAGATCTGGGTACAGTTATTTAAACAATCATAATCCACATATTTGTTATTATATTCATCACAATAATATTAATAGTATGACTATAATATATCAATATAATTACAATAATACATAACATGTTCATCATCAAATTCTCTCCACATTAACCACATTTTCTATATCTCCTCATTTCTAACTTCTTTTCTATTGTCTAACCATTGATTAAACACATCCCACGTCAGAAAATATTCAGTTTCTTCTTTATTCTTAATAGTGAGCATTAATCTGTCCATTTCTGCACATTCTAATATTATCTTACTTACTTTCTCATCTGAGAGTATCTCATCATTTTTTCCACTGTTGGGCAAATACAATTCTAGCTGCAGTTAGTATATGTAAAACCATATATATAGTATTTTTATTTTGTTTTTCCAGTAGAATGCCCAACAAAAATATCTCAGGTTTCAAATCAATATGCTGCTTTATCATTTTTTCCAACCAAGTTTGTATTTTCGTCCAATATTTTTTAGCTTTTACATTTTATTTCTAATTTCCAATTGACCTCATGCATGGGCTGGAATGGGACAGGCAAAAAGCCAGATGTGGCCTAGGGGCTGTAAAATGCCCAGGACCGCTTTATTGGTTTAGCTTGTTTGGTAACCTCAATCAGTTGTGATATTATTCAAGACACACTGATTCAAGGTGATGTTGAAGACCTATTTTTTCCCTACAAAAGGTCTTCAGCCTAGAACTGGATTCACACATTGAGTTCAACTCTAATATGTATTATGGGGTTGGCTTGCCCTGATGTGTGAACTCAGCTGCTCTTGGTCTATTTTTCCCCTCCCCTGGCTGTTTAATTTTTAATCTCTGGCAGAATCTCAGTGATCAGTGATGAAGGAGAGGATTGAGGTCATAGAATAGAATAGAATAGAATACAACAGAACAGAATAGAATAGAATTTGTCTTTGGTGCATATGCTCTCAGTGCACATAAAAAGACAAGATATATTCATCCAGAATCCTAAGGTACAACACTTAATGATAGTCATAGGGTACAAATAAGCAGTCAGGAAACAATCAATATCAATATAAATTGTAAGGATTCAAGCAACAATGTTACAGTCTTGCAGTCATAAGTGGGAGGAGATGGGTGATAGGAAGAATGAGAAGACTAATAATAATAGTAATGCAGCCTTAGTGAATGGTTTGACAGTGGGTAGGGAATTATATGTTTAGCAGAGTGATGGCATTCGGGGAAAAAACTGTTCTTGTGTCTAGGTGTCTTAGTGTGCAGGCTCTATAGTGTTGTTTTGAGGGTAGAAGTTGAAACAATTTATGTCCAGGATGCGAGGAGTATATAAATATTTTCACAGTCCTCTTTTTGACTCATGCAGTGTACAGGTCCTCAATGGAAGGCAGGTTGGCAGTCATTGTTTTTTCTGCAGTTCTGATTCTCCTCTGAAGTCTCCGTCTGTCTTGTTGGGTTGCAGAACCAAACCAGACAGTTATGGAGGTGCAGATGACTGACTCAATACTTCCTCCATATAACTGTATCAGCAGCTCCTTGGGTAGTTTGAGCTTCCTAAGTTGGCACTAGTAGGTAACCAAGCAACCAAACGGTCAGAAATGATGTGGTTGGAGATAGATTAGCAGTCAAGTTCCTAAGCTCGTAAAGGCAGCAAAATGAGAGTGGGGTCCATAATGTCTCCCAGGAATGAGAAGGTCCCACTGAAGATCTGAAAGTGGAAAATGTGTTCCTTTGTTCCCCAAGTTCAAATAGCTGGATAAGCTATGATCTTTTATGGCTGTTACATGGACAGTGTCAAGTTTCATCCATCTTGTTACTCAGACTTCAAGTTTAGTAGGCAGAGATTCAAGGACACGACTCTTTGGCAAGCTGGATTTACTTAAGTATTAGAAGAGCGGTAGGAAAGTAGAAGAATATCAGCTGTCAACAACAAACCCCATGTTGTTTGTGCATGCATTCGAGAGAGACAGGTATCTGAGATATGGATGTATACATCTCCAAGTTCAAATCTTACATAATGGACCTTTGTGATCATAGTCTGTTGGCATCTAACCTTAGATCTTCTAGTCTTCACATATGATGTCCTAACATAGAAAGCTGTAATTTATTGATTAAACAATCATTTGATAGATTTGTTCAATCCACTAAACCATTAATCATGTTTTGCAAAGCAGAAATGCTTTGTGCATTAAACACAATAATCTGAAGCCAGGCAAGTCACATTAGCATGAAGTGTGACTACAGTTCTAGTTCTGTTTATTTTATTTTTTTAAGTACCTGCATTGGTATATCACCCCTACCTTAAGATTCTGGCTGATCTGTGAAGTGCAACAAGTAAAATACCTTATCGGCACAATTGTAAAATTCGTACTTTCATGGAAACAATATAGATCTGCAAGTAGAGGGAAGGGTGAGGACTATAGTCAGAAGCTTTCAATCAGAATAGAGCTGGAAGCGGCCTTGGAGGTCTTCTAGTCCAACCCCCTGCTCAAGTGGGAGACCCTATACCATTTCATACAGCTTTCTTAAAACCTCCAATGATCAATAGCAATAGCAATTGTACCTAGACACATACCACTTCACGGTGATTTACAGCCCTCTCTAAGTGGTTTACAGAGTCAGCACATTGCCCCCAAAATCTGGATCCTCATTTTACCAAACTTGGAAGGATGGAAGGCTGAGTCAACCTTGAGCTGGCGAGAATCGAACTGCCGAACTGCTGGCAATCGGCACTCAGCAGAATTAGCCTGTAATACTGCATTCTGAAAATGGGATGCAGTGGCTAAAACACTGAGCTTGTCGATCAGAAAGGTCAGCAGTTCGAATCCCCAGCGCTGCATAATGGAGTTATCCCTTACTTATCCCAGCTTCTGCCAACCTAACAGTTCAAAAGCATGTAAAATGCAAGTAGAAAAATAGGGATCACTTGGTGGGAAGGTAACAGCGCTCCATGTACCTTCAGCATTTAATCATGTTGGCCACATGACTACAGACTACGGAGACGTTTTTGGAGAGTGCTGGCTCTTCAGCTTTGAAACAGAGATGAGTACCGCCCCCTAGAGTCAGGAATGACTAGCACATATGTGTGAGGGGAACCTATGCTTTTACCTTACTGCATTCTAACTACTGTGCCACCATGGCACCTACAACTTCTGAAAGCTTTGATTCAGATATTCTGATATCCTGCAAATAAAACTACTCATCCCCTTTTGTTGAGGCCTAAATCCTTTTCACAAGCCATTTCTTTCTGCTACCTGTAGCATCAATCCCTTGCCATGTTCCTCTTTTATGAAACATTCTTGATTCTTCCTGTTTTTGTTCTGTGGTCTTTCAAATACAGTCACTGTTGCTTTTTTAAAAAAAATCCTGAGGAAGGATTGCCAGCCCGCCCCCATCCCCATCCCTTGAGATAATATTTTCTCACTATTAGAGGCTTCTAATCAGTAACAAATGTTAAATCTTTTCTATATTTGGCAGTGGGATATTAATCAAGCAAATAAAAGTCATGTTTTCCTTCCCATGGGTAAATCTGAGGAATATTTCCCTGGGGGAGAAATAGGATCAAAAAAACTCCAAAATTAAGCCATCTTCAGCATCTGTGAAGTGTTACTTGCCATGTCTAGAGCAAAACGTCAGGTGAAAATGAGGTAATAATAATTCACAAAAAAAACAAAGACTTGGCTGGGGTTATTTTTAGTAAGTACCATAAGACCCAAACTTTATCATCTCCAAAAATGTTTTATGTGGCCAAGTGGGACATTAAGTAATTGGTGTCCGTTTCTCTGCTCCCACGCATACAGCAGCTCTCACCATGGATTGAACAATAAAACATGGAATGCTGCAGCTGTTGCCCAGTCCTTCAAGGGAAATTGTACAGTTAGAACTAAACCTGTAGGTTGTGGCAGGTTTGCAAGTTTAGGAGGAGTATGCTGATACATCTTCAGGGTGGAGCTTTGATGTTCTAAGTTCGCTCTCAAACATCTGGGTATTATTTTGGTCAAAAGGGCTCAAGAGTTGGGAGTTGGGTGACTCATAGGGCCTTCAAGGAGACAATAATGTAGAACATTGAATTCTCCAGAAAGCAGTGGTCTTTCCTAAAGAAATGTAGCAGCTGTTTTTTGTATTCTTATTTTGTATGAGAAGCCACCTGGATGATGCTGGACCTTAAGACATCTGGACATTGTAAGATGGGCATTCAGAGCAAGGGACATGGTAGCCATCTTCCAGTATTTGAGAGGTTGCCACAAAGAGGAGGGGGTCAATTTATTCTCCAAAGCACCAGACGGCAGGACAAGAAACAATGGATGAAAACTAATCAAGGAGAGAAGCAACCTTTAATTAAGGAGAAATTAACAGTTAGAACAATTAATCACTGGAACAGGTTGCCTTCAGAAGTTGTGGGTACTCCATCACTGGAGGTTTTAACAGAGTTGGAAGGGACCTTGCAGGTCTTCTAGTCCAACCCCCTGTTTAGGCAGGAAACCCTACACCACTTCAGACAAATGGATATCCAACATCTTCTTAAAAACATCCAGTGTTGGAGTATTCACAACTTCTGGAGGCAAGTTGTTCCACTGGTCAATTGTTCTCACTGCCAGGAAATTTCTCCTTAGTTCTAAGTTGCTTCTCTCCTTGACTAGTTTCCACCCATTGCTTCTTGTCTTATTTTCAGGTGCTTTGACTATATAAAATATAGTTAAAGCTTGACTATATAAAATATAGAATAATTTTGTACAGTTTCATGTTTCTGAATTCATGTGATGTGAATCATGTGACACCTCACTTTAATAAATGAATAAGATACCTTTATTGATTAGGACCTGCTTCCTCCTATAAGATATACAAAGTTAAAAGGTAGCAACAACATAAATGTTGCCTATAGATTTTACTCAAGTGTAGCTTGTTGATACAAACTATAAGACCTGGATCTTTGAATACAGCAGAAGGCAAAGTTCTTCCTGGAAAACATTTTTTTTTGTCATTAAAAACCAAGAATCCCCAAATCATAATACTAAAAAATCTTTTGTCGCTCTTTGGGCTATTTCTCCTTCCATGTCAGGTTATGATGGACCTTCCAATTTCCCCAGCTGTTAATCATTCAAAGATATAATATTTGTTAACCAATATTAAGCTTTGCAGATGTTCTCATCACCCAGATCCCAGTTTAAAATAAACCAGAAACCTGCTCCAAAATAATGACTGAAACAGGTTCCTGATTTTGCACTTTTTTAAAAAATAAGATTATTAAAAATATTCACTGAGAATTAATAAAGCTAACAACCAGAACTACCTGGTTAAGAGCCGAGGTGGTGCAGTGGTTAGGGTGCCATACTGCAGGCTACTTCAGCTGACTGTTATCTTCAGTTCAGCGGTTCTAATCTCACCGGCTCAAGGTTGACTCAGCCTTCCATCCTTCCGAGGTGGGTGAAATGAGGACCCAGACTGTGGGGGTGATATGCTGACTCTGTAAACCGCTTAGAGAGGGCTGAAAGCTCTATGAAGCTGTATATAAGTCTAACTGCTATTGCTATTGCTACCTGTCATTATATTTCTCCCCAAAGACTGAAATTTTGCCAATTCAAACCCTATATATCCGTGATGGTGAACCTGTGGCACGCAGAGCCATCTCTCCAGGCATTGCTCAATGCTCTTCTAGGTTCCAGCATGTGCATGTGTTGGTCTTCGCACTGGAAACTGGAAGAGCAGCTCCCCGACACGCATGCATGCACCAGGAAGCTGAGCTTCCAGTTTCCGGTATGTGCATGCGTGCTGGGCAGCTGGTCTTCATGAACATATGCACAACAGAAACCAGAAGACCAGGTGGCCAGCGCATATTCACCCTGGGCAGCTGCTCTTCTGGTTTCTGACACTCCCCTGTGCCCGCGCACTCCCGTTTCAACACTTGGTGCTGAAAAGTTTCACCAACGCCGCTCGGCCCGGCGAGCTCAAGTAGTACTCAGCCTAGAATCATGGATCCCGTTGATTCGGGATGCATGCGACTCTACAGCGAAGGGATTGGCGATGCCGTACCGACGCTAAAGACTTAAGTCAAGTCAACGCCGCTATATATAATACAAAAGGAGATCAAATGTCAGTATAGATACCCTTTTAGTTTGATTTCCCCATTTTATGTATACATGCATGTTTACATGTGTGTATGTATATTTTATTAATGCATATTTTAAATGTGTGCTTTTATTAATTCAACATAAAAATATACAGATGATAAAAAAAAAGAACTAATAAAACTTTTTTAAAAAGAGAAAAGTATAGTACATACGATTTCATATTAATTTCAGCAAGTCCTTTCTGTTAAGAAAGAAAAACTATTTTGAAGTTTTACGTGACTGGCGCCTAATTTTTAATCAAGATTCAAAACATCTCAATTTAATGATCTGTCTACAATATTAGGCTTTTTATAATCCTCACCCTTTATTTTTAATATATTACTTTTTTAAGGTGTGGAAATATTAATGAGCTATATTTTGTAAGGGTGCACCAGACAGAAGTGTTTTCATCCCTAAAAGCTACAGAATACTTTCATGGACCAAAATCAAGGAAAACTCAGGGGGTTTTTTTTGGCAAAAGGACAGTTCTCCTTGCCATGCAGCTACATGCATGTGGTTTATCAGTGCTGAAACAAATTTCAAAATCTTTCCCATACAAAAATGAGGACCTCTCCAAGGATTTTAGTTTGCAAGCTTCAAGCTTTGGAGTGAGGCCAAACTGCTTCTGGAATGCCATCTGTTGCTTTTCAAAGGTTTTTGCAAGGCTGACCCTGCTTGTGATTTATAGAATAGAATAGAATCGAATAACAATTGGAAGGGACCTTGGAGGTCTTATAGTCCACCCCTCTGCCTAGGCAGGGAACCTTACACCACTTCAGACATATGGTTATCCAACATCTTCTAAAAACCTCCAGTGTTGGAGCATTCACAACTTCTGGAGGAAAGTCCCACTGATTAATTGTTCTAAGTGTCAGGAAATTTCTCCTTAGTTCTAAGTTGTTCCTCTCCTTGATTAGTTTCCACCCATTGCTTCTTGTTCTATCCTCAAGTGCCTTGGAGAATAGTTTGACTCCCTCTTCTTTGTGGCAACCTCTGAGATATTGGAACACTGTTATCATGTCTCCCCTAGTCCTTCGTTTCATTAAACTAGACATACCCAGTTCCTGCAATTACTCTTCCAATGTTTTAGCCTCCAGTCCCCTAGTTCTTTTTGTTGCTCTTCTCTGCACTCTTTCTAGAGTCTCCACATCTTTTCTACATCGTGGCGACCAAAATTGGATGCAGTATTCCAAGTGTGGCCTTACCAAGGCATTATAAATGGTATTAACACTTCACATGATCTTGATTCCATCCCTCTGTTGATGCAGCCTAGAACTGTGTTGGCTGCTGGTAGATGACCTGAGTAGATCCAAAGGGACACCAGAAACTTTGCCTGGATAAAAACAATTTATTTGTTTGGGGGGGGGGAAGAAGGTAGAAGGTAAAGACTATATGCCAAAGCGCACAGAACAGTTATCTTCCCACCAAAGTGGTACCTATTTATCTACTCACATTTGCTTGCTTTAGAACTGCTGGGTGAGCGGGAGCAAGAACGGGAGCTCCCTCCATCGAGTCTCGAACCCAGGCTGCCAACTTTCCAGCTGACAAGCTCGGCTTCTTTAACCATTGAGCCATCGTGGCTCCCCCAAAAGGAGGAGGGGATGCCCACTAAATTTGTAATTGCCTTCACAGGTGGCTTTTGGTCTGCTTTGCAGTCAAGGCCGTTAGCCTTGTAAGGAAGGACAAGATAGATAAGAAGACCAAGCAGGAGTCCCAAATAAAGGTAGTCCTCGATTTACAACCATTCATTGAGTGACCATTTTGAAATTACAACAGCACTGAAAAAAAGTGACTGATAACAGTTTTTCACGCTTACACTGTTGCAACATCCCTATGGTTATATAATAAAAATCCGGATTCTTGGCAACTTGGATGTACTTATGAAAGCTGCAGTGTCCCAAGGTGTGACTATGGTTTGTGTAGCTCCCAGTTGAACTGAATTCCTCAGAGGCTTTGTTTAAAAACAAAAGAAAACTCCTTTTAGTTTAATTTTCATCATAACAGGTTTTTTGAAGTGGAAAGATTGTAGTTGAAACAGGTTAAGCATTAATTAGTAGCATGATAAATTATTGGCCCTCGTACCCCCAAAAATGTTCTTTCTGTTCATTTTCTGCTTTCTTGTTGGACTTCCTTTTGGATGATTCCGAGTTCCAGTAGAAGAAAAATATTCTTAATCTTTCTCTCTGAATATCCTGGAACAAACTTTGTTTGTTTGCTCTGAAAACAAATAGCTTCTACTTCACATTATTGGTTAATGAGCCATCTCTACTTAGCCTGGACTGCTAAACTTTAGGGTTGATTAAGAGCCTATGATATCAATCTATACAACATTTGGCTCTTCTGTTTCATCCGTAAATATCTCCCGAGTCAGAGATTTTTAACTTTGGAAACCTTTATTTTTCTGTTTGTAACTTTATTTCAGTCAGAATCCAATGTCAATATACACACTTGGATTTAAACAAGAAAATTATGTGAAACAGACACTGTAGGTCATAATTTCCCAACAGTGGTCTTCATCAAACATTTCCCTGAATATAAAGTGTTGTTGAGCTTTTGTTTCCTTGATCTCTGTTTTTCTGCACAGTCCCCATTGTGAAATTCTGAAAAGAGTGTTTTTCTGCCATAAATATGTTCCAGATCACTTGTAGATCTGGGAGACGTGGAATCAAAAACAGAACATCCTTCCCTCCCTCGATCCTCAACCAGGCTCCTGTCAATGGCACGTACTTTCCCTTGACATCAGTTCCGATCAAGTCATGATAAAACTTGTTTTAGCAATTTCAGTGGGAACCGAGTTAAACTTCTTTGGTTGGATCCCGGTATATTTCACGATCTGTGCCCTTCATTATGTAGCAGGCTAAGACATAATGTGACTTGCTGCATTTGTTGAACATGTGTTATGGCTTAATGTGTCATGGAAAGCCAGCCAATTGTAGGCTGGTTCAATAAATCATCGTAAAAAAAGGCATGGTTTCGCATGGTACGTGAATTCACTCAGGAAATAGGAAGAGGCAGAAGGAAGGGAACACATCACACGGACACAGGGTTAGTTTTTCTCCTGAGATTAGTTATTCAGAATTGATTATTGAGGACGACATTCTGGAACCACCCCCTGAAAGCTCCAGATGGATAAGAGTTTAAAAGAATGCCAAAAAATCATCTAGCCAACAAGGGGCTTTGCCAAAACACTGAAAGGCAAACACAGATAGGTTATGAGGAAGTTCACCAACTACTGAGCCTGCGGCCAAATAGAATTTAGAATCAATTGGTTAATCCCCAAATTTTGCTCGGTTGCCAGTTGGCTCGCAACAAAGATCAAGTTAATGGATATTTCTAGAAAAAATAATGTTGGCTATCGTAATGCAAAGTATGTTTTTCCCAAGAGAAATAAAAATGGAGATTTTGTTGCAGATTGGAGTGCCTCCAGATGTGGTATTCAGCAGGTTCTGACCAGTTCTGGAAAACCGGTAGCGGAAATTTTGAGTAGTACTTTGACTGGTCCCGCCCGCATCTATTCTTTGCCTCCTGAGTCCCAGCTGATTGAGAGGGAATGGGGATTTTGCAGTATCCTTCCCCTGCCACGCCCACCAAGCCTCGCCCACCAAGCCATACCACACCCACAGAACCAGTAGTAAAACAATTTGAATCAGACCACTGAGTACCTCGGAATATTGCAGTGGCTTTGAGAATCTGGTATGCTTGTCTGTCTGTCTGTCTGTCTGTCTGTCTGTCTGTCTGTCTGTCTGTCTGTCTATCTATCTATCTATCTATCTATCTATCTATCTATCTATCTATCTATCTATCTATCTCTTATCTATATCTATCATCAATCCTCTCTCTCTCTCTCTCTCTCTCTCTCTCTCTCTCTCTCTCTCTCTCTCCCTCTCTCTCCCACTTCTCCACAGAAGTGAGTGCACCCCCTCACATTTTGTAAATACATAAGTATATCTTTTCATGTGACAACACTGAAGAAATGACACTTGGCTACAATATATAGCTTGTATAGCAGTGTAAATGTGCTATCCCCTCAAAATAATGCAGCATGCAGCCATTAATGTCTAAACTGCTGGCCTCAAAAGTGAGGACACTTATTATAATTATATATTATCTATCTATCTATCTATCTATCTATCTATCTATCTATCTATCTATCTATCTATCTATCTATCTATCATCTATCTATCTATCTATCTATCTATCTATCTATCTATATCTTTCTATCTATCTATCTATCATCTATCATCTATCTATCTATCTATTTATCTATATCTTTCTATCTTTCTATCTTTCTCTTTCTATCATCTATCTATCTATCTATCTATCTATCTATCTATCTATCTATCTATCTATCTATCTATCTATCTATCTATCTATCTCTATAATCCAGCTAGCTAGCTATCATCTTCTATCTTTGCACTGCCTTAATTTTGATTAAAATGCCTTGTCATATAAATACTTTTACTTTTATGACCTTTTCTGCCATGATATCCCTGCAGTTGTTAAGTATATCATGCGGTCATTAAGTGAATCTGGCTTCCTAATTGATTTGTTGGAAGCCAGCTGGGAAGGTCACCGATGACCTGGGGACTCTGCAATCACCATAAATGCCTGCTGGTTGCCAAGCGGTTGCATTTTGATCAAGTGACTGTGGGGATGCTCTGACACTTGTAGGTGCAAGCAACTTTTTCCCACGGCCATCGTAACTTCAGACAGTTGCTAAACGGACGGTTGTCGAGTCGAGGACTACCCGTAATCCATGGGTGAAGTTGTATGCTTGTGTTTCTTCTGAAGAATGTCCTTCAAGTTAAAGGAAAAAAGAAAAAGGACATATTACAACGCATATGTGTAAGAGGAAGAATTGAATCCTATGGGCATTTTTTTAACCACTTCCAAATCCAAATCATCCAGAGCATTAGCAGCAGAAATGAGGCAGAGGAATCCCGAGGGAGTATATTAATTTCACTGGGTATGATTAATAACAAGCACTGTGGTTTATGTGGTTTTCCTGAAATTGATATTATTGGGCTCTGGAGGCCTTGCTGTGTTAGCTGGCATGGCAAGTACAGGGGGGGAAAGTACTCCAGAGTGAAGTAACCTATTCATGGGGTCCTTTCCAGTTCCATAAATTGATGATGCTATGAATTCTTTCCAAAAGTAAGCTGAAAAGTCACCTAACAAGTGTATGTTCAACCTTGAAATGTATCGAGGGGCTTGTAATATTTCCTTTAAAGCAGAGTTTCTTTAAATATCCTGGAAGTCTCATGAAGACCCTTTTCAGGGGTCCATGAAATAAAAACTACTTGCTAGCTATAGGAAGATATTTTCAAACATCTAAAACAAGGTCATTTACTCATGATAATTTTTTTTGGTTAAAACATAAGTTTTTTCATAAGAAATCTTTTCTTTATGCTAGTATCTAATACAGTGTTTCTCAACCTTGGCGACTTTAAGTCCTGTGGACTTCAACTCCCAGAATTCCCCAGCCAGCGAGAGCTTCTGGGAGTTGAAGTCCACGGGACTTAAAGTTGCCAAGGTTGAGAAACACTGATATAATAGGTTTATAATGGGACATGGCGGCTCAGTGGCTATGACGCTGAGCTTGTCGATCAGAAAGGTCGGCAGTTCGGCGGTTTGAATCCCTAGCGCTGCATAACGAAGTGAGCTCCAGTTACTTGTCCCAGCTTCTGCCAAACTAGCAGTTCGAAAGCATGTAAAAAATGCAAGTAGAAAAATAGGAACCACTTTTGGTGGGAAGGTAAAAGCGTTCCGTGCACCTTTGGCGTTTAGTCATGCTGGCCTCATGACCACAGAGACGTTTTCGGACAGTGCTGGCTCTTTGGCTTTGAAATGGAGATGAGCACCTCCCCCTAGAGTTGGGAACAACTAGCACATATATGCAAGGGGAACCTTTACCTTTAATTGGTTTATTATTGTGTTTACATGATTTCATAAAGGAAAGGAGAAATGATGACGATGCACTGATGATGTTACCTAGTTGGGTAATAAAACGTCTGTATGAAAAGAAATGAAGATCAGAGCAAATTGAGAACTTCTTAGTTCACCCCCGAGCTAGAAATAGTCTCTTCTAAAGGAGAAATTCCCCAACATTTCTCCATAGTCCCTTTTAACAGTGGAAAGAACACTGCACCTGAAAAAGCCCATGGAAAGAAATCTTTCCTAATTTTTCCTTGGGGTTTAATGGCAACATGGAGAGCAGGGTACAGAATCCCTGCGAGAGTCCTCTTAAAACGTGTGACCTGCTTGTCCTCTGGGGAGAAGGACTTGGGAGTCGAATACACAACTTGGTGTTTGAGCCAAGATTCCATTTCTGCTTCAGGCTCTTATTTTTTGAAAAGAGAGTGGAATGTCCACTTGCACTGCGCACGTAGCTACACGCAGAGTAGAGGGTTTAGCTCCAGGGTCAAAATGGAATGTTATAAGCTAAGAGCTCTCTCTGGGACAACATGCACTCACCTGAAACCAAAAGTCCAGACAAAACACAAACAAAGAAGCCAGCCTTAAACAAACCACTTGAAATAATTTAAAGAAAACCATCTCAGGTACCATATTAAGGGGGGAAAAAAGTAATGGAGACAGAAAGCAATAGAAACATCAAGAGTGTTTTAGTTCCTCAGCCTCCCTCTTGCCAAGTACTTGGAATGAGATGTCTTGTTGTTCTGAGTTAGTCCTCCCAAAATTCTTTTTTTCCATCTTTAGTATTTCCAATTTTATTTTTTGAAAAGGCCACTGCAACCTAACCCAGGTTGATGTTTTTTCCTTGCAGCATGTCAACCTTCCTTTAAAGCAGTTCACCACCACCCCACATTTTGGGTCCTGTGAAGCAGTGGTCACCAACTGGTGATCCGTGGACCACTGGTGCTCCAAGAGAAAATTTTGGTGGTCCGCAGAAAAATTATTTGCATTTTTACATTGCACTAAATATTATTTATCTTTCTAAAAAATCCACATTAGTGGTCCGTGGGATTTAAAATTATGAATTCAGTGGTCCTTGAGGTCCGAAAGGTTGATGACAGCTGCTGAGGAGAGCAGTTTTTCCATGGACCAAGAGGGCTTATATCCTGCACATGCATAGATGGGACTTTGCTTTTTTGCACTGACCAGTTCCTGGCAGGCCATGAACAGGCACTAAAAATCTTTTAAAATCAGGTGGGTGAAGAAAACTTGGTAGATGCCAGACAAAGTCTTCATATCCAACTGGTACTTCTAGGCCAATTAATTTCCCCAAGGGGCCATATGAGAAACTGAGAATATTTTGGAAGGTTCAACCATTGGGGCTGTGAAGATGCATAGGCAGACATGCAATCGCATACATAATTTTTAGTCGCTTTCAAAATAAAAGCAATCCATGTGTGCTGAACAGGGATAGCCAAAGGGCTGGATGTGGCCCAGGGGCGGTAAAATGTCCAGGTCGCTCTAAGCCAGGTGTCCCCAAACTTGGCAACTTGAAGACTTGTGGACTTTAACTCCCAGAATTCTCCAGCCAGCCATGCTGTCCACAAGTCTTAAAGTTGCCAAGTTTGAAGACCTCTACTCTAGGTAGTAGATAGGAAGAATCTAAAGAAATAGAAAGGGGCTTAACTTAACCTTCTTCTGCCTGGAGGCATCTGCACAGCTATTCTGCACGAAAGGAGCCCTGGTGGCATAGTGGCTAGAATGCAGTATTGCAGGCAAACTCTGCCCACAGTCTGGAGTTCGATCCTGATAGGGCTCAAGGTTGACTCAGCCTTCCATTCTTCCAAGGTGGATAAAATGAGGATCCAGATTGTTGGGGGCAATGTTCTGATGTTGTAAACTGGAGATTGCTATAAAGTCCTATATAGGGCCGAATATGTCTAAGTGCTCTTGCTATTTTCTACCTCCATTTGTGTTCCAAAATACCACTTGGGATATTACCAGAGGTGGGTTCCTACCAGTTCGGCTGAACTGGTAGGCGGCCTGGGTCACTGGAACCGGCAGTGACCCAGGCCTGCCACACTTCTGAACCGGTTCCCTGGTGGCTGCTGTCGCCATCTTTTTTTTTAGTTCTGTGCATGCGCAGAACAATTTTAATTGAACTGCGCTCACAGCATGCATCCTGCATGCTTACGAGCGAACCGGCAGTAAAGCCAGCCAGAACCCACCCCTGGATATTACGTGTTCAAAAGGACCTATTGCAACTAGAGTTATATTATGGTTGGGTTACTCTCTGTAATGGGAAGAAGGAATAGCCTTGAGGAACAGGTGAAAGAGTTCCCAGACCATAATCAGATAAAATAAATTGCAGTCTGGGGCAGAAAGGTAATCCAAGGAAGCATCTCAGACAAGACCCTCCCTATTTCTTCTGAAGTTAATGTGGGGAGGAGAAGCACAGATGCGATTTTCAAGATACTTCTACTAGAACCTTATGGTAATTGTAATCTTAGATGCCTGGCATGGGTTTCTGAGTTCAGTCTACCTTGAAGTGCTGTGACTCACCAAGAAAATATGGTTGTGAAGCCAGGACAACCAATACCTTTCCTTGTTTGGGTATAATACATTTTATACCCCCAACTACTTTGATCTCCCCTCCCAACTCTATATACAAACTTCTGTTTCCAGAATGAGTTGTCTATCCATCATGGCCATTGTTGAGAATTTAGAGAATATAGGATGGAGAAGAAGACTTCATTAAGCTTTCAGAAAACTCAATCAGTTAGACCGGATATTGGCCGCAGTTAGTTGAACGAAGAGAATATTATTTGAAGAACTGATCTCCCTCGGGGAGATGACTTCTCCCATGTAGGAAGCCAACATTTTCTTAATATTTATAAAAGAGTTTTCTTGTTGACTCTGCACTTCAACAGACAGATGGGTTCTTCAGATGAAGGACACCTGTGGAATTGATGGGAAAGTGTGCGTTGAAGTTCCAAGTGTATAAGAAGTTGAAGTGGAAACTTTTGTGTCCCCCCCCCCTTTTTATTTTTCTTGGGGATTTTGTAAGCATGGTTGCAATTTTATTGCCCTTTGGAGGTGTTGATATATAACTCAACCACCTAGGCTCAAAATTTATTGCTGTTTATGAGAATGACCGACTGGCCAAATAGGTCCCTGCTGTTTGTGACTTCATTCTCTTGGAGGTTGGGAGAAGTAAACTGTTTTTCGAAGGACACCAATTTCACATCTTTAGCATGAGAAATCTACTTGGGGGAGCCAGTGTGCACTGTGGTAGGCATTGTTGAGTGAAATTGTTGCTTCAAAGTACATTTGCCACTTCTTGTTATATATTTCCTAACAAGAAATGCATATCTTGCATGGAGCCACAGTGACAAAGTGGTTAGAATGCCCAATTGCAGGCAAATTCTGCCCACTGCTAGCAGTTCGATCCTGACTGGCTCAACTCAGCCTTCCATTGCTTCAAGGTGGGTAAAATGAGGGCCCAGATTGTTGGGGGCAATACGCTGACTCTATAAACCACTTAGAGAGGGCTATAAATCACTGTGAATATATCTGATTACAACCCTTTTTAATGTACATGTAAATAGATGGTTATGCCGTGTGCCTCTGTACCATTCTTGGTTCAGACTTGATTACTGTAACACGCTCTACATGGGGCTGCCCCTGAAAAGTGTTCGGAGACTACAATTGGTCCAGAATGCAGCCGCGCGAGCGATACTGGGTGTACCAAGATACACCTATGTTACACTTATCCTCTGCGAGCTGCACTGGCTTCCTATCGGTCTCCGAATGCAATTCAAGGTGCTGATTATTACCTTTAAAGCCCTACATGGCCTAGGACCCGGATATCTGTGAGACCGTCTTCTGCCGCATATCTCCCAACGGCCGATAAGATCGCACAGGGTGGGCCTTCTCCAGGTACCGTCAACCAGACAATGTTGGCTGGCGGCTCCCCGGGGGAGGGCCTTCTCTGTAGCCGCTCCGACCCTATGGAATGAACTACCCCCAGAGATCCGGACCCTGCCCACTCTCATGGCCTTCCGAAAGGCTATCAAAACCTGGCTGTTCCGGCAGGCCTGGGGCTGTTGACCTCATGACTGAGGTCCATCCCCGACTAGATTGAGTGCATGATGTGGTTTTTAATCTGTTTTTCTATGTCTTTTTTAATTCTTTATTTTTTTTAAAATGTATTTTCTGTAAGCCACCCAGAGGCCTTTGGGATTGGGCAGCCTATAAATTTATTAAATAATAAATACTAAATACATTCTTCAGAACAGGTAGTTCTCATTTATCAACCACGATTGGGGCTGGCAACTTGACCATTAAGATAAACCACAACTGTGGTTATGATCTTACTTCAATTTTCTTTTACTTTACACACCCGAGAGGGTTAATTATAAAGCTATTTTTTTTAAAATCACTGTAATAACTACAAACAGTCTCTAAATGAGAACTACCTGTAACCTTTTTTCCTTACTCATTTTTTACAGAATCAATAGTTGGGATTCAAATTGAACTGAAAATTGGTTGAAACTGTATTCTGGAAGATTCGACTCACCCCAGGAGTTTTTGAATGCATCCTCCTGGACTTATTGAAAGGAGAGAGAGGAAGTCAGCGTAGAATTAAAAGTGAACTATTAATCCACTGCAGTTGTTTACCCAGGCATTTAGTCTGTTTATCCCTCAGTCAGTATTAGCTATTTTCTAGACAATTCACAAATGTGGCTTTAATCATTTGCTACACCAGAGTAGAAATAATAGTGTCATTCTGTGCACAAGCGTGACCCGTTAAAACCGCGGTCCACTAAAGCACGCCTGATTAAAGCGCGTACCTGACGTCATCAGCAGCGTGACAAATACGACTGCGGAGAAAAAAGGGCGCTTTAAAAAGCGCTTTTAAAGCAAGCCGATTCACATAAAGGTAAGGATTAGGTTTAGGGTTAGGGTTAGGGTTAGGTTAAGGGTTAGGGTTAGGTCTAGGGTTACGTTAAGCGTTAGGGTTAGGGTTAGGGTTAGGTTAAGGGTTAGCGTTAGGTTTAGCGTTAGGTTAAGGGTTAGGTATAGGTTTAGGGTTAGGTTAAGGGTTAGGCTTAGGGTTAGGTTTAGGGTTAGGTTTGGGGGGGGTTAGGTTTAGATTTACGCTTTAATTTTAAGTTTACCGCTCACAGCATGCTGTTTTCGTCGCGCTGTGATGATGTCACGTACACGCTTTCGTCGAGCGCGCTTTAGTCTACCGCGGTTTTGTGGTGGAACCGTGCACAAGAATACTAGGCCAGGATAGGAAATTATGATTTCTACAGGGTTTTTGACCTGCAGCTCTGGCCATACATATTTCCCTCATTTTTTTCTGAGGATTAGATTGGAAGTTTTTACTTTTATTTTCAAATGAGCTGTAATTCCATATCTGGTCCAAAATATAGACAATGTCTTATTAAAACTTTGGCTAATACTAACAATCAAGATCACACATGCCTTTCAGTGGCAGGATTCAAAAATTTTTACTACCAGTTCTGTGGGCATGACTTGATGGGCATGGTTTGGTGGACATGGCAGAAGAAGGTTACTACAAAATCCCCATTCCTTCCCGATCAGCTGGGACTCGGGAGGCAGAGAATAGGGGGGGCGTGGCCAACCAGAGGTAGTATTTACTGGTCCCCTGAAGTACTCAAAATTTCCACTGCCGATATGAAGATTTTAACTAACAATGTGAAATAACAAAGAACTCAGCTTGGAAGATTGACCTTGTATCATTCTTGGTTCGGGGCCTGAGAATTGAACAATCTTTATTGCTAACTTTAGAGGTAAATATGGAGTCTGCCTTGGAAACTGCCGGAGGAATTTGCCATCCTTATTATTTAGGGAGTTCATTAAGAAAGAGATTCCCAGAATGTTTAAATGTTTCTCACCACCTGGATATAGCAGCCATTTATGAGATAAGCTACCAATGGCTCCTTTCCATCTCTAGGTTGTTTGTGTTTAACATTCTTTCTATTAGCCTCCCAACCTCCCTGCAGTCTCTCACACTGGGTGATTTGAAGTCCATTCCGCTCAGCACAACCAACAGTATCTCACAGAGTTTCTTAGGGGGAAAAAATCCTACCTTCTAATAGGTGCATTTCTCCAAGACCTGAGGTGGTCAAATTGTTTCCTGTTCATGCAGCTACTTGCAGTGAGTCTTCTTAAACCTTTAGTTTGGTGAGATGAGTGAAGGGTGAGATGTTGCCTCTGTCCTGATTACAAGTTTTTATTTTCTTGATTTTTATTCCTCTTTTATTATCTGTATAAATGATTCAAGATGGGGAAAGTACCTAATATTCCTCCCTCTTCCTATTTTGCACACAACAACAATCCTGTGAGATGGGTTGAACTGAGTATGATTGACCCAAAGTCACCCAGCTGGCTTTCATGCTCAAGACGGGACTAGAACTCACCAACTCCTGGTGATTGGCCCAAAGTTATCCAGCCAGCTTTCATGCCTAAAAAGGTACTAGAACTCTTGTTTCATGGTCTAGCCCAGCACCTTAACCACTACACCAATCCAGCTTTCAAATTGTCGTTTGCTTGACCAAGGGTATTATTGATATTCATCATTGATGTTGTTATCCTTCAGACAGTTTGACAATTCTAATATTGCCATAAACCATATTTCAGTTCCATCAGAAAGGACCAACAGTGATTTCATTCTGTGAATGTTTGATCTCATTTGGAATGCTTTGGCATCAAACATGTATATTGAATTAGCATATTCAAATCCAGGGTTTTGTTGTTGTTAGTTGCAAAGTCATGTCCGACCCATCGCAACTCATGGACAATGTTCCTCCAGGCCTTCCTGTTCTCTACCATCCTCTGGAGTCCATTTAAGCTCACACCTACTCCTTCAGTGATTCCATCCAGCCACCTCATTCTCTGCCATTCCCTTCTTCTTTTGCCCTCAATCTTTCCCAGCCTGAGGCTCTTCTCCAGTGAGTCCTTCCTTCTCATTAGGTGGCCAAAGCATTTGCATTTCATCTTTAGGATCTGACCTTCTAAAAAGCAATCAGGGCTGATCTCCTCTAGGACTGACCGGTTTGATCGCCTTGCAGTCCAAGGGACTCGCAGGAATCTTCTCCAGCACCATAGCATTCCAAATGGTCTAGAAAAACCTGGTTTTGATACCCAGTGTTGAGCTTGAAGTAAATTTTGCTGGACATGAGTAGGGGTGTGAGCTGAGTTTGAAATGATGGGATTAGGCTATTTGTGCCTTCAGAGAAAGTCTCTTTCCAGCTTTACCTAGTTGCGGAAATTCATGCGGAATGAATCTTATCAACTGTGCTATGGCATCTCAACAGAAATGTCGATTTATGAGGCTGTGTATCTTTTGAGTAATTATGAAGATTGGGTGCATGTGTACATTCTTGTAAAATTTTATTCAATTTGATCAAATAGAATTTGCCCCTGACATCCCTGTCTGAGGAGGGAAGACTAAGTGAAATTCTTTGAGAGAAATACCCGCTCTTGCATTTATTGAATTATAACATGTCAAATAAAGTGGGTGATTATCTTGTCTTTCATTCATCTTTTCACCCTCACTGGTTTTTCTATAGCAACACATGAGGTTTTTTTTTTCTTTTAAGGGCAAAAACTCATCAATTATGGAGATTTCTTAGTGATGAAAAATGCATATTAGAAAACAACCATGATAACAGAAATCTACTAATCCAACCCCCTGCTCAAGCAGGAGACCCTATACCATTTCAGACAAGTGGCTGCCCAATCTCTTCTTTAAAACCTCCAGTGATGAAGCACCCACAACTTCTGAAAGCAAACCGTTCCACTGGTTACTTGTTCTCATTGTTAGGAAATTTCTCCTTAGTTCCAAGTTGCTTCTCTCCTTGATTAGTTTCCATCCGTTGCTTCTTTTTGTTGCCTTCTGGTGCTTTTGAAAATAAGTTGACTCTCTCCTCTTTGTGGCAATCACTCAAATATTGGAATCCTGCTATCATGTCCTCCCTAGTCCTTCTTTTCTCTAGACTAGCCAAACCCAGTTCCTGCAACCATTCTTCATACATTTTAATCTCCAGGCCTTGAATCATCTTAGTTGCTCTTCTTTGCACTCCCCCCCCCCCCCAGTCTCAGCATATTTTTTGTAATGTGGTGACCATGAAACAGTATTCCAAGTATGGACCCCATGATGTCATATTTATTTTTAGACTTTTTTAATGCCTCTGACTCAGCAGAAAGCTATGCTGTTTGGGTTGCACACATACCCCTCTTACTCCCTTCTCCAGCTCTAAGCTGTGTCAGCCTGAAATCCTGCAAAAGAAACTCCACAGAAACTCCACGGCCATAGCCAGGTCAGTTTCAGGCCTGACACCCACCTTTATTATTTTTGTAAATAACTCAGAGCAATGAACAGTGCCTAATACTTCTTTCTGCTCATATTTTTCCCACAATAATAACCCTCTGAGGTAGATTGGGCTGAGAAGGAGTAACTGGTCCAAAATCACCCAGCCAGCTTTCATGTCAAAGGCAGAATTAGAACCCACTACCTCCTGGTTTCGAGCCACTAGAACAGACTGTCTCTTACTTTGTTTTTTGAGTCGTTCTTGATTCCTAGTGAGTACAATAATAATAATACACATGTAAAAAATTCATGGGCAAACAATAGATACAAACTCAAGGTAAACTGCTCCAAACTCGATTGCAGAAAATACGTCTTCAGCAACAGAGTGGTCAATGCCTGGAATGTTCTACCCGACTCTGTTGTTACATCCTCAAACCCCCACAGCTTTAACCTTAAACTGTCTACTGTCGACCTCACCCCATTCCTAAGAGGTCTGTAAGGGGCGTGTATAAGCGCACAGTGCCTACTGTCCCTGTCCTAATGTCCCCATTTATTTGTAATCATTTCTTTGTTTATGTCCATGTTTATACTTACACCTGCTTATACTTTTACGTTTATATGTTATATTCATACTTATACTTGTTTTCTCATACACGTTTGACAACCCCCCCCCCAAAAAGTCCCTGCAGTTTTCTTGGCAAGGTTTTTCAGAAGAAGTTTGACATTTCCTCCTTCCTAAGGCTGATAGAGAGTGATTGGCTCAAGGTCACCCGGTCAACTTTCCTGCCTAAGATTGGTCTAGAACTCACACTCTCCTAGTTTTAGGTCTGGTGCTTTCACCACTAGACCAGACTGGTTTATAGTGTACAGTTTACAGAGAATATTAAAAATACTGCCAAGAAAAATAAGTAGGCATTCTCAAACAGGTTAAGGATGCTCAAGCCAACTGCTTCGATGACTCCAACCAGCGACCTCATTCTCTGTCGTCCCCTTCTTCTTTTGCCCTCAATCGTTCCCAGCTTTGGGTTCTTCTCCAATGAGTCAGTAATGGTTGCTGAGTACCAATGATGAAGAGAAGAATAGCATTGTTGCACTCTGGTTATAAGCATGCTGGGGGGATCTGTTGACCACTGTGAAAAGATTCTAGACCACCTAATTCCCTTGATTGGATTCATCACAGATCATCATTGGTTCTTCTAATTTTTAATCCATTTCTCTTAGATCTCTTCTGCAAGTACTAAGGAATACTTCACATTCTTTTTGGGTGTGTAGGGAGGGATATTGACATAACTGAAATGTAGCTTTGAACTCTTCAAAGGCTTCGGGTGCATTAGGAGTCCTTGTACAACAGTATTATGTGCCAAGTATTGAGAAGAGTCTCCTTTTTCCACAGTGGTTTCCATTGACTTTTGGTTTTCTTGAGATTTTTTTTTATTATTTTGGAGAGCAGCTTTTGATGGCCCACATCAACCTCCCCGAGGTTATGGAAAGTCCCAGATGCACTGGTTATCTTGTGATCGGACCCAGATTGCTGATAGTTGCACAGTAGCTCCCAGCCATCTGAGGCAACCGTACTTCCTTCTGCCTCTCGTCAACCAGCAAATGCATATAAAATCTTGACAGGTGAAATTTTTGTCCAGACCTCAGATGTGGGTGTACAAAGGGCCTGGCTTAAGCCTCAGCCTGATACACAATTGAATATTCTGCACAGTCGTGAATTCCAGCCACAGAGGGACAGGAAGTCCCAATGAATGATGGGTCTCAGCTTGACCGTAGACCTTCTCGCTCTTTGTTGTAGGGGATTTTGCAAACAATTGGAGCTGTCTATCAAAGATTAAGCAGGCAGGACGTGGACTTTATATCAACAGATGAACAAACAGCCTTTGGGAGTGTTAATACAGGCACATAGTTTTTTTTTAAAAAAGGCCAGGCACTTTATTGAAATGATGACAAGCATTCCTGGATTCAGCTTATGATTTGATAAACCTTTCCCAATGAGAATTCTAGACGAGGAACTTGGGTCTTTTGATGCTTCGTCTGTTCTCATTAGAGAGGAGAGATTTTCCTTTCATTCTCTTGGTCATTTTGATCATGGGATTTTGCTTTAATTACAGCTTATTAGTTCCAGGAGAGGACAGGCATTGTAACCTCTGGTAACAATTGCAAGCAAGGTTCTGGGCCTTCTATACGAACAAGGAATGGGTGAGGACATGAAATATTTCTGCACTTGATTCATTGGAGAAGACCTAGAAGAGGGAACGTTAGCTGGGTGCAGTGGTGGGATTCAATCTTTTTTACTAACGGTTCCGTGGGCATGACTTGGTGGGTCTGGTGTGGTGTGATGTAGCTTGGTGGGCATGGCAGATGAAGGATACTGCAAAATCCCCATTCCCTCCTGATCAGCTAGGACTCGGGAGGCAGAGAATAGAGGGGGGCATGGCCAGTAATAGGTGGTATTTACTGGTTGTCTGAACTACTCAAAATTTCCACTACCAGTTCTCCAGAACTGGTCAGAATCTGCTGAATACCACCTCTGCTTAGGTGGAATTTTCTTCTTCTAGGTTGAGTCCAGAAAGGGATGGGATGAAGGCTGCTCAATTCAAGGGCCTTGGGTCTGAGGAAGGCTCTGATGAGGGCTCTGTGTCAGAGGCAGAAGGGGGGCAGGGCCATATGCCAGTTAACAGCTACTTTCAGAGTCAGACAACAGTGAGGCAGACGAACAGCTGGAGCCTGTTCCCAGTGTGTGCATGCACAGAGTTGCCAGACGAAGGGAACAGCCATAGAACAGGGGTCGACTTGGGAGGAAGGCCACAGGTGGATGATGAATGACCCCTCCCAGAGGAAATCAAAGAGGAGCAAAAGGGGAGTGGAGTTTGCAGGAGACAATTAGTTTGCTTAATTGGTTTGTGACTCTCTAAGACTCCTTGCCAAGTTTTGCAGATATCAGCCTGGCAGCTCTCCAAGCCAGATAAGGACTGTGACTGTAAATCCTCCCTTGAAAGACTTTGCTGGATGTGAATGAGCAGAATTCACAGTAAATTAATAAAAGAAGTTTTTTGTCAGGACAAGGAGTTGACTTCATGCTCTTGGGAAGCCTCGGGCAGAACAAGGGTAAAGAGACATTCCTGCTTAGAGTCTGTTTGCGGGAGGAAATTGTCTGCGGTTCAGACCCACAGGTCTCTATCTGCCATTTCCCACAGGAAGGAAGACAGTCTGGTGAGATTCTTGTAATGGAGGTGATCAGCAATAAATTATCCACTTAGTATGTAGTTGTGGTTGTTTGTGCCTGACAAGTCCTCCGCATATAACAAGTTGCACAATGACCATTCAGAGTTATGACAAATCTCCACAGAGCTACTTGTGACCTGTTTTCAGAGTTTGGGTTGCCCAGAGGCACCATGTTTTAATGTTTATTTGAATGTTTATTTAATTTGTATGCCGCCCCACTCCCAAGGTCACGTGATTGCATTTTGGGCACTTGGCAACCAGCTCATTTTTATGGCCATTTGCATCCTCCTGCAGTCACATGAGTGTGAGTTGTGATCCCCCCCCCCCCCCCCGTGCCAGTTTTCCAGCTTATTTCCAATTTCTGGCCAAAAAAAAAAAAAGCCCATTGGGGAAAATAGATTTGCTTAATGACTGTGGCATTTGCTTAGCCTTCAAATCAGTGGTGGGATTCAAAAATTCTTACTATCCATTCTGTGGGCATGGCATGGCTTGGTGGGCATGGTAGGGGAAGAATATTGCAAAATCTCCATTCCCTCCCGATCAGCTGGGACTCGGGAGGCAGAGAATAGATGGGGGCGGGGCCAGCCAGAGGTGGTATTTGCAGTTCTCCAAACTACTCAAAATTTCCGCTACCGGTTCTCCAGAACTGGTCAGAACCTGCTGAATACCGCCTCTGCTTCAAATCCAGTTACGTTAACTTCAAATCCAGTCACAGAATGCTTCAATGTATGATCACAACAGTTTATAACCATAATTCCAGACTCAATTACAGCCGGAAGTCACGGACTACTTATAGCCCTATATACCTGCTGGCAACAGATTGGAGAAGTTGGGTTTAGTGGAACTACAAAGAATGCATTCGGAATAAGGCAACAGTTGTAGGCACGGAATTTCCTTAGAAGTTTATCTCTACCAAGTTCAGGAGGATTGACTTACTTCGCATGTTTATTTTAATAAGGCAGATTCCCCCCCTCCCCTCTTGGTGCTAAAAGCTACATTTAGGTCTGAGAGTGTTATTGTGCAGTAGACTGTTGCCTCTCTTTTGAAAAACCAGTGAGGGAGATGTAAATGCCACACCTGTTGCTTCTTGCCGGAATTAACCTGTACTCCCCCTCCCCATTTTCCTTTCCCCTTCTCCCCATGTTGCTTCCAAAGCTAAATACACAATCTAGTCTTGGTCAAAAGAGGCTGGTTCCATATATCTATTCCAGTGATGGTGAACCTTTTCGGCACCAAGTGCCAAAAAAAGTAAGCCCGTATGCGTGCGCAGCACAGAGTGCCAAAAAGGAAGCATTTCATGCACACTTATCTGGCCTGTGAGCAGGAATAGGAGCTGCCCAGGGGGCATGTGCATGTCTGAAAATGAATTTCTGGCACACGGATGCATGCCAGACAGCAAGTCTTCCAGTGGCTGCTGGAAGCATTGATCAGCTGGCCGGCATGCATGCTCACACTGGAAATTTGGAGACCAGCCCTTCTGGTTTTGGGCACTGCTACATGCACATAGGCCATCTCATCACTGCATGCGCATGCACGCCAAAAACCCAGGAGAGGAACAGACAACGTCACGCATGCCAAGCGAGATGGCTCCGCATGCCACTTTGAGCATGTGTGCCATAGGTTGGCCATCATGGATCTATTCTATAGGCAGCTCCTCCATATGGGGAAGTGTTGAACTGCAGCCAACTGGAGTTCCCAACTATAGAGAAGATTCCACCCATTCATTGGCTCATTGGGAGCTCTGTTGGGTTACTCTGTTAGCCCTATCAGAGGATTTTGAAAGAAGGAATCTGGCTCAGGTTGTAGATGGTGAGAAGTGGGACAAGAGTCATTAGATTCATTTCAACATCATCAATTGGTTGCCTTCATTGGCAGGCACCAAGCTATGACTTTACCATTTTGGCCTTCCGAACATCAAATGGAAAGAAATGCTAGTTTCCTTTGCCTCAAAGAAAATGCCATGGGCTTAAATAACCAGGAAGAGGTAAAAAAATCTTCCCTTCCTTTCCCTTCCTCTCCTCTCCTCTCCTCTCCCCTCTCCCCCCTTTTCATCCATCCATCCAGTGGTGGGATTCAAATTTTTTTACTACCAGTTCTGTTGGTGTGGCTTGGTGGGTGTGGCAGGGGAAGGATACTGCAAAATCCCCATTCCCTCCCAATCAGCTGGGACTCGGGAGGCAGAGAATAGATGGGGACGGGGCCAGTCAGAGGTGGTATTTACCAGTTCTCCGAACTACTCAAATGTCCAGTACCAGTTCTCCAGAACTGGTCAGAACCTCCTGAATACCACCTCTGCATCCATTCAATGCTTTGAATTGCTATCTAAAGGGTGTCCTAATTTTTTTCTGTTTTAATCTGAGAGACAGTTGAGTACACTGGAGTGTTCCAAAAAACATGCATGTTATATTAATTGATTATAGAGGAAGAAATGTGGTTTCTTGGTTTGTACTGTAGCAGCATAGAAAATGGGCTTGGAGTCAGGCCACTTTCACAGCTCGGACAAGGGAGTTCTATCAAATATGAGTGACAGAAGCAGGGGTTGGACCTGCACAGTTATGAAGCAATAGTCTGCCTATCCATAACTGATTTAATAAACCAGAATTTGCGGAATTCAAATGACTCATAAAACCCTAATCTGTGCTCTCCGTCACTCTGGCTAATTTCTCCAAGATACACAAAGTAACACACAAGGCAAAACACATTGTGCATCATGAATGCAGTTTTGCAATTTCTCTGGCCAGAAAAAGTGAGATAAGAATTCAATGAATAGTGGCACTTTTAAAAATCTGTTTTATCTGTTACTTTTGGCAGCCCACAAAGTTGAGTCTTTCTAAATTTTTTCTAATCTTAAAGCCATCAAAGTTACAGCCTGTTACATTTTGGGAGAAGGAAATAATTTCTGTAGATTAATTATTGTCAGGTGGATAGAACCAGGCCCATACCTATTGCTTAAGCTAACATATAAGAATCTAGTCAACTAATGGTGAGTACTAAATGGGAACTTGATAAGAGCCAACAGAATTCACCGGAGGTTGGACTTGGAGTGTTTGTGGACACGTAAGAATTCTAAGCTGATTGCTCTCTTGACTCCAGCCCCAGGCTCTGCTTCTCCTCTTCCTATAATTATGCATTTTTAGTACCATAGGAAGCAGTGGTGAAATCTAATTTTTTTTACCACTGGTTCTATGGGCGTGGTTTGATGGTAGTGGGTCATGTGACTGGGTAGGCGTGGCCAACCTTTTTCAATTTTTTAAAGCATTTTTTTCCTCCCAGTTCAGGCAAATAGGTAGGGGGAAAAAAGCTTTAAAAAGTGGGGGGAAATTGTTCCAATGATCATGCGGATCAGCTGTGAGCTGTGATTGTTGGAACCATTTTTTTTCACTTTTTAAAACATTTTTTTACTACTGGTTCCAGAGACTAGGTAGTAAAAAATGGTTTAAAAAGTGAAATAAAGAGGGTCCAATGATCACACAACTCACAGCTGTTCCGTGCGATTGTTGGAACCATTTTTTCCATTTTTTAAAAGCTTTTTTGGGCAAACCTTAACATTTTCTAGTGAACCGGTCAGAACCGGTAGCATTTCTCACCTGATAGGAAGCTGCCTATAGTTCATCTTATTATTCCAGCCCAGTGTTGTTTGCTTCATTATGTTTTCCAAATGCATTTAAAGGTCTCTGCATGCCTCCCCAGCATTGGAATTTGTGTAGCACGTATTGAATGCAACTTGAAGAAGGTTGATTGACTCTAAAGGTAGATAATAAGGTCCTTCACATTGGGTGGAATTGAGCATTTTAGCAGGACATGCCTGGGATTGACTGTAGGTCCTTCTGCTTAGGAGCCACTAAGCCTGCTGCTGTGCTATACACCTCTGCAATTTCATCCATTTTCTGGAATGGGTGACCATAAGAAATCTAATAAATTTACTGTATTTTTCGGTGTATAAGATGCACCCCCCAAAAAAGAAGTGGGTGGCAATGTCTGTGCATCTTATAGAGCGAATGTTGCCAAAGCCCCACCCATCCACCAGCCCCTATCCTTTGGCCTCTGCCTCCCAGCAATTTGCCTCCTTGCAGCAAACAGCAGACAGTCTGGTGAACTTCAGCACAGCCTGATTTAGCACAAGCAGCTGATTGGCATTGGATCATCCTCCCGGAATACCAATTATCACTTGTTCCAGGCTGTGGGGATCACCATTACCCCCATCGCCACCTCCGCCTATCACTGCCTCTGCATGTCCCATTTTTCACCTTTGTGCATCCCATTTTCGCCCTCCGTATGACCCATTTTCAGCCCGTTGCAGGCAGCGGGGATAGAGGATCCCTCCATCCTGGAATGGGCCAAAAATAGGATGCGCGGAGGCCAAAAATGGGACACGCAGAGCCAGCAATGGCTGGCGGCTATCCCCGCAGCCTGGAACAGCTGATCAGTGGTATTCTGGGAGGCCGATCCAACCACCAATCAGCTGCTCATGCTAAATCAGGCTGTGCTGAAGCTGACCAGGCTTTTTTTTTCTTCTTTTCCTCCACAAAAGATAGGAGTGTCTTATAGTCCGGAACATCTTATAATCTGAAAAATATGGTAATTTCATTAATTAAGCAGAAATCATACAGCTGAGGATAGAAACAAGACTAGAATGGTGAGAGAGGGGGGGGAGGAGGGAGGGAGGGAGGGAGATATTACTCAGGCTGTTCCATGTTAAATGCCTTGACTGGACACCCTGAAATCAGTGCGGATGTACCTAAAAATGACAACATATAGTGAAATCAACTTGGCCAATTCTCAGCCAGAAAATATCTTTGCCCACCAGAAAGGAACAGCCCAGAAGACATTGAGTGAGGAGAAAAAATATGCATAAAGAGAGTGCAAGATAAAAAGTTTTATTAAGAGCTACAACAGAAATAAGTGCCCAAAGAAACCCATGTTTTACATTTGGCAGCCGTTTACCTCTGACTATATTTTAGTTAGCTTAGTCACTACTCAAATATTGTTAATTATATTTAAGAAACTTGGTTCCTAGCAAGCGATTGGCTTGGGGAATGATAAAATGGGTTTAAATTATCTCTCCTCAGAGCTGAAGTAGACCAGAGCTCTTCTGCAGAGCGCATACCTTATAAGGGATTGCTGGAGTGTTGACTGTCTTCATCCAAAACTGAAGTTTGTGTGTATGCCTGAAGGAGAGAGAGAGAAAGAGAGAGAGGGAGGGAGGGAGAGACACAGAGAGAGAGAGAGAGAGTAAGAGGGAGAGAAAGAGGGGGAGAGAGAGAGAGAGAGAGAGAAGGAGAGAAAGGAAAAGAGAAAGAGAGAGAAAGTGAGAGAAAGAGGGAGAGAGAGACAGAAGAGAGAGAGACAGAAGAAGAGAAAGGAAAAGAGAGAGAGACAGAGAGAGAGAAAGTGAGAGAAAGAGAGAAAAAGAGGGAGAGAGAGAAAGAGAGAGGGGGAGGGAGGGAGAGACAGACACACAGAGAAAAAGTGAGAGAAAGAGGGGGGAGAGAGCGAGAGAAAGGAAAAGAGACAGAGAGAAACAGAGACAGAGACACACAGAGAGAAAGTGAGAGAAAGAGGGAGAGAGAAAGAGAGGGGAGAGGGAGAGACAGACACACATAGAGAGAGTAAAAGTGAGAGAAAGAAGGGGGGAGAGAGAGAGACAGAAGGAGAGAAAGGAAACGAGACAGAGAGAAACAGAGACAGACACACAGAGAGAAAGAGAGACAAAGAGGAAGAGAGGGAGAGGGAGAGGGAAGGAGAGAAAATATACACACAAGTGAATAACAGCAACAACTCCTGTGTGGAGCCATCTTTTTAAAAGGTGAGGTGTGTTCCTCTCTCGAGACATAAGAGCAATAGTTCCCCAAGGTTGATATCTTTTTTCCTGAAGCTTTCTTCTAGATCAGGGCTGTCCAACCTTGGCAACGTTTAAGACCCGTGGACTTCAAGTCTCGGGATTCACTGAAGAATTCTGGGAGTTGAAGTCCACAAGTCTTAAGGTGGCCAATGTTGGACACTCTCTTCTAGACCCTAACCAAGAAGGAAAAGGTTCGAGCTAAACTTAAGGCAAGAGTGATCAGGGCCATGAATGTTAGGTTTAGGGTTATGGCAGAATCAAATCCCTGTTTGTCTGTCCAAAGCACCTGTTTGATTGCATGTACAATTCATGGTGTTCTCGCCCATCTAGAACAGGTAACCTAGAAAGGATGTGCAGAGGAATAGTGGGTACAACCAGAGGTGGGATTCAGCCGGGTCAGATGAGTTCACCCGAACCAGTAGTGGAAATCATGGATGGCCTGCCCATCCACCCACCCACCCCAACTCTATGCAGTCCTATTTAGGCACATTTTTGAGGCCGGGTGCATATGCGGAAGGCATACCCATGAGCAAAGCACATATGTGAAGGGGGCAGGCACATGACGTATTTTCTTCCTGTCCTGGTGTATGCCATCTCTTAGGCAAACTGAAGCCTAAGACTGGGTCTCTATGACAGCAGCTGCTAGAGGACCACAGTGGTGGCAACTTCGTTGTTCCTTCTCAACTACTTAGCCATTCTTATCTCTGGAAGCTCAAATGTGCCACGCAATATATTCTTCGGCTCCCTAAACATCCTGCCAGGCCTAGCCATAATGAAAAAACAGTAGTAAAAAAAAGAAGCTTCCAAGGATCGGACGGCTCAGCTGTGAGCCGTGCAATCATCAGAAGCTTCCCCTCACTCTGCTTTTTAAATCAAATTTTTCCTGCCTATTCACCCGAACCGACAGGAAAAAAATGCTTTAAAAAGTGAACAAAAAAGTTGGCCACACCCACCCAGTCACCTGATACCCCCCAAGCCACGCCCACAGAACCAGTGGGCAAATTTTTTTGATTTCACCACTGCTTCAGTGACCCCCTGGTAACCCACGCATATTTTTTTCCTAGATTATTACGATTTAGGTTTTTAGGAGGGGAATTAGGAAAGGTTGGAGAGATAAGGAGAAGTTGGAAAGGAAGAGAAGGAAGCAGTTAGACATGGCTCGAGCAAAATAAATAAGTGAAAAGTGACTTGTATAATAGCTGGAGATAAAAGTTACTATTTGTCCACCCGAGAATTCAGCTACAAGTATTTGCTTGAATTTTTCCTTGCAATGCCATTGTCAGAGGGTGGAGGGGAGGTCTAAATTAAGAAAGATCTACTGGAAAGCAGTTTTCAAAAATATCCCCAGTCCGATCCAAAATTGTAATTCTCTTAGGATTTCTGGCTACGATGGGACTTGTAGCGGGATACAGGCCAAGTTCATTGTTGACAAAAGTTTCCTAGAGTATTTTTAAAAGGAAATTTAAAAATGTAGACCCTGAAAGAGGGCATCTGAGGTGAGAAAAGGAGTCAGTGGATTGATGGCTCACTCCTGAGTTTAGACAGTAAAAAAAATAAAAGATCTACTAGAGAAAGCAGAACAATTGTTCTAAGTGTCAGGAAATTTCTCCTTAGTTCTAAGTTGTTCCTCTCCTTGATTAGTTTCCACCCATTGCTTCTTGTTCTACACTCAGGTGCCTTGGAAAATAGTTTGATTCCCGCTTCTTTGTGGCAACCCCTGAGATATAGGAACCCCACTATCATGTCTTCCCTAGTCCTTCTTTCTATTAAACTAGACATACCCAGTTCCTGCAACTGTTTGTCATATGTTTTAGTCTCCAGTCCCCTAATGTTTGCCTAATGCAAGGTGAGTTATAACTACAGGAGTTTTGGAGATGAGAACCACAGCTATTAACAGAGGCTTTACTATTGTAGCTTAGGGACGTGGCGGCTCAGTGGCTAAGACACTGAGCTTGTCGATCAGAAAGGTCAGCAGTTCGGCAGTTCAAATCCCTAGCGCCGCATAACAGAATGAGCTCCTGTTACTTGTCCCAGTTTCTGCCAACCTAGCAGTTCGAAAGCATGTAAAAATGCAAGTAGAAAAATAGGAACCATCTTTGGTAGGAAGGTAACAACATTCCGTGCACCTTCGGTGTTTAGCCATGCAGGCCATACAACCACAGAGACGTCTTCGGGTAGCGCTGGATCTTCAGCTTTGAAACAGAGATGAGCACCACCCCCTGCAGTTGGCAACGACTAGCACATATAGAGTAGAGTAGAGTAGAGTAGAATAACAGAATTGGAAGGGACCTTAAAGGTCTTCTAGTCCAACCCCCAGCCTAGGCAGGAAACCGTACACCACTTCAGACAAATAGTTATCCAACAGCTTCTTAAAAACTTCCAGTGTTGGAGCATTCACAACTTCTGAAGGAAAGTTGTTCCACTGGTTAATTGTTCTAACTGTCAGGAAATTTCTCCTTAGTTCTAAGTTGCTTCTCTCCTTGATGAGTTTCCACCCATTGCTTCTTGTTCTACCCTCAGGTGCCTTGGAGAATAGTTTGACTCCCTCTTCTTTGTGGCAGCCCCTGAGATATTGGAACACTGCTATCATGTCTCCCTTGGTCCTTCTTTTCATTAAAGTAGACATACCCATTTCCTGCAACCGTTATTCATATGTTTTAGCCTCCAGTCCCCTTAATCCTCTTTGTTGCTCTTCTCTGCAAGGATAACCTTTACCTTTACCTATTACTACATATAGAAGAAGGTTCATCTGCATACAATTATGTTTCCCAAGGCTGGATTTTAAACTGTGTGCTACTGAGGCCGTTTGCCGTTTGTTCCCTGTTTCCGAAAGCCATGCTGTATCGTTCCTGTTTCTTAAAACAAAGAGGGGATTCTTTGCATTTCTCTAATTCCATTCATTCCAAAGCCTCATTTTTGTTCTCAATTAAGGAGAAGGTAACGAGCACTTCTCAGCCTTGGCTAATCTGACAAATCCGTGGATAGGATCTGGTATAATTGCAAGTTATCTGCATTCCGGCTGGCCTAGAGCTAACTTCACTGCCTCTGATGTTTAAACCATTTGGGTTTGATCCTCCCTGGTGGCACAAGAGCTTGCAAGCCAAGGCGGCGGCCGGGGGGGAGGGGAAGCAGCTCTAGAGAAGATCTTGGTGCTTGTACCATCATTCTAACCCACTTGGGGTGATGCGTTTCAGCAAAGGTAACACAGGTCTGCAAAAAAATTTTTCTGAGAGCTGTTTTGGTTATTCCACGTAATCTTTATGAATTTGGTGCGCTGAATCCAAAAATGACCTCCATTTTATCATAGGACATCACGTTTCCTGAAAATTTAGGTAACTATGTTAAATAAGGCAATACCTCAAAATAAATGGAAATAGACTTATAAAATTAAAGTTTTATTACAATATTTTCACGAAAATCCTTTTTTGAACTGAAATAAGCTCACCTACACACCCTAAATTCGATTCTTCTTCCTTGTGAGGCTCCTCTTGGTTCATATACGCTTGTGAGTAGCATCTGGAATGTCTCTCTGAAGCATCCAACAGTAGTCTGCCATCATTGTAATGCTCCATCCTCCCTGGTATCTCCTTTCCATCTTTTTAATGTCTTGGTGGAATCGTTCACCTTGTTCCTCACTCACAGCTCCCAAATTTTCAGGAAAGTAGTCAAGGTGGGACTGGAAGAAATGCACTTTCAAACTCATCAGGCAACCTAAAGCTTGAAATGCTTTCAGCATTCTTCCGACGATCTTTTTGTAGTGAGGATCTTTGTTATTGCCTAAAAATTTCTGTACAACTTCTTTAAATACAATACACCCTTCTTTTTGAGGATCTGTCATGGTATTGACAAACTCTTGATCAACTATAAGCCTTCTAATGTCTGGTGCAATGAACACGCCTTCCTTCAATTTTGCCTCTGACAGGCATGGAAACTTGGTGACCAAGTATTTGAAGCATTCTCCATCTCTTGGAAGTGATTTTATGAATTGCTTCATCAATCCCAATTTTATGTGGAGAGGTGGTAGAAGAACTTTATGGGAAGGTACCAAAGTTTCTTGGAGGACATTTTTTTCACTGACTGTTAGCACCCTCGGCTGCCAACTCTTCTTGGTCCAGTGATTTTGTCGGTCTTGACTGTCCCATAAACAAGGCTATTTGGTATACCCAGCTTGTTGCCCGAGTAGCATGCACAAGACCTTCAAGTCCCCCCACACTTGCCAACCATGGGCTTCATATTTAAGTTTACAAAGAACCAATTCCAAATTCTCGTAGGTTTCTTTCAAGTGTACGGAATGACCTACAGTTATGGAAGCGTAAAAACCGTTGTGGAGTAAAACTGCTTTGAGACTTCTTTTTGAAGAATCTATAAAAAGACGCCATTGCTCTGAATCATATTGGATTTTAAATTGACCCATCAGACCTTTGACATTGATGCAATAAACCAACTTGTCTTCCTGGGCGAAGTAAGGAACGAACTCCTTTTCACGATGTCTGAACCATGAAGATGACACTCCTGGCAACAATAAATTCCTGCTTTTCAGCCTTGATCCAAGTAACTCAGCAGCATCTTTGGGAAGATTCAAGTCTCTTACCAAATCATTCATCTCCTCCTGAGAAAACAATTTTGGTCTTGTATCATCTTCAAAGTCAGAACTTGATTCGTCATCTGGTTCAGGTATGACTTCACCTTCATCGGAGCTAGGTATCTCTTCCAAGGTAGCAGGGGGCTTGGGTACTGGTATATCTGTGCCATGGGGGAATGGGACAAATTGCTGAGTGAAGATTGGGGTATGAAATGGAATACTTCCATTTGCAATTAAACCCTTTCACATCGCATGAACAAAAGTAACAGTCATCACTATGGTTCTTTTGCTCTCACCATATCATAGGAATCCCATAATTGAAAGATTTTCTCTTACCCTTGAACCAGTTTCAGAGATCCTCAACACACCATTTGCACACTTTATGAGGCACCCAAACTTTATCTTGATCTCCAATTTTTAGTCCAAATTATGCAAAGTATACTTTTTTCACAAAGTGTGTAATATTCTGCTGTTGCTTCAACACTGTATATTCACCACAGATGAAACAGAAACTGTCTGATGAATTAATACACTTTCGCAGAGCCATAACATAATGGTTGAAGAATGACAAGCTAACATGAATTGCAATGAAAAAGTGTGAACAGCCTAGAACCAAGAACCTGATGATGATTTGTGCACAAGTATGGCATGCAGGAGAGAGCAGCTCTGTGTCTGTACATGAGACGTCACAGTGCTGGCCATGCCCACTGCACTGACCGGAGATGCTGCTATCTGCCCTGTGTCTCCCTCCCACTGGATTCTTCAGGAAAGATTAACCCCTTCTACCATTAGAAGCACAGTCTTAAAACTTGCTTAGCTTATGTATATATTGCTGACCATCAGATCTACAGTGCTGTATTTTTTTTACATAACTCGGACAAACCCTTTAATGTTTTTTTGGCATTTTATATCTTAAATGCACTTATGTGAATTAATTAATAATAATTTGGACTTTAAACTTGGTTAAAAACCCATAATATAAAAAAATACCAACATTTTTTTAAAAATGATAAATTTGAAGACAATTTTGCATGTTGTGGCAAATCATGACGTCTAGGAGTTTTTTCAATATTTCATTTGTTTTCAGCACACCAAAATACATGGAAATTAGATGAAAATAATCAAACAGCTTTTTAGTCACAGACCTGTGAATTAGCTGGATTTCATTCACCCTCTTAGGCTGCATTAGCAGAAGAGATAGAATCAAAGAACTGTGCTTTGGGTTCATACAAAATGTGAGACCCAGGGTAAGTTGGATTAGTTTGTAGATTGAATAAGAGGCTGTCATTTTAAGTCAGAATCTGCTTTGTTTCTTAGGACATCACATCCTTTATTTTGAAATATTTATTTATTTTTTCACAATCTATAGCTTGCCCATCCCAAACAATTTTTTGGGTGGGCTTCATTGGCCATTGGCATCCTTCAGTCTCAAAAGACTACAGTATCGTGCTCTGGAAAGAGGTCAAAGCTGGAGTTAGTATTAAATATCAAGGCGTGAGGTAAAACAGAGCGATTTATTGAACAGTTAACGGCAACAGTTCTTTCAGAACGCGGACAGCGGCAGCCCAACTGACAGCTCTTTATATACCCGAGCTGTCTGTTGGTTGGCCAATGGGTGGCCTGCGATTCTCCCGCCAGCCAGTCAGGTCTCGGCTGCTCCAGCCCCGCCTGTCGGCTGCATCAGGAGGACACAACAGGAGTGTCCTCTCCAAAGCACGAGGCCTGTGTAAAATAATATGGAGGATAGATAGCTTGTTACCCAAGCAGCAGATCCCCCCTCTCTACATTGCTGAAATAGTCCAATGGAATGGCAAAGCCAATACGGTTGGTTCCAGCTGAGTCGCAGGAGTTACCAGAACGTGGTTGTACAATCACAAACTGCTTTTGTCTCTGGCTTTCCGACTCCGGCTTTCCGACTCCGGCTCTGGATTTTGCCTCAAGGTTGACTCCTGAAGCCTTTCCCAGTAGTGGATAGAGCCACAAGGCAGTGGAGGTTTGTAATCAGAGTTTCCCTTCTCCTAGAAGATGGCTCTGCCGCTTTATCTGCCATTGGGGCATAAAACCCTCTTCCACCTTCAAAACCATTGACCGTAAAACCCATAAACAAATAATAAACCTGTCATCTGTCAACCAATTAAAGCATTATTGGTGCTATTAAAATTCATTATAGAACCCTTCCAGCTCTATTCTATTCGTAACTCCATTATTATATAAGCTAGGAACACTTACAACTTCTAGAGTGGGAAATGTTCAAACAATAGGATTAAAGTTTATTGTGGTTTTCTAAAATATGATTTTTTATTTTTTGTTCTGTTTTTGTTTAGTTGTTTTCACTTGACAACATCCAGGGATCATTTGAGTGTGTGGAAGCTTCTATTTTTTTATTTCAGCAGAAGATATTGCCAGTAATAGGAAAAACAAGCACAAAACAGCTTGTTCCCCCAAACCTAAGTTTTTTGCAGTTTTGACAGATGTGACAAAACACTGCACTTCCCTGTTCCAAAGGGTGGATATCTAGCACCTATCAGTGTGTGTTTAAAAAAACACAAAGGGAAAATATAAATATACATATATGTACAAATATAAAATCAGTCCTATAGCGAGAGTACAAAATAAGAACAATCTTCAAATCAAGCTTCATGTTGGCATATCATTGTAACAAACTTGGCATTATGATCTAACTTTGAATTTATCCTTCACCCTTCTAGGCTGTATTTCTCTGTCTAAGAGTATTGTGAGATAAAATTTCAGATACAATATTGATTTGGACAATTGGCAAAAATTCTAGGAAAGAAATCAGAAATTGACATTAGCCACATCATACAAAGAGAATCTTTATAAAATGTTCTACAGGTGACATCTTCCCCCAGCAAAATTGGCTAAAATGTTTAGCAATACATCACCAAAATTCTGGAAATGTAAATAATTACCAGGCACTTACTACCACATGTGGTGGACCTGTAAAATAGCAAGGAGATTTTGATTACAAATTCAGATGTGGCTAGAAAAAAAATGGTTGGACAACATATAGAATTCAAGCCAGAATTATTTCTATTAGGTATTATTACAGAAGGCTATAGCAAAGGGTCAATATACCTAATACTTCACACCCTAACAGCAAGAATGATGTATGCACAGCAATGGAAAAGTGAGCATATCCCTTCAGAAAAAGAGATAATAAGGAAGATATTAACACGCACAGAAATGGATAGACTAACATTAGAATTAAAAAGTGAAGGAGAGAGTGTTGTGAGATAAGCTAGATTTATCTTGAGCTTTGTGGTTAAGTGAGGACCCAAAACAGAGATGCACCACTTTCTTGCAACTGTGAGTTGATTTGACTTCCTAAATCTTATAAGCAGCTGCTATGAAACCTTGAAATATCTGCATGCAGTGAAGTTTGATATATAAAAGACGTTACCATGCAATGGAATTGTTTCCTCTTCGGTTATTGTTAGTTGCGAAGTCGTGTCCAACCCATCGTGGCCCCATGGACAATGTTCCTCCAGGCTTCCCTGTTCTCTACCATCCTCTGGAGTTCATTTGAGCTCACGCTGATGTCTTCAGTGACTCCATCCAGCCACCTCATTGTCTGCTGTCCCCTTTTGCCCTCAATCATTCCCAGCATGAGGTTCTTCTTCAGGGAGTCCTTCCTTCTCATTAGGTGGCCAAAGTATTTGAGTTTCACCTTCAGGATCCAGCCTTGTAAAGAGCAATCAGGGTTGATCTCCTCTAGGACTGACCGGTTGGATCGCCTTGCAGTCCAAGGGACTCGCAGGAGTCTCCTCCAGCACCAGAGTTCAAAGGCCTCCATTCTTTGGCGCTCAACCTTTCTTATGGTCCAACTTTCACAACCATATATTGCAACTGGGAAAACCAAAGCCTTGACTATAGGCACTTTTGACTGACCTCCAATAATGTAGTCTAGACATCATCAATGCTGAGCATGTTGTGACCTAGCATTAACATTACTAGTTTGGGTAATGAAATGTCTGCAAGAAAACAACCAAGCTCAGAGACCACCAAGGACCCCTCATTTCAACTCTAAACTACAAATATTCTCCTTTGTTGTGTCTGTAACAAACTGGAGAAAGTTCAAAGGAGGGCTACCAAGGTGGTGAAGGATCTGGAAGCCAAAACTCATAAGGAATGTTTGAAGAATCTGGGTTCCTCTGGCCTATAGAAAAGACAACTGGGAGTAAATGCAATATCAAGTTTCAAATATTTGAAGATTTATCACAGTGGATTTATTTTCTGTGGCTTCAGAGTCAATAGAGGACAGGAAAGAATCAGTAGGTTCTTCAAATTGCAATGAAGGGGGCTCAGGGTAAACTTCAAGAGGAACTTCCATATTATATAGGTGATCCACCAGTGGATCAACATGCTAAATGAAGTGGTGGGTTCTCTTTTATGTGCTTGTGATTTGACTTTAGCCTTCCTTGGCTTTTTAAGCGCTCATGAAGATGAGGATTGATGTCCGTCAATAATGCCCAATGGTGGATAATTACTGTAGCTGCTTCGTTGGTTGGTTGGGATGTTGACTTTAAGGTTAAAGACAACCCCTCCTATTTATTCTAATGTGGAAGACATAGTTGTGAGGCCTCCTTGTTGACTTCCAAAGAAGGAGTTAATGACATCCATAAGAACTAGATGATTGGGTTCTATACATCTTATAGGGGAGATTAGTGATGGCTTACTGTGATTAAGAAGCCATCTCAGGGTCCTGGGAGAAATTTTGAAGAACTCTGAAATTTGCCTTTTACGACATAAACTAATAATAGTGGTCCATGGAAAGAATTTTTTCTTTCCATAGACTAGAATTCAGAGCCCACATTTAATTTCTCCACCAGAGAGCTCTACCAGTAATCTCACATCTGTCCAGTTTTCTAACTTTCTAACCAGAGAGAAATTCAACATAATAAATTCCATGTCATTCTCCTGGAAGAAGAAAGAAATCCATTGACCACATTTCATTTCCTGGTCCTTTCTTTGACCCTCTTGAGCTTTCTATCACACCAACAATATTTCATGGCACAATGTTTTGCCTTTCTCCTATTCCTGTCTCCTCCTCCTTCTCCATCTCCTCCTCCTCCATCTCCTCCTCCATCTCCATCTCTAGCTCCATAATCTCCTCCTCCTCCTCCTCCTCCTCCTCCTCCTCCTCCATCTTCTTCTCCTTCTTCCAGAAAGAAACAGAATAGGTGTATGAAATCACCTTCCACGTACAAAATAATCCAGCTGAAATGTTTTATGTCATCACAGTTATGTCCTCACAGTTATTCTAGTAGCGCCTGGATTCTGATTTTTTTTAAAAAAGGAAAGAAGCTGATTCCTTTGTTTTATTTTCTTCTTTTCATGCTGTTCTGCCAGCATGGAACAAGATCTAATGCGGGAGAGAACTTACATGTTCTCCATGGAGTTTTAGAACTTTGTATGTGATCCATATGTTGCAGCTATGCTCCCTTTTTTTGCTTGGTCTTTTGTTTAAATGAAAACTAGCGTTCCAAATTGTTTTACAGTGTTATTACAGCCGAAAAGAATAAATTTAACTCGTTCAGAGGATTGGGGGCTTTTTCTTCATGCCGCTTGAGTATTTGTTTTGATTATATAATTCATAAACTTTGACGCAAGCGAGCCCTTTCAAAGAACAAGTGTAGAATTTTTGCTGGCTATCTCAGCTCTAAAGTTTTGAGTTTGCCTTCCAAAAAAAATTAATGAACCAGTTGATAGTCCCAAGATGTGGCAGAATATAAATGTCTATTTTTAGAATCTGCCAGTTCATTGGAGGTCCTCTTTTGTGTCTGGTCACTTCAAGAAGTTAGTTGATAGATCACGGTATGTGTTTTCTGTAGCAATCTATTTATTTTATTTCTTATTGTATTTGGCATTGACCATTCTTTTGCTGAAGTCGTATTTTCTGCAATCAAGTTTAGAGAAGTTTACCTTGAGTTTGTATCTATTGTGTGCTCGTGTATTGTTGTGGTTGAAGCTGAAGTAGTCATTGACAGGTAGGACATTGTAGCAGATAATTTTATGTACTACGCTTAGGTCAGACTGAAGGCAGCGTAATTCCAGGTTGTCTAAGCCCAAAATTTCAAGCCTGGTGGCATAAGGGATTCTGTTGCAGGCAGAGGAGTGGAGGACTCTTCTCGTGAAATATCTCTGGACTCACTCAATTGTATTAATGTCCAATTGTAGTGCAGGCTCCAGGCAGATGAGCTGTATTCAAGAATTGGTCTAGCAAATGTTTTGTATGCTCTAGATAGGAGTACAGTACTACCAGAGAAGAAGCTACGCAAGATTTGATTAACAACTTTTAATGTTTAATGCAATAATTAAATGCAATACATATATATGCCTGTGTGTGAGAGTGATGGGTTGTAGGCGGTATGCCCCAATACGGGTGTTCTGGCTCCTGCCCGGAGCACCGAATACCGTTCCGGTATGGTGCTCCAGAGGGTCCACCTGTCTGCCCGTGCTCCTTACCAGTCTTTATGTTGTTGGCGCTTCTGCGCATGTGCATGGCACGTACGGCGCCTGTCCGACACTCTGCGGAGTAGCTGGAGCATCACGGAGGCTTGCAGAAGCATCATTTGACGCTAGAACACATGCGTGTATGGGTAACTCTGGAACAGAATCCAGAACCCACCATTGGGGTGTGTGTGTGTGTGTGTGTGTGTGTATATAAACATACATGCAGACACACAACACATTTATGTAGTTATTTTTGTAATTTGATCCAGTTTACTATATTCAATTTCATTCTTTTTATGTTGCTCCTCATTTCTGGTGAGACGTCCACAGTTGGTTGGCATCAAAACTGAATATGTAAATAAAAATAATCTCGGAGAACAAAGCTAACATGCCAAACTTTTCAAATTTTGAGACGATAGATTTCAGGGGAACTCTTCAACTTAAGAAGAGGAAAGATTCCAGCTAAACTTTAAGAATGAATCACCAGTTTGAAAATTGTCCAATAATCCTCTTCTTTGTAGGTCTTTTCAAACTGGTGATTCATTCTTAAAGTTTAGCTGGAATCTTTCCTCTTCTTAAGTTGAATTGAAGAGTTCCCCTGAAATCTATCGTCTCAAAATTTGAAAAGTTTGGCATGTTAGCTTTGTTCTCCGAGATTATTTTTATTTACATATTCAGTTTTGATGCCAACCAACTCTGGGCGTCTCACCAGAAATGAGGAGCAACATAAAAAGAATGAAATTGAATATAGTAAACTGGATCAAATTACAAAAATAACTACATAAATGTGTTGTGTGTCTGCATTGGAGTGTTGATTTCTGGCAGTTGCCACAACTAGTTTCTTCAGGGTTTTTTTTTACAACAATTTTGAAAGTGGTTTGCCATTGCTTTCATAACAGGGAATGAGACAAAGTGACTGACCCAAGGTCATCCAGGTGGATTCATCCCTAAGGCAAAGCCACGACTTATTCAGAGGTCATATTCAGCAGGTTCTGACCAGTTTTGGAGAACCAGTAGCAGAAATTTTGAGCAGTTCAGAGAAGTGATAAATACCACCTCTGACTGGCCCCGCCCCCACCTATTCTCTGCCTCCCAAGTACCAGCTGATTGGGAGGAAATGGGGATTTTTGCAGTATCCTTCCCCTGGAGTGTGGAGGGAATGGGGATTTTGCAGTATTCTTCCCCTGGAGTAGGGAGGGAATCGGAATTTTACAGTATTCTTCCCCTGGAGTGGGGAGCAAATGGGGATTTTGCAGTATCCTTCCCTGCCATGCCCACCAAGCCATGCCCACAGAACCGATAGTAAAAAAATTGAATCCCACCACTGGACTCATTGTCTACCAATTTCTAGCCTGAAGCTTTTAACCCCTATACCAAACTGGCTCTCAGAAAATAATTAAAAAGAAATTGCAATCGAAGCAACATATCAAAACATTAATAATTATAACCAAGGGAGTTTCATCCACCCTACCCCAAGGTCTGGGATAGAAGCCAAGTTTTGAAGGCTTCTTCTCCTTGTAGTTCAGTGAATTAGGAGGTGTCTGTCTGAGCCACTTCTGAATATCATCTGTCTGTTGTGGTTTAAAATCCTGGCAACAGATCATACATATTTCTGTCAAGAGCATCTTTCTTACACTCTTTACATCTTGAGAAATTCTGAGAAATCAGCTTCCCAATTTCTCTGCTCACAGATTTGGTAGATATTCTTCAAAGGCTTTTAATGGCTTTTTCCTGTAGCTCTGACCATACTGATGCCACCTTCTTCACTCTTCTTCTTAAGGTAGAACATGGACCTTCAGTTGAGGGCTTTCCTCTCAATGATTTTCTGATATTGACCTTAAGGGGAACATCTGCGAAAAGACCATTGAGGAGCAAAATAAAGCATTATTTCTTTCTTCTGCAGGGTCAACCAGGGCCAATCGGGAACCAAGGATCAATGGGCATTGAAGGCTTTACTGGACCGGAGGGAGTGAGAGGACTGAAAGGAGAGAGGGGTGTATCAGGACCACCAGGTGCAGCTGGAATGAAGGGAGACAAGGTAAGTTCATTCATGCTTTTAGGGTTCTCACACACCTTCAAAGTCAATCCTGTTTTTTTTCCTTCTGCTGTAGTGGCAATCTTAAACCTTGCTGTGTCCTTTGGGATACAAGCAATATTTAATATATCCAGGGCAATAAAATTACTGGAAGTTCACCAGTTATCCTGTCTGTGTGTCTGTGTCTGTTTAATCTATCTTATCTATCTATCTATCTATCTATCTATCTATCTATCTATCTATCTATCCATCCATCCATCCATCCATCATTCATCCATCCATCCATCCATCCATCCATCCATCCATCCATCCATCTATCTATCTATCTATCCGTCCACCATCTATTTATCATCTATTTATCCATCCATCCATCCATCATCCATCTATCTATTCATCCATCCATCCATCCATCCATCCATCATATCTATCCATCCATCCATCCATCTATTGTCTGTCTGTCTGTCTGTCTGTCTGTCTGTCTGTCTGTCTGTCTATCTATCTATCTATCTATCTATCTATCTATCTATCTATCTATCTATCTATCTATCTTATCTATCCATCTATCCATCCATCCATTCAGCTATCTAGCTATCATCTATCATCTATCTGTCTAATCTTCAACATCATCCATCTATCTATGTACACCCAGACTATATTAGTGTGTGCATTTCACTAAAAGTTATTTCTTACAGCTGTGCAAATTATGTGCCACTTCCAAAGTGTCCATCAGAACCTGCCAGTAGGAGGGTCAAGGTGCTGTGATCCCTTAGGGACTCAGCATAGTTGCGCTTAGAACCTCCCAGCATTGTGTATACAAGTGTGAATCTTTACCACAATTGGAAAGCTATTTTAGCTCATGGTATGACTCAAAAGGAAAGGAAGACTGGTCTGTGTTTGTTTAACCAAAATCTCTTTATTAATAGGACTTAGCTGAAGCACTGATCTCACTGTAGTTTACAGTGCTGCTGGATTATGAAATGTTTTAAATGGTTCACAGACTTTCTCTTATCACTTCATTTGACATATCTGTAGCTCGCCCACCATCCAGGGACTCTCAGAAAGCATTTGCACAAAGAGTTAGTCATGACTGAGAACCAAAATACAACTAGGTAAAGGTAAAGCTTCCCCTCCCACACATGTGCTAGTTGTTCCCATCTCTAGGGGGCGGTGTTCATCTCTGTTTCAAAGTCAAAGAGCCAGTGCTGTCCGAAGACGTCTCCGTGGTCATGTGGCCAGCATGACTAAATGCCAAAGGTGCACACAATGCTGTTACCCTCCCACCAAAGTGGTTCCTATTTTTCTACTTGCATTTGTACATGTTTTTGAACTGCTAGGTTGGCAGAAGTTGGGACAAGTAACGGGCGCTCACACCATTACATGGTGCTAGGGATTTGAACCATCAAACTGCCAACCTTTCTGATAGACAAGCTCAGCATCTTAGCCACTGAGCCATCGCTAGTCCCTTTAAAGTACAACTGCAACAATGCAAAAAGATTGTCTATAGCAGGGGTGTCCAACTCAAAGGTTGGTCCACAGGTGTTTAGATCTGGTCCGCAGGGCTGCCTGGAAACAGTGAAGGACCGGCCTGCAGTGCTTCTGCCAGTGAAAATGGAACTTGCAAGGGCCACACACAGTCCTGCCAGGCTCCGTTTTTGACTGCAACAGCCCCCTGAAGCCCTTTGCCAGAGAAAACACAACCTTGATGCGGCCCTCAATGAAATCAGGTTTGACACCCCTGGTCTATAGCAAGTCCATCCTTGATGTTATATCTAATGTCCTATGCTAGGATGCCTTATGGGGTGGACTTAGAGCTGTAATGACCAGACCAATACTTATCTACATTCCTTTTTATCTTCTTAGGGTCCAGTGGGTGTTCCTGGATTCCCTGGAATTTATGGAGTTCCGGTAAGTCTTTTTGGATTCCCCCGGGACTTAAGTGTAGCTCTTAGTATGGCTTTTGGCCAACAACATTAAGTATGACTCTGGGTTTGAATTCAAATGCTTGTTTTTGTGGTCCTTGATGGAGGTCGATGTTGGGTAGTCCAACAAAGATGCCACGGTGAAGGTGCTCATATGAAGTTGGTAGGGCAGCTCTTATGTTCTGCTCCTAGAGGATAATTTTTGCTGCTGGTTGAAGTAGAGCAAGGACCATTACCCAGTCAGTAATGCAGCTAGGCCTGGACCATAGAATGAACATTGAGAAAATAACGTTGATGAGGTCAATAGGAGATGACAGCGACTTGATAACATGTCAAATTGAATGGCGAACTGCAAAAGTATTCGAAAGACTCACCGTCCAGTGGAAGCATCTCCAAGAGGAAGGACATATCTGGTCACTAGGCATATGTCTTTCCTAGCCAGCTTTTTCCCATTTGTTGGAAGGATTAAGACTGTTGGAGAAAATTGTGATTTTTGTCTGTTCATTGATGCATTTGCACATTTCCTAGATGTCTTACTGTATAAAGTTCTCTGGATGGGTTACTAATGAATCAACATTAAAAAACTTAAAGGCAAAGTGGAACACAAATTCCTAAAATTAAGCACCAACATCCATAAATCAACAAAAATGTCCCATCAGTCTGTCCTCATTTTTTCCCCTTATTTTTGTTCCACAAAGTATTTATGTCATGCTTCAGTACTGTAATTATGCATAAAGACACTTAGATTCATTTTATTTTACTGTATGCAACATGTGACCTTAATTAGTGGGACAGACAGTGGAAATTAGGAATTCATTTTCTCCCACTGGCAGTTTAGTTGTGTGTTTTTTTATATAATCACTCCTAACCAGAGCAGAAAATCAAAAGATTTCAGGTTATGTCCTTTTTTCCTTCCTTCCTTCCTTCCTTCCTTCCTTCCTTCCTTCCTTCCTTCCTTCCTTCCTTCCTTCCCTCCCTCCCTCCCTCCCTCCCTCCTTCCTTCCTTCCTTTTTGTCAGTACTAACAATAGAACTAATAAACAACCACTAAAGCCAGCAACCTAAACTCAGCAAAAAAAACAAATTGAACATGCAGATTTAATTTAGTTTAATTCAATCAGGTTGAGCAGAGAATTGGGGGCTTTCAAAGCATATTCTGGCTGCCCTATCTGTTTTCATTCGTTCTTTCTCTCTTTCCTTTTTAATTTTTTTGAGAGCATTAATTTTCACCGCCCCACTCCCCACCCTTATTGCTTTGTGTCATAATAACAATTAAGGATAAATACTATGGCTTAAAATGCAAGAACAGAATGAGTTCAATATGCAGTTTTTAACTAAGGGTCCTATGAAAGACTTTGGCTAGGTAATCCTCGATTTATGACTACAACTGAAAATTTCTATTGGTAAGTGAGACATTTGTTAAGTGAGTTTTGCCCCATTTTATGACCTTTCTGTTGTTAAGTTGGTAACATAGTTAGAATCGTGGTGCCGCAATGGTTAGAATGCAGTATTGCAGGCTACTTCTGTTGACTGCCAGCAGTTCAAGGTTCACTCAGCCTTCCATCCTTCCAAGGTCAGTAAAAAGAGAAGCTAGATTATTGTAGGCAATATGCTGACCATGCACTAGAATTGTATTTGCACAAAATTGGAAAATGGAAAAAAATCCCTTCAGAGGGAGGGGTAATTATGAAAATATTAGACTGTGCAGAAATGAATAGATTAACATTGGCAATCAAAGGGAAGGAAGAATCGGAATATTATAATATTCGGGGGAGATTTTATCACTGGATAGAAACCGAATATAGACAACAAGAGATATAAAATTAAAGAAATGGGGAAGGAAAGCAGATTTATAGGGGAGAAGCAGAACTGAAGTGTAATTGAAATGTAAAGGTAAATGGAAAGATAAAATGTATTAAAAATGATGGTAAATGTTAGAGATGATGACACAAAAATTGTACCCAGATGACACACTATTTGATTAATGATGCAAGATTTGTTGAATAAAAATAAACAACTTTTTCTAAAAAAAAATACACTGACCATGTAAACCACTTAGAGAGGGCTGTAAAGCCCATTGAAGCTGTATCGACGTCTAAGTGCTATTGCTATAGTTATTACGTGGATATGGCTTCCCATTGACTTTGCTTGTCAAGGGATCATATGATCCCGGAATACTGCAGCCATCATACATACATGCTACTTACCAAGCATCTGAATTTTGATCACATGGCATGACCCTGGGATTGGTCCTAAGTGTAGAAAAAAAATCCTCAGTCAGTTTTTTCAGTGCCATTAGTAACTTTGAACTGCCACTAAAGGAACTATTGTAAGTTGAGGATTATCTGTAGCAAAGATGCTACAGGAATGGCAACCAGGTGAGACACCCCAAGCAGTGAATGTATGACCACGGTGGGGATGTGAGCATAGTAGGAAGAGCCCCACAGGATCAGGATGGCTGCAATGAACGCGTGGGAGGGAAAGAGGTCACCACAGGTCCTACCAAAAAACCCAGCTCTCAGATGGACTTCATTTTGGGTGGGGGGGGAGAAGTTTTTTATTTTTTATTCTCTTACATACAATTATGAGTATACATTCACATAATTATTCTTCTTTACATTTGTCATTCTTATACATTTGTTATTCCATGTAATAGGTTATAATATACAATTTGGGCTGCTTTATTTACCATCCCTTCTGCCTGTAATAACACTACCTTTTCTCCCTCCCTTCTCCACTTCCTTCCTTCCTTCCTCCTCTCCTTCCCCTCCCCTTACCTCTCCCCTACTCCTACTCTTCCTCTTCCCCTTCCAACCCTCTCTCCTGACCTTTCTCTCCCTTCCACCCTCCGCTCCTTACCTCTTCCTCTCGTTCTCTCCTCCTCTCTCCCTTCCTTTTTCTGTTGTTATAGGTGTTTCTTTCAGATCTCAGTTTTATGTTTTACTGGGATGGTATTTCCACAAGCCCAAATATAGTTTAGTATCATTTCCTGTTCCCTTACTTTCGCTAAATACATGCCAGTTACCAAACATCTGAATTTTGATCACATGGCATGACCCTGGGATTGCTACAATGGTTCTAAGTGCGAAAAAAATCCTAAGTCAGTTTTTTCAGTGCCCTTAGTAAATTTGAACTGCCACTAAAGGAACTATTGTAAGTTTACCTGTAGTAAAGATGCTACAGGAATGGCAACCAGGTGAGACACCTCAAGCAGTGAATGTATGACCACAGTGGGGATGTGAGCATAGTAGGAAGAGCCCCACAGGTTCAGGATGGCTGCCATGAATGCGTGGGAGGGAAAGAGGTCACCACAGGTCCTACCAAAAAAAAACGGCTCCCAGATGGACTTCATTTATTGTGTTGCTACAGCTGTTGGGAAAACCTCATCTATATCGTCCGTCTCTCCCTGTATTTGTGGCTGGTTAACCACCGATGTCCCAGAAAAAGGGCCTGAAGGAGCTTCCCCTCCCCACCTGCCTGGCACATTCCCTCTTTTCCCTCCCGGGCCCTCACCCCATCCTGATGTAGATGTTTAGCTTTTCCCACGGAAGGAGGTTGAGAAGTTTGGACGTTGAGATGCATCAGTCACAGTTTTTCAGCTGAAAATACAAGGCTGGCGGAATGGAAACATTTCAGGGAGCGATAGCATATGGACTGGCTTCTATCAGCTCGTGTGTGTGTGTGTATGTGTACGTTCAAAAGCAAACCAAACAAAACCACAGGCTGTTTGAAAAGAAGGATCTGGCATGGGCTCAAGAGGCCCCTTTTAATGTTCCTAATACACAAATTTGTGCCTTCCGATTCGGCTGATTTCTCTCTTCCTTAAGTACTGTGCATCTCCTGTTTGGATTTGCTTAGAAATACGTTCCCTTCGCTGGAAGGAAAGAGCTTACATTTAGTTCAGCGTAAGTAGGATTTTGGTTACGTCCTTTTCAATTTAGATTTGGACTGGTCCATCGTCTTAAAGCTCAGAGTCGCCAAAGGCTGTCAAGAGCTTGGTTTGGCCAAGAAATTCCTTCCAGAAATTAGCAACCTTTGGTAGGGCAGGAGAAGAAGCAATGGTTGGGAACTAGTCAACAAGAGAAGCAATCTAGGATGAAGGAGAAATTTCCTGACAGTGAGAACCATTCATCAGTGGAACAGCTTGCCTTCAGAATTCATGGGTGCTCTAATTTTTATTGGATTGTGGTCTGCCCGTAAATTTGGTTCAATTTCAATCTCTTGTACATTTCCACTTAATTCTGAATTCATCCAGATCATGTCTATTCTGAACCAAGATTTGAGCATGTTAGAATAAAATGTATATTGTTTTTCCCCAGGATTCATTACTCTCCAAGTGTCCAGAATAGATAATTCTTCTAACATTTTAGTAAGAATTCCTGGTAGGGTCCTTCTAGTTTTCTTATTTATTTTACTACTTATATAGTCCAGTTCTGTATTAACAATTTTAGGGCAGGACAAGAAGCAATGGTTGGAAACTAATCAAAGAGAGAAGCAACCTAGAATGAAGGAGAAATTTCCTGACAGTGAGAACAATTCGTCAGTGGAACAGCTTGGCTTCAGAAGTCGTGGGTGCTCCATCATTGGAGGTTTTCAAGAAAAGATTGGGCAACAATTGGTCTGAAATGGTACAGGGTTTCCTGTTTGAGCAGGGGGTTGGACTACAAGACCTCCAAGGTCCCTTCCAACTCTGTTATTCTATATGTGATAAAAGATAAGATTCATTGAAGACAGGGGGATTCATTTCAACAACTGATTATGATGTTATCCATTCAGTTGTGTCCAATTCTTGGCAATTCTGTGGGCCAGATCTCTCCCCATCTTCTAATCTTGCAGTGCTTCTTTGAGTTGTTCTATGCAACTCAAACTATGGCTGGTGTCAGTTTTAATGGTGCATTTCAACAACTCTGTTTCATTCATTTCAAGCAACCACCATCAAGTTTCCCTTCGCTCATTCTTGATTCCTGGTGAAGTCATGAACACCTGAGTGTAGATTGTTGAGTTGCACTGTGGAAGGGGTGGACAGTAAGAGCTGGAGATGGTTTCTCATCCCCATTGCAGACCTGGGGTTTCTTGAGCCTCCTCCATCTAAGTCCTTACCACCTAATATTATGTTAACCAAATGTAAATTAAATTTAGTTCTGGCTCCACATTTTCTTGGAGAGAATTCAACACACCATTCAAAGGCCAAATCAGGTCTTTGTTTGAAAAAAAGTGATCTGTCATAAGGGATTAAAATACTTTCCTTAAGAGAAGACATTAGAACCCTGGGTGACTTATAGTTTTTTTGGGGGGGGTGTGTGTCACACCAAGAAGTCACATAAGGGAAATATATAAAGTGTGATAATTTTAGAAATAAAATACTGTATTTTTTCTCCTACTACCATTGTACTAGAACTTTAGATACTTGGCTACAATTCTCATTATTCTTGGTCATTCTTGGTAATAGTCTAGTGGGCATTGAATTGCCAAACTAATGTAATTGTCAAACTCGCTAAGATAGTCCAAGTCATTGCTCTTCTTTTTTTGAATTCTATTATTATTATTATGATTATCATCATCATCATCATCATCATCATCATCATCATCATCATTGGTGAGATTCACAACCTTTGAGGCTGGTTTGTAGCTCAACAGCTCGAGTCCTAACCAAGGACCTAGGAACTATTAAGGTAACGTCTGATGATATAAGCTGTTCCAAGTAGGGTGGTTTTTTGTAGTCAGAATGTTCAAGTCATCTAAATTTAGAATTTCCAAATAGTATGGTAGCCCTTTAGATATTGCTCCAAGGGCTCCAATTACAATTACAATCGGGACAACAGACCATTTCTTTTTCCATAGTCTCTCAACTTCATTTTGCAAGTCCCGGTATTTTGTGATGATGATGATGATGATGGTGGTGATGATGATGATGATGATGATTACTACTACTACTACTACTACTACTACTACTACTACTACTACTACTTTTAGATAAACTCTAGTAACAGAGTCTTGAAATCCTGTATTTCCTCTACTTTCTCTCTTATGCAATGGTGAATTACGACATAATCAATCTGATCTTCTTTCTCACTCTTTCTATTTCCTGGGCTTAATGCATGTTTTGTAATTCTCGTGTGATATTTACTCCAAGGTCATCTCTTTGGCTCTCGATAGACTAATGAGCATTGTAGCACAAGACAAAAATGGACCTGGTGGCTCAGTTGCTAAGACGCTGAGCTTGTAGATCAGAAAGGTCGGCAGTTCAGCGGTTCAAATCCCTAGTGCCGCATAACGGAGTGAGCTTCCATTACTTGTCCCAGCTCCTGCCAACCTAGCAGTTCGAAAGCATGTAAAAAAAATACAAGTAGAAAAATAGGCACCACCTTTGGTGGGAAGGGAACAGCATTCCGTGTGCCTTCAGCATTTAGTCATGCCAGCCACATGACCACGGAGACGTCTTCAGACAGCGCTGGCTCTTCAGCTTTGAAACAGAGATGTGCACCGCCCCCTAAAGTCGGGAACAACTAGCACATATGTGCGAGGGGATCCTTTACCTTTAGCCCAAGACAGCCTTGGAAAGTTGATGTGGGATTATTAGTGAGAATTGCCTTCATAGACAGTGGTCAATTAAATTATGGCAATCTGTAGTTGAAGAAAACAGCACTACTGGCTTATGTGTGTCCATAGTGAAATTCCTGAGGGCTGGCTTTGTAGCTAAATAGGAGCTTCCCTTTCAGTGAATCGTCAGTGGCAAGGAAATAAAAGTAGGACATAGTAGTTGATATATCTGGTTAGCCCACTGTGTGAAACAGGAAGCTTCAACTGAATGAGTCTTGGCATTTGAAGAGGATCTTGAATTTGTTTGACAACATGGAGCCTGAAAGGAAGCATTCCCCTTTTTAGATATGATATGAGGTTAGCTCAATGTTCTCTTCCCAGCAGCAAGCTATGCAGTGGTGGGTTTCAACTTATTTTAGTACCGGTTCACTCCCCCGACGCTTCTGCACATGCACAGAAGTGTCCGGGCGGGTGGGCGGAGCCTCCTGCCACCACCAGTACCGGTTTGCCTGATCTGGGGTGAACCTATAGAAACCTACCTCTGATGCTATGTATTACTTCAGTTCAAACTTTCAGCGCTTGTTAAAAAAAACATTCCCATTAGAAAACCAGGAATATATTCTGGATGCAAAGCAGTTCTTGCAGATCAGATAGGTTTAAGGTCATTTCCAGATCAATTGATGAATGACTGTGAGAAGTTGGGCAGATGTCTTCCATTGGCACCTCGTATGAACTTTAAGGTCTTACTCTCCTTGAAGAAAACCTAGGCTGTTTTGCATCCTTTGTAAGTGGTGGTGAGCTAACATTTATATTTAATTATTTAGCAAATATATGAAAGTAAAGGTTCCCCTCTCACATAAGCGCTAGTCATTCCTGACTCTGGGGGGCGGTACTCATCTCTGTTTCAAAGCCGTGTGTGAAGACGTCTCTGGCATGACGTGGCCAGCATGACTCAATGCTGAAGGCGCACGGAATGCTGTTACCTTCCCACCAAATGTGATTCCTATTTTCTACTTGGTAGGTTTATGTGCTAGGTTGGTAGAAACTGGGACAAGTAATGGATGCTCGCTCCATTATGCAGTGCTAGGGATTCAAACTGCCAAACTGCCGACCTTTCTGATCGACAAGCTCAGCGTCTTAGCCACTGAGCCACCCTTTGCAAATATATACGGTTACCGAACTCATACATAGGTGATTCTAGGCAACTTACAACATTAAAAAAATTGGATGAAAAGGGAAATGTCTTTAAGTTAAAAGTCCAGTTGCCTTTTGAAAAAGCATCTTCGTGACCACCATGACCTGGATGACTGAGAATCTCCGTAGACAATGAAGAGAGATGTTACCATCAACTTAGAAGCAACACTGATCTTGTACCCTGAAACTCTGAGCACCAAACTCAAGTATAAGAAAGTGGCTCCTGGATGTTTATAGGGATATGAAAGGAGAAGATAATTTCATCCCTAAATCCTGTGTAGTCTTATCTGATTATCTGCTTAGGTTTGGGACTGCTGGATTCCCTTTACAAACATATTTCTACCGGATTAGTTTATCCCCAGGAGATATCTGCAGCCTTCTGGCTATAAAACTAAATACATAAATAAATGTATGAAGGACAGCATATGTTAGCTTTGAGTTGTCGTGGGTCAGCGCCTATGTTTTATTACAAGATGCTTTGTTGATATAAAATACTACCAAGCCCCAAACAAGGAATTAATACAGAGGTTTACAATATATTTACATTTTTCCCCTTTATAGGATTAACTCTTCAGGCGGGTTGCACAAAGTCTTTTCAGTTCAAAGGACAGACTAACCTGTGGTTGCATAGCAAGGATCACATTCTACAAGGGGGGAACAATAGCTGGTTTCCCATCTGATAAAAGTTTTAAAGACTTTTATGAATGATTCTTAGTGTTCTCTGAGCTTCTTCTCTCTCCTCCTCTCTCCTTACCAAATGCAGAAAGTACCAAGAATCCCTCATTTTAACCTTGAGCTACAAATATTTTGCTTTATTGATACATTGTTGGGTGTTTGTTCCTGCAAGACTTCCTTCCTTCTTTTCTTCCTTCCTTCCTTCCTTCCTTCCTTCCTTCCTTCACTCCCTCCCTCCCTCCCTCCCTCCCTCCAACCTTCCTTCTTTCCCTCCCTCTCTCCTATCTACCTTCCTTCCTTCCTACCTCCCTGCCTTCTTTCCTTTTCCTTCCTTTCTTTCTTTCCTTCCTCTCTCCTATCTACCGTCCCTCCCTCCTACCTCTCTGCCTTCCTTCCTTCCCTCCCTCCCCCTCCCTACCACCTTCCTTCCTTCCTCCTCCCTCCCTCCTCCCTCCGATCTACCTTCCCTCCACCTCTCCTACTTCCCTTACTTCCTGCCTACCTCACTGCCTTCTTTCCTTTTCCTTCCTTCCCTCCCTCTCTCTCTATCTACCTTCCCTCCCTCTTCCCTCCCTGCTTTCTTTCCTTTTCCTTTCTTTCTTTCTTTCTTCCTCCCTTCCATCCATCCATTATCATCACCATCATCATCCTTTTTGGCAGTGCTCTTTGGCTTGTTGCACATTAATTGTCTAGTAAAAGGAATTCCTTTCAGGCTTGTTTTTAAAAGTGATACAGCCATATTTTAAAGTGGTGGTCATATTTGGAAATGTTTAATTCATGCCAGGAGCTATTTTCCATAATGAGTTTGACTTACACTTGGTAGCTGAGCAGCTTTCATTTTATTATATATTTATTCTCAATCAGAAAAATCTTTTTTAAAAAATCAAGTTTGTTCGTCCATGATCATCACATAAAATGATTTCAGTTCCAGGTCTGGCATTAGGCCTTTGCAATTAAATACATAATTTGTGCTCATGACATTCATCCTGTAGATTTTCAAACTAAGTTTCTTACCTAAACAGATATAAAGCCACCATTTAAGCTTCTTACGTGAAAAAGTTGTCTGGGTAAAATGTTCTTCACTTGTTTTATGATGATGATGACATTTCAAAGGATAAAGAACAGTCAGAGTGCCCTAAATATTTGGATAGGTTTGTTGGCATTTAATGGAGAAAGAATACACTTAAAGTTACTGCAAACCTAGCGGTTGACTGGCCTCATACATCAACCTTACAGTTCTTAGAAACACAATAAATCTTTTTAGTTTCTGTAATAGACCAAATGTATAAATCGTGCAAAGTGAGGCTTCTCAAATAGTTGTCCCAAGGGTGCTTTTTCAAAAGGCAACTGGACTTCCTTGTTTTTTTCCCTTGAAAACCTTTTGCTTCTCATCCAAGAAGCTGCTTCAGTTCCATTCTTCTTGAATGAGAAACAAAATGTTTTCAAGGGGGAAAAAAACACAAGAAAGTCCAGCTGCCTTTTCAAAAAGCACCTTTGGGACAAGGTGACCTCTCTGCGGCTTTCGATACCATCGACCATGGTATCCTTCTGCAACGACTGCGGGAGGTGGGGGTGGGAGGCACTGTCTTACGGTGGTTCTCCTCTTACCTCTCGGACAGGTCGCAGTCGGTGTTAGTCGGAGGGCAGAGATCGACCCCTAGGCCCCTAACATATGGGGTGCCACAGGGTTCGGTCCTGTCCCTCCTACTTTTTAATATCTACATGAAACCGCTGGGCGAGATCATTCGACGACACGGGATAAAATACCACCAGTATGCGGACGATACACAGATACACAGTTGTATCTGTCTGCCCCTTGCCAACTCAATGAAGCGATGGATGTGATGAGCCAGGGCCTTGAGGCTGTTAGAGACTGGATGGGGGTTAACAAGCTTGTACTCAATCCAGATAAGACCGAGTGGCTGTTGTGCTTCCCTCCCACTAATTGGCCAAGTGTTCCATCTCTCAGGCTGGGGGTTCAAATACTACGCCCCTCAGATAGGGTCCGCAACTTGGGAGTCCTCCTGGACCCACAGCTGACTTTTGAACATCATTTGTCAGCTGTGACCAGGGGGGCATTTGCCCAGGTTCGCCTGGTGCACCAGTTGTGTCCCTACCTGAACCAGGAGGCTCTCACAACAGTCACTCGTGCCCTTGTGACCTCTAGGCTGGAGTACTGCAATGTGCTCTACATGGGGCTGCCCTTGAAGAGTATTCGGCGACTTCAGCTGGTCCAGAATGCAGCCGCGCGAGCGATCGTGGGTGCACCTCGTTTCACCCACGTAACACCTATCCTCCACGAGCTGCACTGGCTGCCTGTTGATCTCCGGGTGCGCTTCAAGGTGCTAGTTGTCACCTACAAAGCCCTTCATGGTATTGGATCTGGGTACTTGAGAGACCGCCTACTGCCAATTACCTCCACTAGGCCAATAAGATCCCATAGATTAGGCCTCCTCCGAATTCCATCAGCCGGTCAATGTCGACTGGCAACTACCCGGAGGAGAGCCTTCTCGGTGGCTGCTCCGACCCTCTGGAACGAACTCCCCGTGGAGATTCGTACCCTCACCACCCTCCAGACCTTCCGCGTAGCCCTTAAAACCTGGCTGTCCCGACAGGCCTGGGGCTAAAGACTTCAACCCCACCCGAATAGTATGACTGTTGCACTTTTTAACGATGTATTGTCTTCATGTATGTAACTTGTTTTGTCCTTCCCTCCCCCTGAATTGTGAGCCGCCCTGAGTCCCCTCAGGGAAAAGGGCGGCATACAAATAAAGTAAAATCCAAATCCAAATCCAAACCATGACCTGAATAATTGAGAAAATCCATAGACCTTCTCGAATAGTCCACTATCTGCTTAATCTCAGTTATCCTGTTCTTAGTAGAATTCCTTTCTTGTCCTCTATATTCTCAGATGATAAATTCTAAATGTTCTCTAGAACATCTTGAACTCCATCCCATTGAACCCTTCAGCCCCAATGGGAGACATCCCTGTTTACTCACCCGTCTTCTCCCCTTCTGTGAGGCAGAGGGCTATGTGTGTTAAGAAGATTTATATATTTCCCAAAGAACCTGAAGGCAGGGCAAGAAGCAATGGATGGAAACTAATCAAGGAGAGAAGCAACTTAGAACTGAGGAGAAATTTCCTGACAGTCAGAACAATTAATCAGTGGAACAACTTACCTCCAGAAGTTGTGGGTGCTTCAACACCAGAGGTTTTTAAGAAGAGATTAGAGAGCCATTTGTCTGAAACGGTATAGGTGGACCTATGACATGCGTGCCAGAGGTGGAATGCAGAGCCTTCTCTGTGGGCATGTGTGCTGTTGCCAGCTGAGCTTCTGGTTTCTGGTGCACATGGTCTTTGTGTGCGCCAGAGCACCGGAAAATGGTCTGAAAACTGCCTAAAAAACAGCCCAAGAACAGGCTGTTTTCTGGGTTATTTTCAGGCCATTTTTGTGCTCTTTATGGCCCAAAAATGGCCTGAAAACATGTCAATTAATGGCTTGAAAATGCCCTGAAAATCCGCCTGAAAATGGCCAGAAAAATGGCCAAAAAACAGGCATGCGCACCAGTCAGCTGGTTTTCAGTGCTCCAGTGCATGCAAAGACCAGCTGGCTGGCATACATGTTGGTGCCAAAAACCCAAAGACCAGCTGGATGGCATGCACATATGCACTGGCCAGCTGGCCTTCAGGTTTCTCCGCGCTGTGCCACGCATGCACGCGCATTCTGGTTTGGACACTTGGTGCAAAAAGGTTCACCATCACTGATACAGGGTTTCCTACTTGAGCAGGGGGTTGGACTAGAAGACCTTCAAGGTCCCTTCCAAATCTGTTATTCTGTTATTTGGATGCACGGAGGGGATTTAAGGTTGCCCAGGGAGCTCTGTATTTTTGCATGGTGGCAAAAGACTAACCTGCCTCTTGGAAATATGCTATCAAAATCTCCAATCCCTGCAGATGCAGCCGAAACACACACCCTTCCTTCCTCATTTTGTTTTACAGTCAGAATTCAAAGCCACAGTGTAAGTCTGCTCTGGGATAGCTATTTCTGCTGCCATCTGCTGTTTTGGTTTCAGAGGGTGGCGGGAAAATGCACAGAGATGAAAGCACAGCCAGTCTCTTCAGTTCATGTACAGCTGGTCAGGGCAAACCTTTGTTAGGAGCAGTTAATAAGAATGTGGATTTGTTAAATTTTCAGTGGGATTGCACCCACTGAATCAGAGCCCCCGAACTGATTAAGTATCTCACTAATCCAACACGTTGAGGCATGCAAATATAAACAAATGTACTTTGGGGTAACTATTTACACAACTATGCATTCTTTATAGAATGAAGAACTGGTTGGAAATTATTTTAGCTTCCCCCCACCCCCCGGAAGATGATAACGTTTGGAAAGAGAATTAACAGTCAGAGAGCCCTGAATATTGGGATAAGGTTGTTGGCATTTAATGAAGAGAAAAATACCTCTGGAGCTATTGCAAAGTTGGGAATTGACTGGGCTCATAAATAAATGCAATAAATACACCAAATCTTTTCTACAGTTGGGTAAATATGTAAAGCATCCCAAGTATGGGTATGGAGTAAATGTGTAAAAAATGCACATCTGGTCTTATCAAGCTCAGGTATGCAAACATAAATGAATGTCCTCCTAAGCAAGGCCAATTCCATTCCCTTGCATTATTTAAAAAATTAAGAAGTGATTAAGAAATATTAATTTTTGCTTCTTTTTTCCCCTTGAACAGGGACACCCCGGTCAGCCAGGATCCAGAGGTCTTCCTGGTTTAGACGGCTGTAATGGTACCATTGGAAGTCCTGGCTCCTCTGGATCAGACGGATTCCCTGGTCCCCAAGGACCACCGGTATTTCTTGATGTAGCTTTGGTTTTAGGTTGATAACCTAAATCTATCTTTTTCAACCTTGACGGCTTTAAGATGTCTGGGGAATTCTGGGAGTTAAAGTTCAGACATCGTAAAGTTGCAGTTGAGAAACACTGTCTTAAACAGTTACTACTATGAATAGTTCTAAGGCTGCTTTCTTTATAACTGTGGTGAAAAGGTTTGGGGGAGTCTTAATTATTTCCCCTTTTTAGCAGCCAAGCAAAAACTCATAGATATCTATCACATCATGTCAACTCTTTCCTATCTTGAGAGCAGATGACTATCTAGAAATACCATCCTCTTTGGGGAAGTCCTATTATGGTAGTGGGTAGATTTGTACATTATAGCAAATCATAGTCCAACTATAAATAACGAGCAATATTCTAAGCCATGATGTGTGGTTGGTAGACTACAATAACTGGATTTCAATTTGTTTAAACAAAATTGAAACAGGATATCCTAAATTCAAAGTGTATTGTGGCTTAAAATGTTATCTGAACCATACACTAGTAGTACTTATTCAGTAATGTATGTAGCCTAGCCTATCTTCAAAAGGGCAATACCATGAGGGTCTTCCAATAAACACATTCTGACATGACAAATGACATATAAAGTCTTCAATGTATATTGAATTGGTTAGTTCAGTTGAGTTGAGTTGAGTTGAGTTGGATTGAGTTGAATTGGATGGTTGGTTGATTGGTTGATTATGCACCATCAAGTTGATGTCACCTCATGGAGATCCACCTAGATAGATTTTTCTCCATGACAATCTATTCCTAACTGGTCCTTCTTATTTTCCAACAGTGCATCCATCATAGCTGCAATAGAATGTAAATGAATTCTATATGCATTTCTTAGATTTTTAATTTCAGCTTCAGGACAACTAAGCTTTGAATTTATTCTGACTATCTTTTTTATTTATTTTTGCTAAAGAGTATCTTTTCCTCTTGTTTTCTTAATTTCTCTATCCAGGGTCAGCCTGGTCCTAAAGGCCCCAAAGGTGAACCTGTTTATGCCCCAGGGATTTTTAAAGGAGTGAAGGTAAGAAATGTCCAGATAAAGGAACTGGAGCAGAAGGTATGTCTAAGCAATTAAATTTGAAATTTTCTTTGGGAGGAAGAAGACAGCTTAAAAAAGGTTATGCCTGTGTTTGATAAATTGGCTTTAGAAATGTAAAGATTCCTTGTAGGTCATTGACCATTGTTGTTGTTGCTAGTCATGAATTATTTCCTCTTTGATTGTTTTTAGTTGTGAAATCATTTCCAACCCATCACGATCCCATGGACAACATTCCTCCAGGCCTTCTCTACCATCCTCTAGTCCATTTAAGCTCACATCTTGTGCTTCAGTGATTCCATCCAGCCACCTCATTCTCTGTCATCCCCTTCTTCTTTTGCCCTCAATCCTTCCCAGCATTAGGCTCTTCTCCAGGGAATCCTTCCTTCTCATTAGGTGGCCAAAGTACTTGAGTTTCCTCTTCAGGATCTGGCCTTCTAAAGAGCAGTCAGGGTTGATCTTCTCTAGGACTGACCGGTTGAATCGCCTTGCAGTCTAAGGGACTGGCAGGAGTCTTCTCCAGCACCAGAATTCCAAGGCCTCCATTCTTTGGCGCTCAGCCTTTCCTATGGTCCAATTTTCACAGCCATACATTATAACTGAGAAAACCATAACCTTGACTAGATGCACTTTTGTTGGCAGGGTAATTTCTCTGCTTTTTTGTATGCTGTCTAGATTTGCCATAGATTTCATTGACCATAGTGAAATAAATTTGATTATTAGATTCCAGATTAACCATGGAAGCTAAGGATTTTAAAAGTCATGCTTGATAAAAGGAACCACTTTTTAAATTCAACATCCAGATATCTCTTGAAAGCCAGTAGAACAAAGCAACTAACTTCCTATTTAAGTTGGAAGCTGCCCAGATGTTCCAAATTGGTATCTGCCCAGATATCTGTGGAGGTTCTCGGGCATCCAGGTCATGGTTGTCCCAAAGCTGCTTTCTTTCACAAGGCAACTGGACCTTCTTGGTTTGCTTTAAGATGTTAGAAGTCAAAACTGAAGAAGCTGTTTGGATGAGAAGCAAAACCTCTTCAAGCAAAACAAAAAAGCACCTTTGGGAGCTTTTGCCCAGATGTTTTTAGCCACTGGGGGGATTCAAAATACTGGATATGCCTTGGGTCTGATGTGGCTTGATCCCCCCTCCTTAATTCATTTTCAATCAAATGGGTTTGGGTTTTTTTGCTGCCAACATTTTGACTATCCCAACTAAGTTGTTCTAGTAATCAAGATGTTCTAGTAATCGCTACAGAGATTGCATTTAAGTCTTTAATTGGGAAGCTATCTGTCTCCCACAATTAAAAAAAATCATTTCTCAAACTTTTGCATAATACATTTCCCTGCTAATCTATGTTTCATCTAAATGCTTGCTGTTTTTATGTTATTATTTAGGGAGAACGTGGTCTTCCTGGACTGGATGGTCCTATTGTAAGTTCATTTCCCTTGTAATTTCTGTTTTCCTTGCCTGTGTGTTGCATTATTTTTGGCAATTAGTAAAGAGAAAGAAAGTTTCAATTTTGTTTCCAGCATAATAGTGTTGAATTCTCCTTAGAAAACCTTAGTCCTAAATCTACCCCAGCCGTGGAAGCTTATTAGTTGACTCAGTTGGTCACAACCGCAACTCACATTGTAGACTTCTTATAAGGAGGGAAGTAGACTTGATCAATAACTAAATGAGGTAGACAAGGAGTGCTTTACTTTTCTTAACTGCTGTTTAATCTTTACAAAACTTGGTTTCCCTCGCACATATGTGATAGTGGTTCCTGACTCTAGGGGGCAGTGCTCATCGTTTCAAAGCCAAAGAGCCAGCACTGTCCAAAGACGTCTCTCTGGTCATGTGGCCAGCATGACTAAATGCCAAAGGCGCAGGGAACACTGTTACCTTCCCACCAAAGGTGGTTCCTATTTTTCTACTTGCATTTCTTATACATCTTTCAAAATGCTAGGTTGGCAGAAGCTGGGACAAGTAACGGGAGCTCACTCCATTATGCTAGGGATTCAAACCACTGAACTGCTGACTTTTCTGATTGACAAGCTTAGCATCTTAGCCACTGAGCCACCACGTTTCCCCCCCCCTTTTTTTTTACAAAACTTACAGAGCCACCAAACTGTTTGCAGGGAGGAAATTCTACAAGTAGGAATACAGTCCAATGATCCCCTGAAGAGTTCCACACTGTGTCTGGTAGAAGGACAAACAATAGCTTTCTTGTTAGAAGAGGAAGATACGAGTAACATACATCCAGTACAAGGCCCAAGGGTGTCACGTATGCCATATCACCATGGCATAAAGTATAGTGTCTGTGGTACCACTTGCGCCCACCAAGGGTAGCCAGGATACCTTTTGTTTATGATTAGCATTTTTCCTATTGTGGATTTTTTTTAGAATTTCTGATTTAAGTCTGTTAGATCCTTTTGGGGGAGTAGCTCCCAGAAATAGCTAGTTAGAGAGGAGGAGGAGGATAGTTAGAATGGAGAGGAGGGTGAGATAAACATAGAGAGATAGGATGGATAAGGTAGAGAGAAATGGAAGAGAGAGGGGTGGGAAGGATGAGATAGAGGGAGAGATAGGAAGGATAAGTGAGTGAGTGAGAGAGGGGGAGAAGGATGGATAAGAATTGGGTGGGTTATTGTGGGTTTGCAGGGGTTCAGGAGAACCTCTAGCTAAGATTCTGTGCAGTTTGGAGAACCCCCAAATCCCACTCCTGGCTGGCCCCGCCCACCCCATCCCACCCTTCCCAAGAGATCCCACACATCCCATTTTGGATGCAAGTAAGGGCAGGGTGTGCATGGAGGCTCGGGGAAGGTGAAAAATGCCCCCCATTTCCATCCTCCGGAGCCTGGGGAGGCTGTTTTCGCTCTCCCAGAGGCTCAAGGAAAGCCTCTGGAACCCAGGGAGGGCAATGCTATGGTGCAGGAAGCCAACTAGGCCACGTCCACCATGGCCATGTCCACCCAACAACTGGGCAGAGAACCCATTGCTAAAATATTTGAAACCCATCCATGGATAAGATGGATAATAGACAGATACAGTACATCAGTTTTTGGTTGTCCAATTACTTCCCATGAAAAAGACCTTTCATCCCCCCCTCATCCCCCAGCCTCTTATACATTCCTTATGTAGGACTGGGTTTAGCTGAAAGAAAAGCCAATGAGATGAGAAAGGAAGATACAGGTTAGAATCAAGAGGGAAGAAAAGGAAAGGAAAAAGAACCCCATAAAAATTGGCTTCCTACAACCAGAGCAAACCTTTTTCTTGGCTGGCTTTTGGGCTTTGCAAATAAACAGACATCCAGAAATTTGTTTCTAGTTTTCACATCATGTTTTCTATCCTGTGGGGGAGTTTTGAATCTTCCTCTTGGGATTCTATGCTCCAGGAGACGTCCTCTAACCGTGGAATTAATCAAGCCAAAGACAAGAGAGATAATAATAATAATAATAATTAATAATAATAATAATGATAATGATAATAACGAGAGATAACAACACAGTTCTGGTTTTGCATGACATGTGATGATTGTGTTTATGACACTGTGATGAGTTTGGGTTACGAATCTGACAACAGTCAACTCATTTGGGGATGAGCAGGACACATGACTACTGAACTTTATTTCTTGCCTTTCTTGTCCTTCTTAATAGGGACCTAAAGGTTTTCCAGGTCGATCAGGCCCTGCTGGTCCCATCGGGCTACCTGGATTTCCGGTAAATCATCCTTTTTTTTTTTGTTATTAATTACATCCTGAATACCATTGTAGTTAGTTCAGAATGTATGAAATAGCTACTGATTGTTATCTACAGTGTTTAGAATCAGAATAGAGCTGGAAGGTACTTTGGAGGTCTTCTAGTCCAGCCCCTTGCTCAAGCAGGAGATCTGACCTATACCATTTCAGACAGGTGACTGTCCGGTCTCTTCTTAAAAACCACCAGTGATGAAGCCCCCACAATTTCTGGTGTCAAGCTTATTCCACTGGTTAATTGTTCTCACTGTTAGGAAGTTTCTCCTTAATTGCAGGTTGCATCTCTCCTTGATTAGTTTCCATCCATTGTTTCTTGTCCTGCCCTCTGTTGCTTTGGAAAATAAGTTGACACCCTTCTCTTTGTTGCAACCACTCAGATACTGGAATACTGCTGTCGTATCACCCATAGTCCTTCTTTTCTCTAGATTAGACAAACTCAGATCCTGCAACCGTTCTTGTTTTAGTCTCCAGGCCTTTTAATCATCTTAGTTGCTCTTCTTTGCACTTTTTCCAAAGTCTCAACAGCCTTTTTTGTAGTGTGGTGACCAAAACTGGATGCAATATTCCAGGTGTGGTCTTACTAGGGCTTTTTTTATAAAGCGGTACTAATACTTCACGTGATTTTGATTCTATGCCTCTGTTTACACAATCAATGATTGTATTAGCTTTTTTGGCTGCTGCTGTACACTGCTGATTCATATTTAAGTGATTATCCACTAGGACTCCAAGGACCCTTAAACATGAGCCATCAGTGTATAGCAGCAGCCAAAAAACTAATACAATCCTTGGTTGTACTAAAGTACCAGTTTAGTACCACTCCAAAGCACCAGAAGGCAAGGCAAGAACCAATGAATGGAAACTAATCAAGGAGAGAACCAGCCTAGAACTAAGGAGAAATTTCCTGAGAGTTAGAACAATCTCTCAGTGGCGTAGCTTGCTTACAGAAGTTGTGAATTTTCCAACACTGGAAGTTTTTCAAAAGAGATTTGTCTGAAATGGTATAGGGTTTCCTGCTTGAGCAGGGGGTTGGACCAGAAGACCTCCAAGCCCCCTTCCAACTCTGTTATTCTGATTAGGATAGATTAATCTAAGCCCTAATGCAGATTATTCCTTCTCTGGTTCAGGAGGGAAAGCAGAATGACAAGGTGGAAAAGGATTTAATTACACCCCATTTAGCTTCTGATCTACTGTAGTTTGGGTGGGAGGTGTCTGCCCTTTTTCACATCTATTTGCTTAAATATTAAATATAAGGGCATCAACCCAGGATAGGATGTGGGAGTGAGATTCTCATCTCGTGCAAAGGAGGATTTGGCACAAATCAGCTGCTCTTATCTATTACTGAATAATTCATTTGTTTGCTTCCTAAATAATATTGCACTGTGAATAACTTGAGATATTCAAGGCACCATTCACCTTTCCTTTTTTAACAACAGTTCCCTCTTTTTATTTATTTGTTCCATCCGTAAAATGAAATTTGTTTTTCAAGTGCAACATCTGATTAATATTGTTTCCTTCTAATTTAGGGACCCCCAGGTTTCCCAGGGCTCCCAGGATCTGTGGTAAGTGTGTTTGATGGATTCTCGGCATTCTGCCACCCATCAAATCAATAACATTGTATTTTTCCTGATAAACCTTAGGACAACTTTTTTGCATTAAAGATGGACAGAATATCTTGTGAAACTTCTTCTCTGGTAATATTGTATTGCAAACTAGGGCACACAAAACCTTTGCTAGACCAATTCTCGAATACAGCTCGTCTGGAACCCACACTGCATATTGGACATTAATACAATTGAGAAAGTCCAGAGATACTTCAAGAGAAGAGTCCTCCACTCCTCTGCTCGCAACAGAATCCCTTATGCCACCAGGCTTGAAATTTTGGGCTTAGACAACTTAGAACTACGCCACCTTACTACTAAGCAAAGCACATAAAATTATCCGCTACAATGTCAATGACTACTTCAGCTTCAACCACAACAACACACAATAGACAGAAATTTAACGTAAACCGTTCCAAACTCATGTGCCTACCATTTGGGACATTCTCAACTGGCTTCCAACAAGCAAAGTGGATTTGGGAAGTTGGATTCACTTAATAGCCACGTGATTCACTTAACAACTGCAGTGATTCCATTAAAAACCAATGCAAAAAAGGCACAAAATCAGTTTTACAACTGCTGATTAGCTACAGGACTTTACAACTCTACAACTGCTTTGATTAGCCACATAACTGGTCCCAATAATGGTCATGAGGACTCCCTCAATTAGATGTTTCTCAAGACCTAGGATTACAAAATATATATTTGTAATAAATGCATTACTCCGATTAATGCAGCTGTTTGTGACTAATGATATTCTGTCCATTCCTATTGTGTCCGAGTGCTTTGAGTATGACATCAAGCTAATGAAATTAGTGTGAGAAAAGTGAAAGATTTTAATACTTTAAACCCAAATAATTAGCTTTAATTCCTCATCAACTCAGGTTGGTTTACCAAAACTAATACTAAAGGTCTTTCTTTTTTCAAATGGTGAATGTTGATTAACACTTTTGGAAGACAGATATAAGAAAACAAGCTTTAATTCCACTGATTAATTCTTTTGACTCGTGCTTGGATGTCTTTATGTTTCAATTGTACCATTTTTGGAAAGTAAAAATTATAACGATTTGGTGTTTATTTTTGTTATTTTGCAGGGCAGTAGCGGTCTAGTTATCCATGGAGAAACAGGAGAAAAAGTAAGTTTGTTTTGGTTTTGCAATGGGACACTGAATAGCTTTTTCTCAGATCACTGTGAGATTAAGACGATTGTTAACTGTCCTTCCACACGTTGGCCCGTGACCCGACAAATGTGCGAACGACAAAAGCACGCCGCTAAAACCGCGATGTTAAAACCGCGCCAACAACAGCGTGTCGACAAAAGCGCGCCGACAGAAGCGTGATTTAACTTAAGGTAAGGTTTAGGGTTAGGTTTAGGGTTAGGTTTAGGGTTAGGTTTAGGGTTAGGGTTAGGGTTACAGCGCGCTTCTGTCAGCGCGCTGTTGTCGGCGCGCTTCAGCGCTCATTCGTCGGCGCGGTTTTGTCACCGCGGTTTAGTCAGTCGCGCTTTTGTCGTTCGCACATTTGTGGTGGAACCACGTTGGCCATTTATTCATGTTCTTGCCCTGAAAACAGGTTGCATATCAAGAAGAAGATTGGGTGATGGAGATGGAGCTCAATTTTTTCACTCTGTCACTGCTTGTAACATACAATTTCCAAAATTGGCATCGGCTTCCAAATGTTCTCCAGAAAAGCTTCATTTTCAACTCTTTTGGAGGTGATGGATATTAGAGCCCATCAAACTTTTTGTGGGAGAGCATTCTAGAGAACCTGTTCAACTATAAACAATTCCTCTAGGCTTGACCTCCTGAAAGAGAAGGACAATCAGCTGCTTCTCCCAGCATGACCAAAAAGCAGGGGAGAAATGCTACTGGTTCGGGCCGGTTTGCCCAAACTGGTAGTAAAAAAATGCTACTGTTCACCCAAAGGTGTAGTAAAAAAAAATGCTTTAAAAAGTTTTTAAAACTTCCAACGATCAGATGTGCAATAATCAGCTGTGCAGCACAATCACGGGAACTTTTAAAAGCTTTTTTAAAAACATTTTTTGTAACTACCTATTTTCCTGAACTGGTAGTAAAAAAAATGCTTAAAAAAAGTTCCGACTATCAGCTGTGTGACAATCAGCTTGTCTGTGAGGTTCCTGCTTGTTGCAGGGGCCATTTTGTGTGAAGTCTTGCTGCTTTTACATTGTGTGTGAGTCAGTTGTGCAGCTTTTGTGTTATTTTTGTGTAAAGTGGGATAGTTGGTTTTTGAGCTCTCTGTGATTCTGTGAGGTTCCTGCTTGTTGCAGGGGACATTTTTTTGTGTGAAGTCCAGCTGCTTTTGCATTGTGTATGTGCGTTGTGCAGCCATGCCCACCTGGTCACATGACCATCAAGCCATGCTCGGCTGGTGATATGACCACTGAGCCACACCCACTAATTTCACCACCGCCAAAAAGGTTAGGTTGATTCAGTGGTGGGTTTCAAAAAATTTTCGAACCTACTCTGTGGGTGTGGCATCCTTTGTGGGAGTGGCTTGCCCGCCATGTGACCTGGTGGGAGTGGCTTGCTGGCCATGTGTTCTCTCTCTCTCTCTCTCTCTCTCTCTCTCTCTCTCTCCTTCCTTTTGTCTCTCTGTCCCTTTTTCCTTTTTTTCTTCCATCTTTCACTTTTTCTTTCTTTTTTCTTTCTTCCTTTCTCTTTCTCTCCCTGTGTGAGTGTGTGTGTGTGTGTGTGTGTGTGTGTGTGGTGGGTTTCAAAAAATTTTGGAACCTCTTCTGTAGGTGTGGCCTGCTTTCCGGGTCCACTGGTGGAACCTCTTCTAACGGTTCGGTAGATTTGACGAACCGGTTCTACCGAACAGGTGCGAACTGGTAGGAACCCACCTCTGGGTTGATTCCAGGGGACGATGGAATTCTTAAGGAACCAGGAACCAAGCCATAAAATGCTTTTTTAGAGGAAAACCAGCACTTTAAATGGCATTAGGAAACTGAGAATCCAAGGCAGGGCCTGAAAAATAGGTGTAACATGCACCTGCCAACATCCACCTGGATAGATCTGGGCCACTGTCTTTTGTACTACCTAAAGTTTCCAGATAGTCTTTAAAGATAGTCCAACAAAGAATGCATTGCAGGAGTCTAGAGCAGTGTTTCTCTACTTCAGCATCTTTAAGATACGTGGACGTTAACTCTGTGGACTTCAACTTCCAGAATTCCCTAACTAACAGATCTCAGAATTCCTGAGGTTGAGAAGTCCTTGTCTATGATATGATAGCTCTTTTGATTAGCCTATAGGCCATATCAAAGCTTCAAGTTTCAAACACATATTGCCAATGAAACCTTATACGAACAATTGCAAGTAAGAGTAAGGTAAAATACAATAGTTATAAGATAAGATAAGATGCAATACAATTTATAGAAAAATATATATAATAGAATAAAATGACATAAAAATTATGTTTCGGTGTCACCCTTACAATCTACCCCAATCAGTCCCACATATGTAGATCTCAACTGAACAATTTTGCTTAAATTCTTTGCTGTGTTAAAAGTTATTTTCAGATTCTGGCTGCACATAAGGTCAGTTATTTTGATATGAGGATCCCAACGGGTCCTTCGTTTGGTATATGGACCAAGGTATCTGTCTCTCATCCCCTTATACAAGCAACAATCCAATAGGATGTGAGCTAAGTCTTCTACCTCTGCTGCTCTGCAAATGCAGAGACGCTCATTGTAGGGTATAGAGTGGAATCTCCCATATCTGACTATTGTGTCAAGCTGTTCAAATCTTGCTCGCGTAAATATCTCCTGAAGATGCTTTGGAAGTTGTAACTTCAAATAACTGTCTACTTGAAAAGTATGTTTGTATTTGCTCAGCCATTTCAAGTTACCCACCTTACTAAGGATAGCTACATCATTTTGTCCTTCTATATCATGGATTGTCAACCTGGTCCCTACCGCCCACTAGTGGGCGTTTTGGGATTCCAGGTGGGCGGTAGGGTTAAAACCTCCTTTTGAGTGAGTGGGCAAGCGCGAGCGCACACATCAATAAACCAACGTGCGCGTGCATGCAAACAAGCAAACACATGGGAAGAGGAAGGGGAGGAGTGGAAACTGATAGCAGGGACAGGTAGATAAGTTGTGTTATCTTATAAAATAAAGCGGATCAGAGCAGTTGCAAAATAGGAGAAAGAAAAGTTATAGGCAGGAGAGAATTGTTGTTGGCTAATAATAATAAGTGGGCTAACTAGCTCAGCCTTACTTTTGTACATTGCCCTAAGGAAGGTAAAAAAAAGGAGATAAAAAGGAAAAGATCAAAAAAATTAACAAACAAGGGAAGAAAAATAGAGAAAAGGGGATAAAATAAAAGAGGAGAGTAAGCAGTGTTTAGTCTGGCTCATAAATTAAGTTTTGTTATCTTATAAAATAAAAGAAAGAAATAAGTAAAGGAAAGAGAAGGAGAAAATAAAAAGGGAAAAAGAGATCCTTGATATAGTGAAATACTATAAGAAAGGTAAAGAAGAAGAAGGCAGGAAAGGAATTTTGTTTTGCTGGTGACACTTAATAAAAATTGGCACCTAATACAGCATTGTTTTTGGTGTTTGTAATAAAAGGGAAAAGAGGAGGGGAAAAAGTACTGTGTGGAGTGCAGATCAAAACGTAAAAGTAGTTGTTAAATTGTGAAACAAATTTAGAACCCATGTCTGAAAAAAAGAAATATGCTCATGTTCCGCACTTGCGCAAAAACTGGTGGGCAGTAAGGAAATTTTTCCATCAAGAAAGATCCATTAGTGGGCGGTAAGTAGAAAAAGGTTGACTACCACTGTTCTATATCCTTAATTCTTTGGGCGCAAAAATGGTGATAAAGGCACAAGCCACCTAATCAGTCTTTACGATGCTTTTCTTGCATCTTATTTATTTGCTGAATTTCTATAGTTGTCTATCTCAGTCAATGACTTTGGGCAGCTTACCATTCAAAAAATATGATTACGATTAACAATACTGACCTATTTTTATTTTCCAATTAGGGAGATGTGGGGCTGCCAGGACCAGCAGGGCCTCCGTCTTCCACAGGGACAGAAGAATACGTTGGATTGACCAAAGGACAGCGAGGAGCAAAGGTTTGCTCTTTACAATTGAAAAACTCTGAATGAAATATTTTTTAAAAGGATGCTGAAGTCAGACTTGATTTCTTACAGTTTCATCAACAAATTGGAGGTGGGTTTTTTTTTGGAACTAGCATAGAAAAGTTTGGACATAAGCATCTTCAGGCACTTTTTTTCAATTTTCCAATCTATAGTTGCCCATCAAGATCACATGAAGTGTTAATACCACTTTATCATGCTTTGGTAAGGCCACACTTGGAATACTGCATCCAGTTTTGATCACCACAATGTAAAAAAGAATGTGGAGATTCCAGAAAGAGTGCACAGAACAGCAACAAAGATGATTAGGGAACTGGAGGCTAAAACATATGAAGAACAGCGGCAGGAACTGGGTATGGCTAGTCTAGTGAAAAGAAGGACCAGGCGAGACATGATAGCAGTCGTCCAATATCTCAGGGGTTGCCACAAAAAAAGAGGGAGTCAAGCTATTCTCCAAAGCACTTAAGAGAAGAACAAGAAGCAGTGGGTGAAAGCTAATCAAGGAGAGAAGCAACCTAGAACTAAGGAGGAATTTCCTGAGAGTGAGAACAATTAACCAGTGGAAAAACTTGCCTCCAGAAGTTGTGAATGCTCCAACACTGGAAGTTTTTAAGAAGATGTTGGATAACCATTTGTCTGAAGTGGAGTAGGGTTTCCTGTCTAGGCAGGGGGTTGGACTAGAAGACCTCCAAGGTCCCTTCCAACTCTTCTATTCTATTCTATTCTATTCTATTCTATTCTATTCTTCCTATAAAGGACAAGTATAATACATATTTTAATGAGAACTGGCACAGTCAAGATAAATAAACTGTTTCCCCCCCCTCCCAATTTCCTCACTTTTCTAAATTTTACAATGTGGCCATTTGAACTACACCCTGGACCATGATGGTGAACCCGTGGCATGTATACACAGGTGGCGCGCAGAGCCCTCTCTGCGAGTAAACCAGCTATCGCTCTAGCCCAGCTCCACTGCGCATGCCCACGCACCTCCCACTGGCCAGCTGGTCTTTGGGTCTCTGCCGCATATAGGTGGGTGGCAGGATCTTCCCCAATCTCCACAGGTCATTCCCCTGGTGCGCCCTACCTTTCTCCTCCATTTCTGATGCCTGCACCAATGTGGAAGCCAAAACAGGGCATGGGGGCACCGTGCGAGGTCCCCCAATGCCTGTTTGGGGCCTGGAAAACCTCTTGCACCAACCTGGAAGCCAAAACGGTGCATGGCTTGCCGCATGCATGGGGGTGGGGGTGGTGCTTGCATTGCATTTTGGGGATTGGGGCATATAGCAATAGCAATAGCAGTTAGACTTATATACCGCTTCATAGGGCTTTCAGCCGTCTCTAAGCGGTTTACAGAGTCAGCATATTGCCTCTAACAATCCAGGTCCTCCTTTTACCCACCTCGGAAGGATGGAAGGCTGAGTCAACCTTGAGCCGGTGAGATTTGAACAGCCGAACTGCAGAACTGCAGTCAGCTGAAGTGGCCTGCAGTACTGCACTCTACCCACTGCACCACCTCGGCTGTAAGTGCATTTGCACACATGCACTTTGGGCACTTGGCAGCAAAAAAGGTTAACCAACACTGCCCTAGGATAAAATAAAATGAACATCCAGGGAAATGTATGCAAAACTGCATATGTTGGAAGAAAATATAAGCACATACTGTACATGCAGAGAAACATGTCACAAAAAGCCCACAAATGTTTCTGCTAGCTTTTCAGCCCAATATTTGCAAATTTGCACAGAAAGAGATTAGAAAGTACGTTTCAGAAAGTATGAAAGTTGAAGCTATCCGATGAGGCAGATTTATTCATGGCTGAGCACAGGGCAACACCAATTAATTTATTACGATATAAGCTTTGGCAAGCTAAGGTCTGTTTTATTTTTTGAAGCAGACTCTAATCTAGGAAAACATTCATATGCCTGGATACATTTGTCATTCAGCAATGGAATAAAGTGATGTGTAGGTGTGGATTGGAATGTCTGTTCCTGGAAAATTTAAAATGTTGTGGCTGAAATGAAATTACTCTTCACCTTCTTGTAAATTTGATTCTTTGGCTGTTATGTAAAAGATAGCACAACTAATTAATTGGAAATTCAGAGAGAGCTCCTAGATTAACTCCTAGGTGAATCAGTAAACTGAATACATTCTTCTTTGTTAACAAAATGTAGGAATTTGCTGAAGAATTTAAGCACATTCTCCCAACCTTCCCTTCCCTTGGGAAAAGCAAAGATAAGAGAATGTAGCATAAACCTCCCAACAATTAAAATGATTTTCAGTCTGTTTAGAAAAGTGATTATTCTCCCTTTCAAAAAACCCAGAAGAAAAAAAAGCAATTTAAGGCAGTCCTGGACATTTCTTTATTTCAGTAAATGATTAACTCATTTAAGGTCTAATTTCTGCAGAGTTTGATCAATGATTTCCAACACTGTTCTTCTCCACCCCAAAGAATCCTGAAGGTGTTTACTCTTGAAAGAGTAGGACTCTTGAATGTTTGTCTCTGAGAATGTCAACTTTCCCCAGACAAGAGGCAATCAAAAGGATGTCCAAGGTTGTAATCATTACCATGGAAATGTTGACATACCAAACTGTTTTTTCAGCAAAATCTCTGGGTTGTGAAATTCTGCTTACCCAGGTGGAAGATGTAATTTCTTAAAGAAACAAACAGCGGCACTCAAGTGGTAGCTTTTGATTTGTACCATGTACAATGTGTCCGATAGCCCAGTTGCCTTAAATTAACCAATCTCAGCTCTTTGACTTCGTCAAGTTGTTTTAGATACGGTACATGTAATTGCAAACCACACTTTATCTTCCACAGCAGAGTTGCAAGAGGGAGCGGGCTATTCTAAACAGGGCGGCTGGGCGCGATTCTGAGGATGCAATAAGAGCGGAAAAATGCGCACATTTTGCCGCCCGTATCGCCACTAGATAAGTCCTAATAAAGGCTCTTAATGTGTTCGGTCGGATTCAGAGTTACTGGCCCTCCAGGGTCACTCTAGGCATCTCTTTTGGCGCTTCATCTCCTGGAGTTCCTCGGTAAACCAAGGGGCCCTCCTGGATCCACCTTGAAGGTCTTCTAGTCTAACCCTCTGCTCAAGGCAGAAGACCTTAAATCATTCTGGACAAATGGTTGTCCAGTGTATTCTTGAACTCCTCCAGTAGTGGATCATCCACAACCACTAGAGGCAAGCCATGCCAGTGGTTAATTGTTCTCACTGTCAGGAAATTTCTCCTGATTTCTAAGTTGGCTCTCTCTCTCCTTGATTAGTTTCCATCCATTGCTTCTTGTCCTTCCTTCAGGTGCTTTGAAGAATCGATTGAAAGCCCCCCTTTCTTTGGGGCAGTCTCTCAAATATTGGAAGACTGCTATCATGTCACCCTTAGTACTTCTTTTCTCTAGACTAACCATACCCAATTCCAGCAAATATTCTTCATATGCTTTAGCCTCCAGCCCCTAATCATCTTTGTTTCTCTTCTCTGCAGTCTTTCCAGAATCTCAATCTCTTTTTTTGTATTGTGGTGACGAAAATTGGATGCAGTATTCCAAGAATTGGAAGGACCTTGGAGGTTTTCTAGTCCAACTCTCTGCCCAAGACAGGAGACCTTATATAATTCTGGACAAATGGTTGTCCAGTTTTTTCTTGAAACCCTCCAGCCTCCACACCCTCTGGAAGCTGTTCCACTAATTAATTGTCCTAACTGTCAGGAAATTTCTCCTTACTTCTAGGCTGCTTCTCTCCTTGATTAGTTTCCATCCGTTGCTTGTTGTCCTTCTTTCAGGTGCTTTGGAGAATACGTTGACTCTCTCTTCTTTGGGGCAGTCCCTTAGATATTGGAGCACTGCTATCATGTCACTCCTAGTTCTTCTTTTTTATTAACTTCATGTTTTTTCCTGCATGTTGAGTGATTCTGCTCATTCAAATTATCTCTATTAGAGCTCCGCAGCTGACACCAATGCAGAATGTAGAAATGCCCTATTTTCCAGACTCAACAAATGGATGAGTCTTAACAATTTTGAAATAAGGTAACTTCAAGCTGTATGTTAACAAGATGCCTTCTCAGTTGCAGCTCCGACATTATGGAACACCCTCCCCGTGGAGATCCGTACCCTCACCACAGTCCAAGCCTTCCGCACAGCCCTGAAGACCTGGCTATCCCGTCAGGCCTGGGGATAGGATTACTCTCACCCCGCCCGAATGTTGAATGAATGTTGTGTTTTTATGGATAATTTTCTTTTATTCACGATTTTTTTTTTTCCTTTAAGTCTTGTCTTGCACCCCCTTCCCCTCACTATTGTAAGCCGCCCTGAGTCCCTCCAGGGAAAAGGGCGGCATATAAATTCTTAATAAAATCAAAAAAAAATCAAATTGGCAGTGATGGTTAACCACGGTTTAGAATTTGGATGTCAATAGGATAAATGAATAGACGTAAAAATGGATGTTGAAATCTAGACCTGAACAGTAATGAGTAGTAATACATTACTGAGTGTTTTGATTTTGTACTTGTTTGTTTCAGGGAGTTCCTGGGGCCAAAGGAATTCCAGGCCCACCAGGAGTTCCTGGACGTCCGGTAAGATGTTTCATCCAAACTTTGTTGACTTATTTTCATTTCATTTTTTTCATTTTCCCTTTATTTGTATGCTGCCCTTTTCCCTGGGGGGACTCAGGGTGGCTCACAGTTCAAAAAGGGGGGGGGGAGGACAAACATTTTACAACATAAAGACACTACATCATTTAAAAACACAACAGTCACACAATTCGAGTGGGGTTAGGGTCTTAACCCCAGGCCAGCCGGGACAGCCAGATCTTTAGGGGGCGCGGAAGGACTGGAGGGTGGTGAGGGTCCGAATCTCCACGGGGAGTTCATTCCAGAGGGTCGGAGCAGCCACCGAGAAGGCCCTCCTCCGGGTAGTTGCCAGTCTACACGGGCTGGATGATGGAATTCGGAGGAGGCCTAATCTATGCGATCGTATCGGTCTAGTGGAGGTAATTGGCAGTAGGCGGTCTCTCAAGTACCCAGGTCCAATACCATGAAGGGCTTTGTAGGTGGTAAGTAGCACCTTGAATCGCACTCGGAGATCAACAGGCAGCCAGTGCAGCTCGTGGAGGATAGGTGTTATGTGGGTGAAACGAGGTGCACCCACGATTGCTCGCGCGGCCGCATTCTGGACCAGCTGAAGTCGCCGAATACTCTTCAAGGGCAGCCCCATGTAGAGCACATTGCAGTACTCCAGCCTAGAGGTCACAAGGGCACGAGTGACTGTTGTGAGGGCCTCCCGGTTCAGGTAGGGACGCAACTGGTGTACCAGGCGAACCTGGGCAAATGCCCCCCTGGTCACAGCTGACAAATGATGTTCGAAAGTCAGCTGTGGGTCCAGGAGGACTCCCAAGTTGCGAACCCTGTCTGAGGGGCGTACAATTTGACCCCCCAGCCTGAGAGATGGAACACTAGGCCAATTTGTGGGAGGGAAACACAGCAGCCACTCGGTCTTTTCTGGATTGAGCACAAGCTTGTTAACCCCCATCCAGTCTTTAACAGCCTCAAGACCCTGGCTCATCACATCCATCGCTTCATTGAGTTGGCACGGGGCGGACAGATACAACTGCGTATCGTCCGCATACTGGTGGTATTTTATCCTGTGCCGTCGGATGATCTCACCCAGCGGTTTCATGTAGATGTTGAAAAGAAGGGGGGACAGGACCGAACCCTGCGGCACCCCATACGTTAGGGGCCTAGGGGTCGATCTCTGCCCCCTGACTAACACCGACTGCGAACTGCCCGAGAGGTAAGAGGAGAACCACTGTAGGACAGTGCCTCCCACCCCCACCTCCCGCAGTCGTCGCAGAAGGATACCATGGTCGATGGTATCGAAAGCCACCGAGAGGTCAAGGAGCACTAGGATGGAGGCATGGCCTCCATCCCTGGCTCTCCAGAGATCATTGGTCAACGCGACCAAAGCGGTTTCTGTGCTGCAGCCAGGTCTGAAGCCTGACTGGAATGGATCGATCCCCTTTGAAGAGGTTAGAAGTGGCACATAGTTCAGAACAAGCTCCATCCCAACCAAGGCATCCATCTAGAATGAAGCCATGTTTGACAGACGTGGAAGCAATAGAAATAGCAGTTAGACTTATATACTGCTTCATAGGGCTTTCAGCCCTCTCTAAGTGGTTTACAGAGTCAGCATATTGCCCCCAACAATCCGGGTCCTCATTTTACCCACCTCGGAAGGATGGAAGGCTGAGTCAACCCTGAGCAGGTGAGATTTGAACAGCCGAACTGCAGAACTGCAGTCTGCTGAAATAGCCTGCAGTGCTACATTTAACCATTGCGCCACCTCGGCTCTTACCGAACCCTTAAAAGGGTTCCCATGCTTCTTCTGAACATGTGGGAGGAGGAGAAAGAGGAGAATCTGAGCATTTTCCCACCACAATTTGTCTTCTCCTTGTCCCCATCATCCCGTCATTGTCTGAGTATGTATGAGCATGGTTTCCACACAGGGATAACAAAGCCTTGGTAATGAGTCCTACAGTATTGGTGTATTTTCATTGCAATAATGGAAGCATATTTTGTTGGCTTGTTTCTGTTTTGGGTTTTCTGTTACATATAAACAAATTCCCTCTAATGTAAATTGGAATTTTTGACTAATGCTTCTCATTCAGAAGGATGGTTTCAATGACAGCTCATATAGGCAGAAGTTTTTATTGAACCTTCTTAGCATCTGGCACAAATCCTACACAATTACTCTTTCTCCCCCTACCCTCCAACCCCACCCCACCCTCTCTGGTCTCTTCTTGGGTGGTGGCAATGAATTTTCTACCCCCACAAAACATTTGCAAATGCCGTTGCTGTCTTTGTAATCTAAGAAAAGAGTGTTTTAGGAAACTTTGCAACCATGGAGTAAATTGTTTACTAATTGTGTCATTAAATGGCTTGCAGGGTATTCTCTTCTCCAAATGAGAGGTGCATAATTAGGGGTTTTCTGTTGATGGTTGGATATTCCAGAGATGTTCATTGAGAAGATACGTGCTTTTTAATGTAATCTTTGAGTGAGCCTTAATGCAGAAAATTGATTTTAAAAAATGGAGATGCAGAACAAGCAGTAAAGTGAGGTCAGCAGGGGTTGTGCTTACAGATCCCCTGAGCAATTCTTGTTTATAGATAAAACCTTACTTGAACTTATTTTGAACATAAACAATGAAACATGCAAAGTAAAGGCATTGATTGCATGTCAATTCACCACAAATTAACACAGATTCTTTCTGTGTGAGCATATTTTTTATTTACCAGTATAACAACTGAACAATATGAACTGTATTGATTTTGCAAAGGAAAAATATATGCATTTCAGCGATTAAAATAAACTGAAAATAAAGGACAGGATGAAACCCAGGAAAAAGAGAAAATGGAAAACAAAAGATCCATGGTATTAAATAAAATTAATTTGGGCCTTAAACCTACATCTATTAAGTGTGACTCTGTTAAATATAGACCATGTTCAGTCCCATTGCTTCATCTTTTTATTTTTATTTTTTGACTACTATGGAGGCAACTTGGCTAACAATGGGAAGAATGTGAAGTAAGCCATCCCACAAACATTTGCAAGAATAAAAAGTTTTGAGGAAATATTTTGAAGAAATTTTACCTGACTCAAAATGAGCTGGCCATGACCATCTTAGTTTTCAAATTGTCAAAACTGGTTCTTACTTGCAGATAAACGAAAAATGCATACTTGCAATGGAAGTAAACGTCTTGATATCCAGTGCTGTGAACAAAAGGCTATTTGTTCTAGGCTTATGAACCCAACTTGTGGGCTTCTAAGAAGTATCTCATTAAGCCACAGTAGAATAAGGTAAAGATTCCCCTCGCACACATACGTGCTAGTTGTTCCCAACTCTAGGGGGCGGTGCTCATCTCCGTTTCAAAGCTGAAGAGCCAGCGCTGTCCAAAGACGTCTCCATGGTCATGTGGCCGGCATGAGTAAATGCCGAAGGTGCACGGAACGCTGTTATATTCCCACCAAAGGTGGTTCCTATTTTTCTACTTGCATTTCTACATGCTTTCCAATTGCTAGGTTGGCAGAACCAGTAATGGGAGCTCACTCCATTTCGCGGCGCTAGGGATTCGAACCGCCGAACTGCCGATCTTATGATCGACAAGTTCAGCATCTTAGCCACTGAGCCACCACGTCACTGCAAAGTTACCTAGTTTGGGTAATGAAACATCCACAAGAAAACTACCAAGCTCAGAAAGCACCAAGAACCCCTCACCGTATCTAGTACCTACACTAGGGACATTTTTCCAAAACATTAACTTTCCCAATAAATTCCAAAAGCAAAGATTCCGGCAAACAGAATGAGGAACAGTAAAAAAACAAACTTTTTGCCCGATCCTGGTTAGCATCACTTTTTCTCCCCATCTTGTTTCCTCCAAACTGCTGACCTTTCTGATCAACAAGCTCAGCATCTTAGCCATTGAGTCACCATATCCCTAATCGTAGAACAATATCCATATTAGAATATTGTATGCTAAGTCCGGGTGCAGAATAGCAATCCTTTATTAGCCCATAATCCATTACATCCTGGTTGATATTACTACAGCTGAATTCAGCCACACAAGAGGCCTGTGTAAAGCATATACAATCCAATGTGCATTATCTCATCCTGATAATCAGCTTAGTCTGATCCAACTGTGTGAATGGGTTGGGTAAATAAGTTTGAGGTGATCCAGATCTTTTTGTTAAACTACAAAAATAGTTTGCCACGAAAGCGATTGCCTGTGAAGGCTCCTGGATTGGGGCTGAAAGGCAAAGTGGAACCAGTATACTCCACCCTATATTTGGGTAGGCCAGATTGCCCCGAAAAAAGCAGAAAAAACAGTTATGCCATTCAAGAATTTTTTATATTTTAATACAAATTATACATATTACACGGGAAAGTTACTAGAATAATAAAAGCAAATACTCTAAAGAAAAGATACAATAATCACAAAAATAGGAAAAAGAAATTAAGGGAAAGAGGGAAAAGAATGAAAAGAATTAAAACTGGAATTTTTGAGCGCCCAAGAGAAAACGGTTAAAAGAGGAAGAAAGGGAAAAAGAATTACATTAGTAGACTAAAGAGAATAGCAGTAAGATTGTTATTGTGAAGTAGCTAATTAAGCAATAAAGAAATGATCGTGCATTGTTAATGGTAGAAAAAATGTGAAAGAAATGCTCTCTATGCTTACATTGAACTAGAGGATGTATGCTGTTTATACCAAAATATACCAATGGAGAAATCAAGAAAGGAGAATTTGGTGTAACTTTGAAGGGGCAATTGAAGATATTGCTTATGTATTAAGAAAAAATAACTATAAAGATGAAAAATAATGGAAGAGAATAATTTGGCAGAAAGTGAAAATGAAACTATGATATAAAAGGACTATGTAAATGAGAGGATCTAAAAGAAAAGAAAAAAAACACTTATGGAGGTGGAGATGTGATTTTGTGCATCAGATTGCAAAGCAGAGAGCTCTGGCATCCAGCTGCTTGGTAGGAAAAAATTAAGTCTACACAAAGACATGGAATCATCAATCCTATCTTGTTCTTTTCTATTTTTTGTTTGTTTGTTTAGGGTTTCTGGAGCTTTGGAGAAAAGGGAGAAAAAGGCGTCCCCGGTTTACCAGGACCCAGGGTAAGTAATTTCACAAAATCTTGCTCTTTGGAAAATATTTGTACAGGTAGAATAGAATTCTTTATTGGCCACGTGTGATTGGACACAGAAGGAATTTGTCGCTGGTGTAGATGTTCTCAGTGTAAATAAGGAGAATAAAATACATTCATCAATAATCATAAGATATAACACTTAGTGATAGTCATAGGATACTAATAAGCAATCAAATCATACTAGGAAATGATTTGAGAAGAAGAATAGTAATACAGTCTTAGTAAATTATTGACAGTGTTGTGGGAATTATTTGTTTAGCAGAGTGATGGCATTTGGAGAAAAACTGTCCTTGTATCTAGTTGTTCTAGTATGCAGTGCCCTATAGAATCATTTTCAGGGCAAAGGTTGAAACAATGTATGTCCAGGATGTGAGGGATCTGTAGATATCTTCACTAACGATCAATTGCTTAGCAAAGATACGCCAGACTCCCCAAAAGACTTGGGGACTAAAGCGTGGCAAAGCCCAGTGGAGGAACCCATAGATGTCAACCTGGAGCACATACTCAACAGTACATTTGATTTTCTTTCATTTTAGGGAGACATGGGACAGAGGGGACCTGATGGAAACATAGGCAGAAAGGTATGTTGTGTGTTCAAATGCATCTTTATTCATCTAGCAGATGATGCCCCAGTGGGCATTTTCTGGTGAGGACCAGCAGAACATTTTGGAACCATATGTTTAGTTTTATACAGGAGATCCTGGTTCTTGAGAAGAGAAGAAGAATAGAGTAGAATAGAACAGAACAGAATAGAATAGAATAAAGAGAAGAGAATTAGAAGAGAAGAGAATAGGAATAGAGTAGAATAGAATATAGAAAAAGAACAGAATAGAATGGAATGGAATTCTTTATTGGCCAAGTGTGATTGGACACACAAGGAATTGATCCTTTAAAGGAGAAGCTATTTTATAAAGACTTTGGGCAGACCATTTGACTCCAATTATTTGCGAGCTCCAAAAGGCATTTGAGACCCTTTAATTCTTCTGCTGGACCTTTGGGATGTAAAGGCAATGTAGTGCACAACTGTCATGTTTTGGGCTTTTAATTTGATTGATGATTCAATTGGATTCTTAATGCAGATGCAGTGTTCCTGTATGCAAGAGGCTATCCAGAGTCTTCATTAAAGTTTATTTTATTTATTTTTATTTATTTGAGTTAGAGTTGGCTTGTTTCCTTGCTTGCTGCTCAACCACTCTGCTCAAAAGTATTACGCAGTGTGCAGAATAAATGATTTTTCAATAAATGGATAAGTACAGAAGAAAGCAGGGAGGAAAATCCCGTCTCTTCTCATTCTGAATCATCTTTCATTGTCATTCAGGGAGTTGTGGGCGAATCAGGATATCCTGGTTGGGATGGCTCTCCAGGCGGAAAGGTAAACCCTCCCCACCCCCAATGAAAAATTGACCAGGTAGCAGAAATATTGTAGCTTTAGACAAGACAGGGAAATAGCCCAAAGATAGCTTTGACAGGACAGTCCTTTCCCTTTTTTTAAAATTAATGTTTTTTTATTGTATTCACAATGTTAAAATGCAAACTCCCAAAATAGGAAGAAAAATTCAAAAACTAAACAAGAGTTTTCAAAGGGGAATAAAAGTCATACACATAGATTTCCTCCCAATTGAATATTGATATGTATATATTAAGAATAATAGTCCCCTCCCCTCCAAATTAACATTAGCAATTAAGGAGAAAGAGCAAACTGAATATTATATGATTTGGGAAGTATTTTACCAATGGCTGGAGAATAAAAAAAGAGTTTGGAAATGAAGAAGGCTAAAAAATAAGTAGGCAATATACTTAGGTAGAGATATAAATAAGATGGAAACTGTTAGTATGTGTATGATGAGAACAATGATGTTTAATGTTAATATGATATTATTACTAGAAGATATTAACAAGAAAAATGGAGAGTCTTATAATGTTTAGATGGAATGTTTATTTTTGTAACTGAAAAATAATAAAACTTTTTATTAAAAAAAAGAATAATAGTTCCCCCCCCCTTGCAAAATAGGCCCACAAATCATGAACGTTTATAACTCTTAGGCTGTTAGTTTGAGCTCTGAGCTTGGCAACTTGGTTGAAACCAGAGGTGGTATTCAGCAAGTTCTCTCCAATTCTGGAGAACCGGTAGCATAAATTCTGAGTAGTTCAGAGAACCGGTAAATACCACATCTGACTGGCCCCACCCACATCTTTCTCTACCTCCTGAGTCCCAGCTGATCGGGAGGGAATGGGGATTTTGCAATATCCTTATCCTGCCATGACCACCAAGCCACACAACGCCCACCAAGCCACGCCCACCAAGCCACACAACGCCCACCAAGTCACGCCCACCAAGCCACAGCCATAGAACTAGTAGTAAAAAAATTGTGAATCTCACCACTGGTTGAAATGTTTCGGAGCCAAAATGTTTGCAACCAAATTGCCAAGCTTGGAGCTCAAACTAACAGTACCAACTGAAAAATCATGTTTTTTCTATTTCTTGCTTCCAGGGTGAATTTGGCGATATGGGTCCACCAGGCCCTCCAATAATTGTTGACAGAAATGGTGATGTCATATCAGGTGGATGATTTTCCTTCCAAACCATGTCTTCTTTAATATGTATGAAGAATAAGATAAGGATAAGTTAAAAAGCTTTTATCTTTTTAATTTCTTTGCGTGCCGAACCAGCAGTAATGCCGGTAGCAACCCACCCCTGTTACTGACCTTTATCAGGCTTGGAGAGTGGCCAGGCCAATATCTATCAGACTCCTCAATACTTGCCAAGAATGCAGGAATGAACTAATTTTCTCCTGAAAACTCCACTCCCCTTTCGCTCCTCTTTTATTTCCTCTGGGAGGGGCCATTCACTGTCCACCTGTGGCCTTACTCCCAAGTCAATCCTTGTTCCTTAGCTGTTCCCTTCATCTGTCAATTCTGCGCATGCGCTCACTGGGAGCAGGCTCCAGCTGTTCTTCTGCCTCACTGATGTCTGATTCCAAAGGCAGCTAATAAATGTCAGATGACCCTGGCCCCATCTCTGCCTCTGACACAGAGCCCTTGTCCAAGCCTTCCCCAGACTCCAGGACTGGCCCATGTTCCTCCCCAACTTCCTCATTGTCCGAATCTGCTGCCAGCTCTGCTGGCCGCTGGCAGGCCACAACAAAATCAGCTTCTTACATTCCAAAAGTAGGCTACTAATATAACTAATATAATGAGTGAGATAAATGAAGAGAAGGTCTGAAGTTATTTTCTTTCCATCTTTTAAATCCCAGGTCCCCCCGGAGACCCCGGCACACCAGGAAGCCCTGGACCTAGAGGAGATGAGGGGAATATCGGTCTGCCAGGATTTACTGGGCAAGCAGGACGTCCTCCAACCTTTCCAGGTAACCTACCGTATTTTTCGGAGTATAAGACACACCCTTTTCCCTCAAAAAAGAGGCTGAAACTCTGGGTGCGTCTTACATACTGAATACAGCATTTTTGGCCTCCTGAAACCCCACCCCTTCAACAAAATGGCCATGCAGAGCCTTTAGGGGGCTTTCAGATTGTTCCTGGGGCCTGGAGAGGGCAGAAATGAGTGAAAAATGTGCCGTTTTTTGCTCAGTTTTGCCCCCCCAGCCCCCAAGAGCACTCTATATATGCCTCCTAAAACCTATCCATGTCCTTTTCTTGACAAAAAATGGGCCCATTTTCGCAAAAAATGGGCTGTTTTTTGCTCGTTTTTGCCACACACACACACCTCCCAGGAACATTCTACAAGCCCCCTAAAGGCTATTCATGTCCCTTTTTTGGAAAAAAATGGGCCCATTGTTGCAAAAAACAGGCTGTTTTGGGGAGGTTTTGAGAATGCAAAAACTTTTTTTTTTAATTTGCCTCTTTAAAACCTTGGTGCGTCTTATACTCCGATGCGTCTTATACTCCGAAAAATATGGTAGTTAAGAATCCATGGCTGGTGAGAGAATCCAGGAGTATCTTCATGTAAGAAGCCAACTAAAAAGTTTCCGAGGTGTTTTCTGAAAAGTGTTGATCATCTCTCTAGAAAGACAGGGTTATCGTGATTCTGGAAAAGATGTCTCAGAAAATACCAGAGAAAAATGCAATGGAACAAGGAAGAAGGACTTAGAGGAACTTTTAAGATGCCTCACATATTGGGGCAAAAAAAATGGGAAATCAGGGAAAATGAAGGGGAAATAATTAGGAAAATCTTGATCTGTGCTGAAAAGGATAAATTGATGTGGGAATTGAAGAATAAAGATGAATCAGAATATTATAAGATCTGGGATAAATTTTATCAAAGGTTGGAATATAAAAGGAAAAGCCCAAAATAGACAAGGGCTAGAATGGAGACTAGAATTATGTACGAAATGATAATTTAGAGTAGTTTTACAATCACCTGATATCCTTTGCTTAATTTCTGGAAGGAAGGAATGAAATTATCTCCCTCCATCCATCCTTCCCACTGTATTTGTATTGCTCTTGCATCTTTCCTATCTGGTTTCATCTATGACAGTGATGGTGAACCTTTTTCAGCACCGACTGCCAAAAAGGTTGCCTGGAAACGTCGAGTGTGTGCGTGCACTCATCAGGGCCACACCCTGGAAAAGCCAAACTTCCAGCTTCTAGCACACATGCACACCCTACAATCAGTTGGCCAGCATGCATGCATAGGCCTGTTTTCGGTGCTGGTGCATGCGTGAAGGGATTGTGCTCTGGAAAAGCCCAAGTTCTGGGTTCTGCACAGATGTGCATCTGACAATCAGCTGACGCGCGCAGGCGCAGGCCTGTTTTTGGCACTGCCATGCACGTGAAGGACAGCTGATCATTGCGCACACATGCGTGCCAGAAACCCGTAAGAGAAACAGGCAAGGCCGCATGGGCTGGGTGACATGGTTTCATGTGCCACTTTGGGGCAGATCTATGACGACGACGACGACGACGATGATGATGATGATGATGATGATGATGATGATGATCTCTTTTCAGTTTAGTCTGACTCTTGGCAATTCTATGAGCCAGGTCTTTCCACATCTTTCGATCTTGCAATACAATACAATACAATACAATACAATACAATACAATACAATACAATACAATACAATACAATACAATACAATAGCAGAGTTGGAAGGGACCTTGGAGGTCTTCTAGTCCAACCCCCTGCCTAGGCAGGAAACCCTATATCGCTTCAGAGAAATGGCTATCCAGCATCTTCTTAAAGACTTCCAGTGTTGGGGCATTCACAACTTCTAGAGGCAAGTTGTTCCACGGATTAATTGTTCTGTCAGGAAATTTCTCCTCGGCTCTAAGTTGCTTCTCTCCTTGATTGACTCCCTCTTCTCTGTGGCAACTCCTGAGATACTGGAACACTGCTATCATGTCTCCCCTAGTCCTTTTCATAAAACTAGACATACCTACTTCCTGCAACCGTTCTTCATAGCTTCCAGTCCCCTAATCATCTTTGTTGCTCTTCTCTGCACTCTTTCTAGAGTCTCCACATATTTTCTACATCATAGTGACCAAAACTGGATGCAGTGTTCCAAGTGTGGCCTTAATAAGGCATTATAAAGTGGTATTAACACTTCACGTGATCTTGATTCTATCCCTCTGTTGATGCAGCCTAGAACTGTGTTGGCTTTTTTGGCAGCTGCTGCATACTGCTGGCTCATATTTAAATGGATGTCCACTAGGACTCCAAGATCTTGAGCTACTACGATGATTTTTTCTATTCTCTGCCTGGTGTCATGTTTGATGGTGTCCAACCACCATGATCTTATGGATTATCTATGAATCTACATATGTTAAATTTAAAAACCTTCCCCACTGAACCCCTGCTTAGTCAGTTAGACCCATCTTTGCTAACCAAAACTGGCAGGCTTTGGCTGGGCGCAATGTGAGCTGAAGCTCGAAGAGGTCAGTCAAAGAGGACACATCTGGCAAATCTCCACTAAAAATATACTGTCTCCTCCTCTCCTTGAAACCAATGGTGGCATTGGCAGCAAAACCTTGTCCCAAATGCTAGCAGAACAGTTTTCTATAACTATTCCTGGCTCTTTCAGTCCAACAGGAATGCTGAGGGTTGGCTTACCTGGCAAGATGCTTTAAACTAGAAAGTTGGATTCTATTGTTTTTAGCAGCTGAATCAGAAAATGAAGGAGCAGATTATTGGGTAGGGGGGGAATGAATTGAGATGATAATTCCTGAAACATAGTCCTCATTTAGGTCCCCCAGGTCCAACAGGAGTCCCAGGGATCTCGGGATTTAAAGGTGAACCAGGAGACCCAGGAAGGACTACAGTTGGATCTCCAGGCCTACCTGGGAAAGATGGAGATCCAGGGTTACCTGGAGCTCCAGGGTTACCAGGTGCTTCACGTAAGTCCAAGATCAGGTACAACTTCTATTCTGCACTGATTTTTGTGTATGAAAATTGGTCTGCTTTTTTCTCGGCGGTAAGGAAATATCATCTTCCTGCTTGTTATGACTACCCAGCTTTTTAGATCCTTGTGGATTTTAAAATCTTTTTCCCCCAAAATGCAGAAACGATAGTCACACCAGGTGCAATTTTTAGTGGAGAACCTGGGGAGCCAGGTATCCCTGGACCAAGGGGACCACCAGGAATCTTTGGCTTAAGAGGCTATAAAGGTGAGTAGAATTGTCCTTGTCTCAACATTCCCCCCATGTTCCCAAGTACTCAATCATGGTCTTTTCGAAAGAAAGCAGCTATAAGATGTACCGCAACATTTTATTTTATTTTTTATTTTATTTATTTCATCAAGCATGTATTAGATAACAGATATAAGTATAAACATGATTTTGAATACATGAAATGGATACAAATAAAATGGAACATTAGGATAGGGACGTTGGTGCGCTTATGCATGCCCCTTACAGACCTCTTAGGAAGGGATGTATCAGTAGAAAAATAAAATATGTTAATACTGCTAATAATATATAGTTAAATAAGATGATAATTGTGGATAACCAATTAAGTAAATTGCTCGTTATATTAAAATTGAATTTGAGGATATATGCCACCTACAGAAATTAGAATAATAGATGGAAAATGAAATGATAAACTTGGTATATTTTCTGAAAGGGCGAAAAATGATACTGTTTATGTGTTACGGGGAAATTAAGTTTAAGATGGGAAGAAAATATATGGGGCTGAAATTAGAAATGGTAATGTGATGTAAAACAAATTAGGTACGTGAGATAATGTAAAAGGGGGAAACCTGGGCAACATTTAAAAAGAATTTAAAATTTGTAACAAAAAAATTTAAAAAATTCTATTTTAAAAGAAGGAATGGGGTGAGGTCGACAGTAGACAGTCTAAGGTTAAAGTTTTTGGGGTTTGGGGAAGAAACCACAGAGTCAGGTAGAGCATTCCTGGCATTGACCACTCTGTTGCTGAAGTCATATTTTCTGCAATCGAGTTTGCAGCAGTTTACCTTAAGTTTGTATTTATTGTGTGCTCGTGTATTGTTGCGGTTGAAGCTGAAGTAGTCATTGACAGGTAGGACATTGTAGCAGATAATTTTATGTACTACGCTCAGGTCAGACCAAAGGTGGCATAGTTCTAAGTTGTCTAAGCTCAAAATTTCAAGCCTGGTGGCATAAGGGATTCTCCTGTGAGCAGTGGAGTGGAAGACTCTTCTCATGAAATATTTCTGGACTCACTTGATTGTATTAATATCCGATATGCAGTGCGGGTTCCAAACAGATGAGCTGTATTCGAGAATTGGTCTAGCAAAGGTTTTGTATGCTCTGGTTAGCAGTACAATATTACCAGAGAAGAAGCTATGCAAGATTAGGTTAACAACTCTTAATGGCTTTTTTGGCAATGTTATTACAGTGGGCTCTGGCACTTAGATCATTAGAGATAGGCACCCCAAGGTCCTTGACAGAGTCAAGAGTCCACTTGTGTGACATTTGTTTTTACTTTTTGTCCGGAGTAATGGCAGAATTTTCACATTGCTTTGGAGGATCCATGCCCATATGGCCCAAAGAAAACCTTCCGTTTGGGAAAAACATGGACTTCATCTAGTCATCTATGCAGCTTACATCAGTGGACTAGATGCAAGACACATACATCTTTTCACTCCTAATCTAAGACTTTAATCACTCTCAGAATTTGGAGGAAGGAGCCAGGCTAATTAACTGACCACCAATTTCTATGAGCTGGAGGAAGAAATGCAAGGAGACATTCTTTCAGCGTCTCCCATAAACCGGAGATGGACTGAGTTATAATCAAGGCAAGATTTGACACTGTGTCAAGAATCTGTTATGAGGACATGGCCATTAACTTGCTTTTGGGGAATTATTTTGCTTAGAGTGAACTGAGTACAGGGAGTAAAGTTGTCCTTAAGTTGCATTAATGTCTGGTGACCTCATGGACACATTTCGGTAGAGTTTCATTTTCCAGAGACCTTCCAGCCAAAAAACAAGCAGTCCAGAGAGAGAGATGGGGAGGGGGAGAGGGAGGGACGGAGGGAGAGTGGGGGAGAGAGAGAGAGGGAGAGGGAGAGAGAGAACTAAGATACTAGGTTTGTACGTACAAACACTTATAGGTAGTTTTTTTTCCAGTTGCTGGGTGGGTGTTGCCTACTTGATTTCCTGCACCATGGCGGGGGGGGGGGGGCATTTTCATCCTCCCCCGCCTTCAGAAGTTTTCCCTGAGCCTCTGGGAAAGCGAAAACTGCCCCCTCTGAGCTCCGGAGGCCCCCTGAAGGCCGGAAACAGTCCCATTTTTGGATTTCTGGAAGGCCCATTGTTTGCCCTCCCAGATGCTCCACATGGCTCCTGTACTTAGCCAGCATGATGAATGGGCTGTGTGGAAAATCCTGGGAGGGGCATGGTGAGGTGGGTGGAGCCAGCCAGCCAGTCCTTGCAACAACCAGTTCGCTGAAACAGATGTAAAATTAGCCGGTCTGAACCGTCTGAAGTGAATAATTGTTTTTCCCAGGGGACGGTGGTGATTGTGCCTGTGATGGAGGAATCACAAGAATTGGCTTGCCAGGAGAGTCAGGCAGCCCTGGTCAACCTGGCAGACAAGGTGATATTGGGCCGAAAGGAGCCTTGGGGGATCCAGGAGATGGTATACTAGGTGCCCCTGGACCACCAGTAAGTAAACAATGGATTTCTTTTGTTGGACCTTTATGTGTGGACCTGATCTTTCATGCCTGATATATGGACAGAATTTGCTGTAGTTCACAATTTTATTATCTGATTCATATTGAACGCCAAAAGCAATAAAAATAAAAACACCGCATGTCCAGGGCCAACCTGGTTCAAACAATAACCCCCCAAGCCTTCCCAGGTGCACCAGACTAGGAACATGACCAGATAAGCGAGTTCTACCTTATTCTAAAACCAAATTAATAGAATCTTCCAAAACTGAAAGTACAAATCTCCCACCATCTTTTTTACAGCCTGAGATATTAGTGAGGTTCCTTTCTGAGGCTCTTTCTCTGTCCTCTATGCAGCTGCAGGCTGTGTCCTCTCTTATCTGATCCTTCCCTAGACAGCAGGGTGGATTTGATTTAAATCAAGTCAATTTAAATCATCATTTTTAAAGAGCAACTGTTATCTCTGTCCCGCAGCAGCTCCTCCTCTGACTGGCTGTTGACTTACCGACAGCCCAGAGATGGGTTCCTATCAGTTCGGACCGGTTCGGCCGAGTAGGTTGTAACTCGGCCTGACACGCACCTGAACTAGTTCTATCCTCGTGGCCGCCATCTTGAATTTATGTTCTACGCATGTGCAGAACAATCTCTGTTGGAAAAAATGATATTTTTTCCATTTTTTAACATTGTGCGCATGCTCAGACCTTTTTAGGTGCAAACACGCAAAACTTTTTGCTCGCTGAACTGCCAAGAATGCCAGCAGGAATCCATCCCTGCAACAGCCCCATTCACTTTAATAGGATGGCTGATGTGCGGCACTGACCCAACAAGGTGAGGGAGGTGGTAGGCAACAGGTGAGTGGTGCTGTTATGATGGATCTGAAATGACAGGTGCTCTTTAATCTTATACTTATAAGCTGCTTAGAATGTTACACTGTCATTTTTACTGCTTGGCCTTCCTCCTCCCACTTAGAGCCTGGTGGTACAGATGCATTTCTCTTCAAACAACCGTACAGTTTGTAGTGTACATAGATTTGCAAAACAAGGGGATAAAGGAATATTCCTGATTTTGTGTGTGTGTGAGATTCATCTCATTGTTACTGTGAAATTGTGGGAATGCATCAATGCAGTGCATGTTATCTCAGATTGTAGAGCTTGGATTCATTGAATGAGTTTAACAAAAATGTAAATATTGCACAACATACAGCCTCATGCTACCTAACTAAACTCCATTTTTGCTGAATAAACTTAATTATTAATGTATATTAAATAGAAAACTATGTTTAGATAGATTTTTATTCCAAAGGCATTTTATTAAAATAAGTTTGATTTAAAAAAATTTAAAAAATCCAATTTAAATAAAAAAATCAGATTTAAAACAAAAAACCCTGCTTTTTTATTTTTTTTAAAAAATAAGATTTTTATCCATCCTGCTAGGCAGTGTCTTTTAGCCTCACTTCCCACCCCCACCCCATCTCCCAAGATCATTCTACGTACAGTAGTGGCCACAATTGGGGAAACGTTTTGGGGAAAGTGTATGTTCGAGGCTTGATGGCTAACACCACCCCTTATTTTTGGAGTAGTACCATAAAATTATATATGAATGGAAAGATGATTTAATCAAGAATGTAATGCAACAAACTTTGTTCAATTATCTGTATTCTATGAAAAGGTATAGCCAAATATAGCCAGCACTAAAACCCAGTTCATAGAAGCAATCATTCAATCTTGGTTTCACATTACAACAGCTGCAGAAGTAAAAGACTTGGTTCATTCCATGGGAAGACATTGTAAGGCGTAATTCATGCTAAAGGTTAGTTGTCACGGTGATGATTTTTGTATATCTCATTTTTTTCTTTTTCTTTTTTCTTATAAAGTTTTTTAATACATACCCAACATGTATATTATTACATACCCATTATTGAATTATTGAATCTTTTCATCGATTCATCTTACCATCAACTCCCAAAAACAATTATTTGCTCTTCTGCTCTCCATACACCATATTTGTATCTTATCCATCACTTTCTTCTCCCTCTCTCCTCCCCCTCCCTACCTCCTTTCTTCCCTCTGTCATCCTTCCCTTTGCTACTTCCCCTTCCTCTCTCTTTCTTCTCTTTCCCCTTTCCACTCCTCATTTATCTCCTCTCTTTCCCCCCTGCCCTCTCTCCTATCCCTCTCTCTCCTCTATTTCCCACTCTTCATCTCATTTACATGGTATATTTCAGCTTCTGAGCAAGCTCAACTTTATGTTGATGGCATTTATAATTCCTTTTAATATACATATTTAATTTTAACATGTATTCTCCTCCTTTTTTAAAAAAATAGAACAAAAAAAGTATACATATATAGTCATTGTACTTTTAAAACCTTCCCCCCACCACACGAGCCTAATTTTGGCCAAGATGTAGACCTGGTTACAATTCTCAATTTTTTTCTATGGTGATAATTTTTGTATATCTCATTTTTTCTATGTGTTTCACTTTCCTTCTTTATAACTGCTATTCTAATAGTAAATCATTCATAAAAGTTATTGCATTACATTCTTGATTAAATTATCCATTGATATATAATTTTAGGATACTACTCCAAAACACCTGATGTTATTAGCCATCAAACCTCAACAATACTGTACACTTTTCCCAAAAGGTTTCCACAATTTTGGCCTCTACTGTACCAATTCACTCCCGTGGTTAATGAGTAGTTCATTATCCGTTTTTGCTGAACTCTCTCTGCTTGTCTTCCAGGGTTTCCTAGGTCAACCTGGTCTCCCAGGCTTTAAAGGACAAAAAGGTGAACCATCTTCAGCCTCAGGCAGAGGGCCACGAGGGGATCAAGGGAATATTGGACTCAGGGGTCCTTCTGGGCAGCCTGGAACTCCTGGTAGGGATGGCGTGAGAGGTGTCCCTGGTCAACGTGGTCTTCAGGTATGTTTGTCCATCTTGGAGCCCCTTACAATAAAACATACACTTGTGTCTCCCCTAATTGCCATCCAGAGATGCTGAGCTCTATCACTTCAAATTCCTAGCCAGGACAGTCATCCTGGCTATGGATTATGAGGCCAGGCTACTTTCGTTTGATGATATGGGTCACTGTCTACAACTTGTCAGGTCCTTGACAAAAGAAGACCTCGGCTTTTGTAAACTCTCTTCTGCCTAGATTAAAAGGCTGACATTTAGATTAGATGTAGTGGTATTCCTACTGTGTTTTCCCGAAAATAAGACAGGGTCTTATTTTCTTTCGGCCTCTGAAATAAGCACTTGGGCTTATTTTCGGGGAGGTCTTATTATTTTTGAGTTGCAGGAGGCGGAGAGCCTGGTCACCTCATGGCTGCTGCTGTGTTGCAATATTTTGGGGGGAGGGCTTATTTTAAGGGGAGGGCCTTTTTTAACTCATGCACTCAAAAGCCTCATTGGGCTTATTATCTGGGGAGGTCTTCTTTTCAGGGAAACAGAGTAGGAGAAGATATAATGACGAACCATCTCCTTCCCAAATCTTATCTTACAAGAGTTTTTCATCTACTTATAATTGATTCCCCTACCCCACACACCTATCAGACTGCTTCTTACATATCATAAGGTAAAGGTAAAGATTCCCCTCGCACATATGTGCTAGTTGTTCCTGACTCTAGGGGGCAGTGCTCATCTCAGTGTCAAAGCCGAAGAGCCAGTGCTGTCCAAAGACGTCTCTGTGGTCATGTGGCCAGCAGAACTAAATGCCAAAGGCGCACGGAATGCTGTTACCTTCCCACCAAAGGTGGTCCCTATTTTTGTACTTGCATTTTTTACATGCCTTCGAACTGCTAGGTTGGCAGAAGCAGGGACAAATAACGGGAGCTCACTCGTTATGTGGCGCTGGGGATTCAACCACCGAACTGCCAAACTTTCTGGTCGACAAGCTCAGTGTTTTTGTCACTGAGCTACCATGTCCCTTGACCTACCATACCAGGAAGCAAATAGATAGAATTCTTTATTGGCCAAGTGTGATTGGACACACAAGGAATGATATGTATATATGGTAAAGATAACTGCAGCATCAGGGATCTGCCATATTTCTGGAGGGCTTGGAGACTGCCTTACTTCTTTTCCAGTTCAGACCCAACTCCAAGCCGGAGGTGCAGATTTAGCTTCCTTAGAGGTGGGCTTTATCAACTCTCAGAGCCTTTAGTTAGTTAGTTTTTTTATCGTCATTGCACCTTGTGCAACGAAATTAAATGCGATCTTCCGTGTACAATGATAGTTCAGGTTGTGGTTGTTAAGGAATCCTGGGCAGTCATTAAGCATATTGTCAGGTGGTGGCTGGTTTCCTCATTGACTTGACTTATTAGAAGCTGGCAGTGAAGATCACAAGTGGGGAAGATGTGACTGTGGGAAGCTCTGACCATTGTAACTGTGTGCCAGTTGCCAAGTGCCCCAATTCATGATCCTGTGACTGTGGGGACACTGCGGCAGCCACAACTTCCAAGGACCGGCCGTAAGTCTTCTTGTTGAACCCTGTTGTAACTCCGAATGGTTGCTGAATAAGAAGTCACTAAGTGAGGACTACCTGTATAGTCAAAAGCCCTTCCCTGTCTTTCATGGTTAACAAAGCATCATGATACCCCTGATGACAACAATTGGACCCACCCCTTGGTGGGCTCCCTAGTGCCCTGGGATCTCTGGCCTGCTGGCAAAACCATCTCTTCATGTTTTTGAAAGAATGTCGGGAGGGGGGCAAACTTATTAGTTCTGCAAAGATGATGTTCCACATATATCTTCAATTCATCTCAGCTTAAAAAGAACGCCTGCACGACATCCCCTCTTTCTCTTCCTGTCCCTCCATTTGCTTCCAAACCAAGAGTCATTTCTCTTGATGACTTTGCTCATCATCGTTCTTGATATGGGGATTTCTCCCTTGGTTGTTTTTTGTATCTCTGTCCATTTAGGGTGATGATGGATTTGGCTTCCCAGGGGATAAAGGTTTCCCTGGATTACCTGGCCAAAAAGGGAAGTATGGTGAAGTTGGCCTACCTGGCATTGGTTTTCCGGGGCCAAGTGGACCTTTTGGATCTACAGGTGATCCAGGGATCAGTGGCATTCCAGGACAACCTGGACCTCCAGGGCCACCAGGTAAGTTATATGGGGATTAATCTAATTTTGGATTGATCGCTACAGCCAGGATAGGGGAATCGTTCAGATTGTTAGATATGGACTTGGAGATCCAAGTTCAGATCCCCACCAGAACCTGATGCCTTTGGGTCCCTCATTCTCTGCCCAGTCTATTTCACAGGACTATTGGTGGAGGTATACTAAGGGAAGACATCCCATCCCCAAGTAAGCCACTCGAGCTGCCTGTAAAGATCTAATTGCATTTAGATCTTCTAAATGCATGGAGCTTGAGGTGATTTTGCAGACATCAAGAATGATCTTAGAGCCTTGATGGTGAACCTATGGCACGCGGGTTAGAGGTGACATGCAGAGCCCTCTCTGTGGGCACGTGCACCATCCCCAGCTGCTCTTCTAGTTTCCAGCATGCGCACTGTCCAGCTGGCCTTTGCGTGCACCAGAGCGCTGGAAGCCCGAAGACCAGCTGGACAGTGCACATGTGCATGCTGGCCACCTGCTCTTGGGGTTTCCAGAATTGTGGCATATGCGAAGACCAGCTGGCTGGTATGCATGTGCGGACCAGAAAATTGGTCTTTGGGTTTCTGGTGCTCTAGCGTGCGCATGTGCACACACTTTCCAGTTTGGGCATGTGGTGCCGAAAAGGTTCACCATCACTGTCTTAGAGGCTAAGCTTTCCTAAACAAACTAATTGGATGATGATGAGGAGGAGGAGGAGGAGGAGGAGGAGGAGGAGGAGGACATGGACATAAACATTGCCCTGTGGATTGAGTCTTCACATTCTGCTTGGGATCCACCTTGCCTTCACCCAGAAGACAAAGACCAACGCCATGCTTATTTTTTGTCTTTCATCCAAGGTTCCCCCAATAATTGTATCAAAGGCCGCATGGCTTTTCTTTTACTCTAGGTTTAATTTAATTTAATTTTGTACCTCTATATATGGATTGGGTGTTTCATCAAGGGAGAGGCTTCATCCTGCAAATGTTACTGATAAGCCTGCTAAAGGCTTATATGTCGCCCCGCCCGTTGTCCGCCTTGTCTCTCAATGTGATGCAGATTTGTCTTCTAATGGCTTTAGAACTTCTAGCTCTTATGACGACTATCTGGGCGGATTAACCCTGCATATCGTACCTGTGAATCTCCGCAGCTTGGGATGCGAACCAGCCCAGCTCTCGTGGGTTATCCTTTCTTTCTCTGCTCCCTCTTTCCCGTCTGCTTTGTTTTAACTTGTGCTCCTTTGCTTAACTGGTATAGGTGATTGCTGCTGCGGTGAGGAGGTTGGTAATGGAGACTTAGACGCTCAGGGAGGTGAGAGCAAGGGTCTGGGAGCTCAAAAGGAACAGGTGCACCCTCTTCCTTCCTGTTATGACACAAGGTGCTCTCCCACACACATACACACCCAGAAGCATGTCATTCAACAATGTGGAGGGGGAGATCCTTCCTGATGGACAAAGTCAAAATCACAGAGCCATGGTGGCACAGTGGTTAGAGTGCACTACTGCAGGCTACTTCTACCGGCTGCCTGCAATTTGGTAGATCGGATCTCACCAGGCTCAAGGTTGACTCAGCCTTCCATCCTTCCGAGGTGGGTAAAATGAGGACCCAGATTATTGGGGGCAATAGGCTGACTCTGTAAACCGCTTAGAGAGTGCTATAAAAGCACTGTGAAGCGGTATATAAATCTTAAGCGCTATTGCTATTGCTAAGTCATCTGTGGCAAGGGGCACCATCCATGTATGGAGAGCTTGCTTACCAGTGCTTTTCTCCTCCCCCTGCCCCATTTCAAAGTTGGGCACTGCCATGCTCGCCATCTGCTTCCTTCTGGCTGTGTGTTCTTGTACCTTGCTTATTGCATGAAGCTGGTCAATGGCTTTAGAAGATGTGAGTGCTTGGCCCCCGAACAATTGACACTGTGGCAGCCAAGAGGACCCACCCCATCTACACTGCCCTATTCCATAGGTTGAGATGTTTATCACTCAGCAAAGGGTTGAATTGACGTTCACCTGTGCACTCACTGGATCATTTGAGTGGGGGGATGTTCTGGCAGTTGCACTTTCACGGGAGCTGAATAAGGCAAGGAGGGGACGGGAGGGTAATTTGAGGGAGGGAAAACCTTAGGAAGCCCCACTGCTGCTTTCCTCTTGATTTTATATCAGTAAATAAAGTGTTTTGCAAATCCTAAGTCAGGTGGACAAATCAGGAGCCACATGGAGACTACAAAGCTCTTTCCTTTTGCCATGCTTTGTATGAAAAGTTGTACCGTTCCATTCTACTTCTGTTTTAGGACCATGAAAATGAAATCATCCATAGAAATTGAAAGCAAAGATATTTAGAACATTTGTGGGTCATGGTGATCAGGTAGAAGCAACCGGAACCACTCATGAATAGTCTAAAGCAGAAGCTGTTTTGTTAACCCCCTAAATTGCAAGTATTTGCCCGGACTGATTGCATTTCCTTAGGAATGGCCAGATGAGGCTTCAGGGATTCTGGGGGGAAGTTAAGTGGGCTGCTTGTTGCCATGGCAATACTCTAAGCTCAGCTCCTTCTTAACGCCTCCCTCCAGCTCTGCTGGAGATTCCACCACAAGATACAGGGACATCTCGTAGTCATGACCGGTCCTTAGTCCTTTGCTCCTTTGCATTAGATGCTCCTTGCCTCAGTCTGTTCTGACCGAGGCTTCCCAAGAGCATGAAGCAAGCTCCTTGTCCCAACAAAAAACCCTTTTATTAATTTGTTGTGAATTCCTCTCATTCACATCCAGCAAAGTCTTTCAAGGGAGGATTTACAGTCACAGACCTTCTCTGGCTTGGAGAGCTGACAGGCCGATATCTGCAAAACCTGGCAGGGAGTCTTGGAGAGTCCCGAACCAATTAAGCGAACTAATTATCTCCTGCAGACTCCACTCCCTTTTGCTCTTCTTTGGTTTCCTCTGGGAGGGGCCATTCATTATCCACCTGTGGCCTTACTCCCAAGTCCACCCTTGTTCCTTAGCTGTTCCCTTCATCTGGCAACTCTGTGCATGCACACACTGGGAACAGGCTCCAGCTGTTCATCTGCCTCACTGATACCTGATTCCAAAGGCAGTTGATAACTGTCAGGCAGCTCTGGCCCCCTCTCTGTCTCCAACTTAGAGCCCTCCTCCGAGCTTTCCCCAGACTCCAGGAGTGGCCCATGTTCCTCCGCAACCTCCTCACTGTCCAAATCTGCAGTGGTGAGCCACAACAATGTCTTTCCTAGCCAGTCTTTATGTTAGCTAATGATGCTTTGCCACTGTTAGTTTAATCACTCTCTGTCAGTCTAGCTGCTTACTCAGAAATGTCCTCATAGCTACTATGAAAATTCAGGATGAGCCAACCAGAAGCTGTCACTGCTCCGCTGTTAAAATAGCATGGCTGGATTTTATTCCATGCAGTGGCCAGCCAGATGCCTCTGGAATGCCCACAAGCAGGATGGACACGTCTTCCTCCAATCTTCTACTGCAATTCTTATTTGAAGGCATGCCTGTCCCCGACCTAGAAGTAAGCTGGAGTCTTCAAGACACCTCATTGTCCTCTACCATCAATCAATCCTTCTTGGAAGTCAGTTTTTTGGTATGGTGTCCAAAGGGAGTACCAGAATCTGCCTCCAACTATGATTTCAAAATCATGACAATCCTACAGTGGAAGGTTGGACTCTCCTAGCCAGAGGTGGGTTCTGATCGGTTCGGACTGGCTCGGCCAAACCAGTAGTAACTTGGTCGCTGGAACCCGCAGCAATCCAGGCCTGCCATGCCCCTGAACCGATTCTCTTGGTGGCACAATAGGCGCTGCCATCTTGTTTTTGCCTTTTATGTATGCACAAAGCAATTTTTGTTGCACTGCGGACCTGCGTCGTGTCCCTGAGCGAATCGGCAGTAGTGGCACCTACTGCTTCCAGCAATCTAGTCATCCCATTCTGGATTTGTTGTAATTTTCAGGTCATCTCCAAAACTGCACTACATTGCATTTACCAGCTGTGATCAGCCATCCATCAGGCTTTCCCCACCCCCTCTCTCAAGCAGGATAAACATTTTGCTAGCTGCAAAATTGTCCTAAATCCAGATGTGAAAATCTTAGGACCCTATAATAGGTTTGCCACTATGGGGGCAAAAGAGAAGCAAAAAGAAATGGGAACTGGAGATTGATGGCATTCTGCCTAGGGAAACGCAGGCTGTATTGCAAATAATCACAAAGCAAATCAGCTCTGTTTCTTGTTAGCGGCCCAGAATCACAGGCGTGCAACAGTCATCCACCACCTACCCAAAAATTCCACAGGCAATTGTCCCTAATTTGACAGAACAGGATTTGAACACTTTATTTTCTGGTAGATCTTGAGATGTTGGCATTGCCCCTGTTTCTAACGGAACGTGGAAAAAGTTCTTGCAAGTTTTGCTTAAACCCCCCGCCAAAAAAGAACACATTTTTAACATATTTTCTGTCTTTAGGTGAAGCTTTGCCCTGCATAATCCCTGGAATCACTGGTCCACCTGGACCTCCGGGACCTTCAGGGTTTCCAGGTAGGTGGTTTTGGGCTTTAACCCCACCTTCTTCTGGCAGTCAGAAGACATGGTGAAAACTCTTCCATTTCACAACATATAGACAGACTTAATCATAGCTTCAATTGGGAAAATGTGACCGTCCTAGACCAAGCCAAGTCCAAGAATGCCAGGGAATTGCTAGAAGCCTGTCTCTCTGACAAATCAGCCATCGTCAGACACATAGACATCAACAACATCTATAGACTATGCAACAGGGTGGCTCAGTAGCTAAGATGCTGAGCTTGTTGATCAGAAAGGTCGGCAGTTCAGCAGTTTGAATCCCTAGTGCCGCGTAAGGGAGTGACTCCCATTACTTGTCCCAACCTAGCAGTTCGAAAGCATGTAAAAATGCATGTAGAAAAATAGGGACCACCTTTTGTGGGAAGGTAACAGTGTTCTGTGTGCCTTCGGCATTTAGTCATGCCAGCCACATGACCATGGAGACGTCTTCGGACAGTGCTGGCTCTTCGGCTTTGAAATGGAGATGAGCACCACCCCCTAGAATTGGGAATGACTAGCACATATGTGCGAGGGGAACCTTTACCTTATTATATGTACGAAGCAATCTGAAAGTTGTGTATGTGGGGTGCGGGAATCAATTATAGGTGAATGAAAAACTCTTGCAAGATAAGATTTGGGAAGGAGAGGGTTCTTCTCCTACCCTGTTTCCCCAAAAATAAGACCTACCTGGATAATAAACCCAATGAGGCTTTTGAGTGCCTGTGCTAAAATAAGCCTTCCCCTGAAAATAAGCCCTCCCCGAAAATATTGCACCACAGCAGCCATGATGTACCACACTATGCAGAAGAGATAATCTACACAACAAAAAGACCCAAGCATCTCTCCATCAGCAATCAGCACCCAGATCAGCATAGATTAGCTCCAAGGTGAACCTCAGATCTACAATACCCCAATCAAGAAACTGCCAAAGAAGCCAGCAGCAAACAGTCAAACCAAAGAACCTCTAAGACCGCCCCCCACCAACACTGACAGGCAAGCCACTGGAATATAAACTTACAGCAAATTGCACTCCTTACTAGTACTGGCGAAGTTTCCTAGTTGAGTAATGAAAATTCTGCAAGAAAACAACCAAGCTAAATGGACTTTAGCTGTTGGAGTGCTTCAATGCAAAATGTGTTTAGGGGAGTCGTGTGGTGGTTACAGTTTTTCTAGGAAGCTAAGAAGGACCCAACAGTGGCAATTAAGGAGAAAGAACAAGCTGAATATTATATGATATGGGAATTATTTTGTCAATGGTTAGAGAATAAAAATGGAAGTTGGAAATAAAAGGAGGAGATTAAAGAAGAGTAGAACATATGCTAAGATAGAGATACAAAGAATAAAATAATTGTTAGTATTATGATGAAGAGGAGGAGAATTATTATGCTTGGTGTTATTATTTTATTTTTTATTAGAAGATACATTAAGAGGGAAAAATGAACAGGTTCATTATGTTCAACTGTTTAATATACTATAATTCCAAGATTAGAGAATTAATACCAACATAGTAAATAATGTTGTAAATTTTGATGGTTATTTGTACCCAGACGACACACTATTTAAGGAAAGATGGAATCTTTATATTTAAAAAATAAATAAAACCTTTTTAATTTTTAAAAAATCCCAGCTAAATGGACTTTATTCGTTGGAGTGCTTCAATGCAAAATGCGTTTAGGGAAGTCACGGGGTTGTTATAGTTTTTCTAGGAAGCTAAGAAAGAGACATCTTTGTTTCTTACCCAACTGATTTTCTCCTCTCTTTCCAGGTTCCAAGGGTAGCAAAGGATATCCTGGTTTTCCAGGGCAGCCAGGTTTCAATGGCTTAAAAGGAGAACCGGGCATACCTGGGGTGGCTCGATTCCCAGGAATGCCAGGTAAGGACGAGAAAAGAGGCAAAAATCCAGAAGTCATTGGCCACACACTTCGTCATATTGCCAAAACTCTTCGATGGATGTACTCATGAAATCATCAGGAATCAATTGAAATAACTGAATTTTTAAAAAAATTAACTACAGATGGTCCTCAATTTACAACATTTCATTTAGTACCATTCAGGGGTGGGATTGAAAATTTTTAGCAACCAGTTCTCTGCCTGGTTGCTGGGTGGGCATGGCCATGGTGGGCATGGCCTATTCGGCTTCCTGCACAACGGCAGTTGGGGGGTGCATTTTTGCCCTCCCCATGTTCCAGAGCAGGGGTGGGTTGCTGCTGGCATTACTGCCGGTTCAACGCACAAAGAATTTCACAGTTCATTTTTTCAGTTTATGCAGTCCAGGTTTTGCTAGAAATCATAACCACCCTGGATCCACTTGGATCGGGCTTATAATTTTATGAGCAGATGATGAGATGTATCAGCTGTTGCAGCAAATGTTGTCAGGTGTAAGGAATCAGGATTATGTATTAAATTATGTCAGAGTTTGCAGTAGAAATCGCATCCAGAAAGCACGCACAGATAACTGATTCAGCAGGATGCATTAACTTCTTTATGTACATAATAACATATGAATAAATGTACAACACCAACAGCAGATTCTTCCAACGTGGTAGAGATTGTAAGCAGGTTCAAACACAGGCAGGCTATACAGAGAATGAGTTTCTTTTCAGTTCAGATCGGCAGACAACTTCAGACTAGTTTCGTTCCTCAGCACCGACTCAGAACTATAGATACAGTGCCCAGGCGCCTAGTTGTCTCCATCAAATACTGTTGCAGTTTCTAAACAGCCCTCATTGGCTGACTTAATTGCTGTGTCTATTCATTGGCTGACCTTGTTACCACGTCTCTGCCAGTCATGAATATTCTGACAAATTCCAGCTAAATTTGTTGCTCGTCTATACACAAGAATCTAGTCAACAAATCACATAGATTGGAAACTGGAGACATTTTTATTAGGTTTAACCACAACAAAATACAATAAAGAGACTCTATACCTAATCCTACATATTACTACAGAGGTCAGAATAGCATATGCATAGAAATGGAAGAACAACACAATACCAAATGAAGATGAGATAATACGGAAGATCTTAGAATGCACAGAGATGGATAAATTGACCAAAGAAATTCAAGGAAAGGAGGAAACAGAGTACTATTTAATTTGGGGAAATGGTATAAGTGGTTAAATGATAGAAACAGGAAACAGGACTTTCGGAAATGTAATTTGTATTATAGAAGAGGTAGGAAATAGTGATAAGAACGTAGGAAAAGTAGGATTTACAAAACTAGGAAAAATTATGTAGTAGTAGAAGAGTAACAAAGACTGTCTGATACAAATAATTAAACGTAGACTGATAAGCAAGAGAGTAAGAAATAATAGGACTATAAGTGTAAAATTGGAATGTATTGAGAGGGAAATAGTGTTTGTAAAGATGCACCGATAGATATCTGCTGTAAGAAGGAACATGCACTTTCAATGTTATTTGTAAGTGTTGTGTACGTTTTTGTCATTGTGTATAAGTATTTATAATAAACATAAAAAGAATCTAGTCAACTAATGGTCAGCACTAAAATGGTACTAGACCAGAATGAATGGGATTCAAGAGAGGTCAGACTTAGACCGTTTGTAGCTACGTAGAGATTCTAGGCTGGTTCCTTTCTTGTCTCCACCTCCAGACTCTGCCTGCTTTTCTCAGACACCTTCGTCCCCCTAAAGCAACTCTTCTCTGTTGTTTTAGAATTAATCTATGCCTTCATTTCTTGAAAGGGTTTCCTGGCCCTCCTGGAGATCCCGGTTCAAAAGGACGACAAGGAGTTGATGGGGGGGATGGGGTGCCTGGTCCAGAAGGCTGTCCTGGTTTGGTTGGCCCAAATGGATCGCCTGGTGATGTGGTTGGAGCTGAACCAGGGTCCCGAGGAGAACCTGGCTTGCCTGGCTTACCAGGAGATAATGGCATTCCTGGAGATTTTGGCTTTCCTGGAACACCAGGTGAGTTCTAAGCATATTTCTTTGGTTTTAAAGCACCACCTGAAAAGTTACTGAAATTCAATCAGGTCTGCTCATGGTTCCTTTTTGGATGGGAAACTCTACCATGTATGGGAGTTTGAGTTCAAAGGGTTTTTGAATTCAAAGAGGGAAGATAGAGAGAATTTAATGGGCTAAGTGGTTAAGGGACGCGGTGGCTCAGTGGCTGAGCTTGGTGATCAGAAAGGTCGGCAGTTCGGTGGTTCGAATCCCTAGTGCCGTGTAATGGAGTGAGCTCCTGTTACTTGTCCCAGTTTCTGCCAACCTAGCAGTTCAAAAGCATGTTAAAAATGCAAGTAGAAAAATAGGGACCACCTTTGGTAGGAAAGTAACAATGTTCTGTGCTCCTTTGGCATTTAGTCATGCCGGCTACCCTATTCTATTCTATTCTATTCTATTCCCTATTCTATTCTGTTCTATTTCCTATTCTACTCTATTTCCTATTCTATTCTATTCCCTATTCTATTCTATTCCCTATTCTATTCTGTTTTATTTCCTATTCTACTCTATTTCCTATTCTATTCCCTATTCTATTCTGTTCTATTTCCTATTCTACTCTATTTCCTTTTCTATTCTATTCTATTCTTTCCTATTCTATTCTATCCTATTCTATTCCATTCCAATCCTATTCCTATTCCTATTCCTATTCTATTGTGTTGAGCACCCATGTAAGAGGGAAAGAATGGGAGTTAGATCTTTTCTGTCTTTCAGGTTTGGAAGGAAAGCCTGGCCTGTCAGGTAGAAAAGGGGGACGTGGGGAGCCGGGTCTTCCAGGCTTCGATGGACTGCAAGGACCACCAGGACCAGGAGGTCCGTTTGGCATCAAAGGAAAACCAGGTCCTGTGGGAACCATCGGCCTTCCAGGATCACAAGGTATGGATTGTTTCACCCTGGATGAAGGTGTGTGGCCTTCAGACATCCCCTCCACAGGGCTTTCCTGCAGGTGGCCCACTTGTGGCATATCCTTGAGCTTGATAGCATATTTCAGGTGTTCAGGCTTTTAAACTTATTCAGGAGATTCCATAAATCTGGAGATGAGATGAGAGAAGCCGATGCCAAAATTCTCAGCCAAATTCATTGAACTGGCATTGGATATAGGTAGTCCTCAAATTATGACCATCGTTGAACCTGGAATTACAGTCATTAGTCATAGTGGTTGTTAAGCAGGTCACTTGCATGATCACACCCTATTTTACAAATTTTTGCAGTGGTCCTTAAGTGAATACTGCAGTCATTAAACAAATCATTTTTTTGGCTGGAAACCAGGAATAAAAGTCGGAAACCCACAAAACCTGACTGAAAACTGCAAACGTGTGACCCCAGGACCAATGCAATGACTCTCATTTATGCAGACAGCCATAAGCGAGGTGTCCAAAATGTGATCACATGACTATGGAGGATGATCACATGACCACCGGAGGGAGTTATGCACTTGTCAGACCTTCAAAGCCAAGTCATACGTACCTTTTTAAAGAGCCCATTGTAATTTTTGAACGGTCACTAAGCAACCAGTCCTTAAACAAGGACTGCCTATATAGTTTCACTGAAAAGAAGGCCGGAGGGAGGGCTGGCGCATTGCAAAGGATTAAATTAATGTCCAAGAATGATTTGGGGCACCATTTAGACTCTCTCAGTCAAATCAACCTGACAGAGGAAAGTAGGAGAAAGAAGGAATGTTAGAATATGTTTGCCGCCTTGAGTTATTTATAAAAAATAAATAAAGGCAGGGTAAAAAAAAATTAAAAATATCATATTTTTCAGAATATAAGATGCACCTTTTTCTCTCAGAAAATAGGCTGAAAATCTGGGTGCGTCTTATACAGCATTTTTGGCCTCCCGAAACTCCGTCCCCTTCACCAAAATGGATGTGCATAGACTTTAGGAGGCTTCCAGAATGCTCCTGGGGGCTGGGGATGGCAGATATGAATGAAAAACAAGCTGGTTTTTGCTCAATTCCCCAGCCCCCAGGAGCACTCTGGAAGCCTCCTAAAGGCTATGCACATGCCTAAAGGCTATGCATGGCCTTTTTTTTGACAAAAATGGGCCTGCCTTTGCAAAAAATGGGCCATTTCTTGCTCATTTGTGGGGGGCACCTCCCAAAAACATTCTACAAGCCTAACGGCTATTCGTGGCCTTTTTTTTTTTTTAAAGGGCCATTTTCACGAGGTCTGCAGAGTGCAAACCCCTTTTTTTTAATTAGCCTCTTCAAAATCCTGGTGCGTCTTATACTCCGGTGCGTCTTATACTCTGAAAAATAGGGTACTGTCTGGTCTGCCTCAGATGGATAGGTCATTGTGCCAACCATTTAACTGAAGATTATAGAATTGTCTAAAATGAGCCTTTTCATTTCATGATCATTCACAACTAACTTTCATTATCCATATTCATTGATTAATTTCAGGAAATCACCGTACCATGGAAGATTTGCACCCCGTCCATTTATTCTCATTCATATTGTCCAGTGCCATCCTGTGATCTTCCTGAGCAACCAGAAACACACCCCAAAGGTGCTTTTTTGCAACTGGACCTATTTTTTTTCCTTGAAAATGATTCGCTTCTCATCCAAGAAGCTTCTTCAACTCTGAAGAAGGAACTGAAGAAGCTTCTTGGATGAGAAGTGAAATGTTCAAGAGCAAAGAAAGTCCAGTTGCCTTTTGAAAAAGCACCTTTGAGACAACCATGACCTGGATGACCAAGAATCTCTATAGGCAACAAGGAAACTGGTGTTCTTAATTTCTCAACAGCCTCTTGGGTGATAGCCACAAGTCCCTGTTGATGAAACTGCTTGGAGTTTAATAAATGACACCACAATAAATCATTCTATTGTCAAGCAAGAATAAAAACAGTTCAAGTACAGTGCTTAGCTCTATGCCCAGTATAATTCCAAACCATTGTTGTTCTGGAACAGAAATTATCTTGCAAATAAATTTAAATTTAAATCTAAATTTAAATAAACGTAGGCACTGGATTTCATAATTGCTATGTTTTTACCAGTTGTAACTGCTGGGCTGACTTCAGTTTCCCTTTCTTACTTGATAAAGTGCCCTTCAATAATCTCAGCAATTAGCCTTCAATAAACATCCAGATTCTCTTAATGAAGGTGCCAGGAATTGGTTTTCTTCTGCTTGCATTATAGAGTATATACCATCTTTCCCCCAAAATAAGACAGGGTCTTATTTCTTTTGAACCACCACCATCCCCCAAAAATAAGCACTTGGTCATATTTTTGGGGAGGTCTTATTATTTTTGAGGTGCAGGAGACGGTGAGCATGGTCACTGCATGGCTGCTGCTGTGTGGCAATATTTTCAGAGAGAACTTATTTTTGGGGCAGGGCTTATTTTAGCACATGTGCTCAAAAGCCCGATTGGGCTTATTATCTGGGGAGGGCTTATTTTCAGAGAAATAGGGTACTAGTGTTGGCGAACCTTTTTGGCACCAAGTGTCAAAACGAGAGTGCGCGCACACTTGAAGGGGGAGCGTTGGAAACCGGAAGTGCAGTTCCCTGGCACGCATGCATGTGCCAGGAAGCTGAGCTTCCAGTATCCAGCAAGCGCATGTGCACTGGTCACCTGGTCTTCCGGTTTCTGGTGTGCACCTGCGCGCAAAGACCAGCTGGCTGGCGCATATGCACATTCTGTAAACCAGAAGCTCAGCTTTCTGACATGTGCATGTGCACAAGGGAGCTGCTCTTCTGTTTCCAATGCTCCTGTGTTCACGAAGACCAGCTGACTGATGCTGGAACCAGGAAGAGCAATGGCCGATGGCTGGTGTGCCCAGAGAGATGGCTCTGCATGCCATACAGGGGTGGGTTCTAGCTAGCGTTACTGCCAGTTCGTTCATGCGCACATGGGCTGGATGCACGCTACATGTGCATGCGCAGTTCAATGGAAATTGTTCTGCGCATGCACAGAACATCAAAAAAAGATGGCAGCAACCAGGAAACCAGTTTTGGGGCGTGGCCAGCCTGGGTCACTGCCGGTTCTGTGACCTAGGCTGGCATATCATACCAAACTGGGCCAAACCAGTAGGAACCCACCTCTGGTGCCATAGTGATCCTTCCACTTGACCATGCATGGATCCTTCACCAAAAGGAGAATCCATCTATCATCCACATCCTGGATAACTGAGCTGTCAATTAAGGTGGTGGAAGGTGGTTTTCTTTGGCTTTGATGCCACAGCAGAAACGTTCCTTGAAATAAAAATATGAAGTCCTGGGATGGCATGGAAAGAAAACAAAATCCAGGGAAATAAAAATATTCAAAGGAAATCCTGGAGGAAAACTATATTTCCCTTAACATCTATAGAGATTCTCAGTCATCCAGGTCACGGTTGTCCCAAAGGTGCTTTTTCCAAGTGGCAAGTGGACTTTCTGGTTTTTCTTTGAAGACCTTTTGCTTCCCATCCAAAAAGCTTCTTCATCTCTGACTGGATGGTGGCCTCAATCTCTAAAAGAGTGCAGCTGTCTACAAGGAATATAAATCTTTCCGTTCCCCACCCTCCAGTCAGAGCTGAAGAAGTTTCTTGAATGAGAAGCCAAAAGTCTCCAAAGAAAAACAAGGAAGTCCAGTTGCCTCTTGAAAAAGCACCTTTGGGACAATCTTCCCCCTTACTCAAATGTTTCTACCACCAGCAGCTGCAGCCCAATTTTCACACTTCTGTCTGCTGTCTCCATCCACCCAAACCCAGGGGACCCCATTCATGCATTTTATCTAAGCCAGGAGTCCCGAAACTTGGCAACTTTAAGACTTGTGGACTTGAACTCCCAGAAGTCCACAAGTCTTAAAGTTGCCAAGTTTGAAGACCTCTGATCTAAGCTGTGTTGAGAAAGAGTTTGGTTGTCCCAAAAGTATTTTTTCAAAAGGCAACTTGGAATTTCTTTATTTTTCCTTCAAGACATTTCATTTCTCATCCAAGCTTCTCCAGTTCTGAAGAAGCTTCTTGGATGAGAAGTGAAATGTCTTCAAGGAAAAACAAAGTCCAATTGCCTTCAAGAAAAAAAATCACCTTTGGGACAACTATGACCTGGATGACTGAGAATCTCCATCAAGACAAGAGCTCAGTTATTTTCCAAGTCATTAACTCATTCTCGGCCTTGTGCTTTTTTTCTTCCTGGTTCACATGTTTTTGTCTGTTTTTCCTCACCATGTTTCTCTTCCATTTGCCATCATCTCTCCATTTCTGATGTCACACTGTTTTGGTTTTGGGGGTTCTCCACATAGGCTGCCAAGGTGAGAGCAAATGCTTTGTAGCGTAAAAACTCTCGGACTAACAGCTGCCTAGCTATTTTTGCTACAAAATATGCGCTGACTGTGATACCCCTTATTTCAATCCCACCAAGAATTGTGGCCTTCATCTTTTCGGAAAGAGATTTGTATGTAGGGCTCCTGCATATGGAGTTCTCATCCTGGAGAAGGTTGGGGTGAAATCCAGCAGGTTCTGACAGGTTCTGGAGAACCGGTAGCAGAAATTTTGAGAAGTTTGGAGAACCGGCCAATGCCACCTCTGGAATGGGGTGGGAATGGAGAATTTTCAATAGCCTTTCCCTGGCGTGGGGAGGGAATGGAGATTTTGCAGTATCATTCCCCTGGAGTGAGGAGGGAATGGAGATTTTGCAGTATCCTTCCCCTGGAGTGAAGAGGGAATGCAGATTTTGCAGTATCCTTCCCCTGGAGTGAGGAGGGAACGGAGATTTTGCAGTATCCTTCCCATGGAGTAGGGAGGGGATGGGGATTTTGCAGTATCCTTCTCCTGGAGTGGGGAGGGAATGGAGATTTTGCAGTATCCTTCCCCTGGAGAGAGGAGGGAATGGAGATTTTGCAGTATCCTTCCCATGGAGTGGGGAGGGGAGGGGGATTTTGCAGTATTCTTCTCATGGAGTGAGGAGGGAATGGAGATTTTGCAGTACCCTTCCCATGGAGTGGGGAGGGGAAGGGGATTTTGCAGTATCCTTCCCCTGGAGAGAGGAGGGAATGGAGATTTTGCAGTATCCTTCCCATGGAGTGGGGAGGGGATAGGGATTTTGCAGTATCCTTCCCCTGGAGTGAGGAGGGAATGAAGATGTTGCAGTATCCTTCCGATGGAGTGGGGAGGGGATGGGGATTTTGCAGTACCCTTCCCATGGAGTGGGGAGGGGATAGGGATTTTGCAGTATCCTTCTCCTGGAGTGAGGAGGGAATGGAGATTTTGCAGTACCCTTCCCATGGAGTGGGGAGGGGATGGGGATTTTGCAGTATCCTTCCCCTGGAGTGAGGAGGGAATGAAGATGTTGCAGTATCCTTCCCATGGAGTGGGGAGGGGAGGGGGATTTTGCAGTATCCTTCTCCTGGAGTGGGGAGGGAATGGAGATTTTGCAGTATCCTTCCCCTGGAGTGGAATGGAAATGGAGATTTTGTAGTATCCTTCCCCTGGAGTGGGGAGGGAATAGCGATTTTGCAGTATCCTTCCCCTGCCATGCCCACCAAGCCACACCACACCCATCAAGTTATGGCCACAGAACCAGTAGTAAAAAAAATTGAATTTCACCATCCAAGAAGGTCTCTCTGTGTGGCCACTGAATCTGGAGAAGGTCCATCTGTCTGAACACTAAGAGTCAATGCCAACTCAGTTGCAAATAAACAATCAGCCAACATAGACTTCCACTTGAATTTTAGATCGTTGTTTTTCCCCCCCATCTGCAAACATTTTATATTTTTCCTGAAAAGGAACCTGTGGTTTTTAAGTCAGAGGTCCCCAACCCCTGGGCCACAGCCAGTGGTGGGATTCAGCCGGTTTGCACCCATTCGGGAGAACCAGTTGTTAACTTTCTAAGCAGTTGGGAGAACTGGTTGTTGGAAGAAATCTCCTTTTGTTTCTTTCCACTTTACAGGGCTAATCCTGTAAGGAAGGCAGGAAGGAAACATTCTGGTGTTGTTTCTTAACCCTTATTACATTGTGACAGTTAAGGCAAGGCACCCATCGATGTGAGTGACATTGAGTTGGCCATGCCCACCCAGTCACATGACCACCGAGCCCCACCTACCCAGCTGGTCATTAGGGCAGAGAACCAGTTGTTAAAGTATTTGAATCCCACCACTAGCCACAGCCCACTACCGGGCCATAGCTTGTTCACAACCGGGCCATGGAAATTGTGGGCAATTGCGCGCATGGAACCATCTCCTCTCATCCTCCCAGCTCCCCCAGTCCACAAAGCGAAAAAGGTTTGGAAAGCTGTTTTAAGGGGTGTTTTAGTCAACACTGCACAAATTGTTAAGTTTTTTTTAGTCTCCTAGTGTTACTCTTTTTTGTTGCTTCCTGTCAAACTAAAAATCACCTGGATCAGTGATGGCTAACCTTTTTCTCCTTGCATGCCCACACCCATAATGCAATATACTCCACCCCTCTGCGCATGTGCACACGACCCCCAGCACGTTCCCCACGCCGCCGCCCCCTGCAAATGTGTGTGACCCTAGCAGGCCTTTCTGAAGCCTCTTGAAACCAAAAATGGTGAGAGGGAGCACTGCTCCCCCTGCACTCCCCCCACTCTCTGCGCATGCATGGGTGACCCTGCACATGTGTGTGACCCCCCCATGCATGTGCTTACATCTCCCACGTGTGCGGCAGAGATCTGAATTCAGCTGGCCGGTGGGAGGCATGCACACATGCACGGTTGCCATAGATTCGCCATCACGGATCTCCACTTTTAAAACTCAACCTGATGAATTCAGAAGCTAAAGTCCAGCCTGTTGGACTGGTTTTTACTGGCAAAGTTATTTCGTCAGCACAGTTTTGTAGATCATTGTTTAGATTCTGCCTCAGTCATGCTTCAGCTTTTAAATTTAATTTTACAAAGTAAAGGCTAGGTCAAATTGAGCGTGACTTCTGGTGACTGGATAGATATACTGATGGTAATTCTACTGGCGACAGCATCGGTGTGTATTGCCAAAGCTTTCTCCTGGAAGATGTACAATTTTGCAGTCCAGACTATAGCCCTATCCATTGGGGTCCCATCCAAGCACTAACCAAATCCAATTCTGCTTAGCTTTGTCAAGATCAGATACACCCAATTTACTGCTGCCACTAGCGTGACTTCCATGAGTCAAGCACAATTTGTGATTTCATCCATGTACAAGTGACTATTTCCCTTTAACATTAATGGGTTTTCTCCACTGGAATCCAGTCCAACCCACTGTCTAGAGCAGGGGTCTTCAAACTTGCAAGACTTGTGGACCTCAACTCCAAGCTTTGCTGCCTGAGGAACTCTGGAGTTGAAGTCTACAAGTCTTAAAGTTGCCAAGGTTGGAAACCTCTGCTCTTGTTGTTGTTGTTAGTTATGAAGTTGTGTCCGACCCATCGCGATCCTATGGACAATATTCCTCCAGACCTTCCTGTCCTCTACCATCCTCTGGAGTCCATTTAAGCTCACACTGACTGCTTCAGTGTCTCCATCCAGCCACCTCATTCTCTGTCTTTCCCTTCTTCTTTTGCCCTCAATCATTCCCAGCATGAGGCTCTTCAGGAGTCCTTCCTTCTCATTAGGTGGCCAAAATATTTAAGTTTCATCTTCAGGATCTGGCCTTCTAAAGAGCAGTCAGGGTTGATCTCTTCTAGGACTGACCAGTTTGATCGCCTTGCAGTCCAAGGGACTTACAGGAGTCTTCTCCAGCACCAGAGTTCAAAGGCCTCCATTCTTTGGCGCTCAGCCTTTTTTATGGTCCAACTTTCACAGCCATACATTGCAACTGTTGTAAAATATAGACTGAAGGAAAAGCAAAGACTGTGGGATAAACATTTTGGTGTGATTTAGAATGACAATAGCCAGGGGAATGTGATACGCCAAGACCTTTCTGGTCCCCATTGGTAGACTTCATGAGTCGCGTATTTCCCAAATGGTAACTGATAAACCAGGGGTGAAATCCAGCAAATTCTGACAGGTTCTGGAGAACCAGTAGCGTAAATTTTGAGTAGTTCGGAGAACCAGTAGCATAAATTTTGAGTAGTTCAGATAACCAGCAAATACCATCTCTGGCTGGTCCCAGAATGGGGTGGGAATGGAGATTTTGCAGTATCCTTTGCCCGCCACGCCCACCAAGCCACACCACATCCACCAAGCCATGCCCACAGAACCGGTAGTAAAAAAAATTGAATTTCACCACTGTGATAAAGGCCTAAATTATCCCAACCATAAGGGGTTTCACTGTTGGCAGTTGTCCGTTGGTACATAGGCAGTAGCTTTCCTAGAGCTTTTAATCATTAGGCAACTAATCCTTTTTTTTTTTTTCATTTCTAACCTTGTGTGCTTTAGAAAGGCTGCATGATATATATTTTTGGCCGCAGTTCAGTTAGCTGTATACAAATGAAATGCTTTAGTGTTAACCTCTTGAGAGATAGTAGAAATGTCGTCTTTGGAAGAATGTCGTGGTGACGGTTTGGGTTTTGAACCATTCAGGACTTCCCGGAACCAAAGGACCAAGAGGAGATGCTGGGTCACCAAGTCCCGCCGGCATGAAAGGGTCCCCAGGTCTTGAGGGCCTGCCAGGACAGCCAGGAGAACGAGGATTGCCTGGACCGCCAGGCCTCTGGGGCCCAGATGGGTCTTCAGGTTTCCCAGGCTCAAAAGGTACCGTAATTGTTTTGTAATTGATAACTCTGCGCTTACATGAGAATTGTTGCCTTTGACCTGTGTTGGAACTTTCAGATGTGCTCTGAAGCAGGGGTCACCAACCTTTCAGACCTCAGAGACCGCTAAATTCTTAATTTTCAATCCTCCAGGCCACTAATACGATCTGCCTAGCTGACCGGCTGGGTGGGCGTGGCAAGGTGGCTATGTGACTGCGTGGGCGTGGCCAACTCGGTGTCATGCACATCAAGGGGCGCCTTGCCAGCCTTTACTCGCCACACCTCGCCTGCCCACCCGGGCTCCTTTGGGCCCCAACAGAAAGCAGTTGCTCTTCCTGCTGGAGCCCTAAGAATGCAAAGGGACCACCTTTGGTGGGAAGGTAACAGTATTCTGTGCACCTTTGGCATTGAGTCATGTTGGCCACATGACCACAGAGACATCTTTGAACAATGCTGGCTCTTCGGCTTAGAAATTGAGATGAGCACCACCCCCTAGAGTTGGGAACGACTAGCACACATGTGCGAGGGGAACCTTTACCTTTACCTGAATCTTTCTTTCCCAAAACATTCAGTGTACTCTGCATGAAATAATGCTTGATTGTTCCAAACTAGGTGAAAAGGGCTCGGTGGGTATGACTGGTTTTCCTGGGATGCCGGGGCCAACTGGGGTCCCTGGCCTGGATGGCCTGAAAGGAACGTCGGGTGCACCAGGAAGAAATGGAAACCCTGGATTGTCTGGCTCACCTGGCCTCAAAGGTGAGTCCAGAAATTTTGCATGAAGCACAGCGTATGACCAACCCAAGCCGAAAGGTTTTGCGTGTCTCCTGACTTTGTTTTCTGATGAAACTGGGACTTCATTTCTTTTGCCCACTTTTCAGAATTGCCTTCCAAAATACATGTTAAGATACAAACTCCTATTTCACAAGCCTCCTCAAAAACAGTGAGGTTTTAGTCACAATGTCTTGGTTTCTATGTACCAATAAAGGAGAATATTTGTAGCTAAGAGTTGACATGTGGGGTCCTTGGTGCTTTCTGAGCTTGGTTGTTTTCTTGCAGACATTTCCTTACCCAACCATGTAACATCATCAGTGCTAATAAGGAGTGAGGCTTGCTCTAAATTTATAACCTAGTACAAGGGTCTTCAACCCCCAGGCCACAGCACACTACCGGGCATGGTGTTCTGACCGAGGCTTCCCAAGAGCATAAAGCAAGTCCTTGTCGCAACAAAAAACCTTTTTATTAATTGACTATGAATTCTTCTCATTCACATCCAGCAGTCTTTCAAGGGAGGATTTACAGTCACAGACCTTCTCTGGCTTGGAGAGCTGGCAGGCCGATATTTGCAAAATTTGGCAAGGAGCCACGGAGAGTCACGAAACAAATTAAGCAAACTAATGGTCTCCTGCAAACTCCACTCCCCTTTCGCTCCTCTTTTATTTCCTATGGGAGGGGCCAGTCATCGTCCACCTGTGGCCTTACTCCCAAGTCAACCCCTGTTCTTTAGCTGTTCCCTTTGTTTGGCAACTCTGCGCATGTGCACACTGGGGACAGGCTGCTGAGAAGTCTCAGGTCGTATAATCTCTAATGGCTCCTTTTGACCAGTGCTGCAATATGAGCGTCCCAATTCAAGTTCTCTTTTATAATAACAGCCAGAAACTTAAAACTGACCACTTGTTCTCCATTGATAAGGAAGGGCTGGATGTCTGATCTATTCCTTTTATAGTCCACTATAAACTCATTGGTCTTATATTTGGACTGCGGATCTAAATACTCTAAGCAGGAATGTCTGGTACTCTCTGGATCAATGTAGGTAGAGTAAGCATCTTTCTTCTTTTGTGCAGGTGATAGAGGTGTCCGTGGTCCTCCTGGACCTCCCATTTTCAGACCCCCAGATCTGGCCCTCAGATTCAAAGGGGACAGAGGAGATCCTGGATTGGAGGGACAAAGAGGATTTCCAGGACTAAGAGGTATGTGTTTGGCATTGTCAACTCGCAAAGCATCCCTGACCTGCTCTCGAGTTGCCATAAGCAAGAGGGGGGAACTGATGCAGCAGCATGGCAGCCACAATCAGCACATTCCATGCATATCTTTCTCAAGGTTGTCTCCCAGGTTACCTGCAACAATCAGAGGCGAAAGTGCTCCTTTGGAGAATGTGATTTATGGCACACCCTGGGATGAGGGGGGAAAACAGAGTCATACTTGGGCTGTAAATTATGTAGGGTCAGAGCTGGCTTCACTTGGATATGTGCAAACATGTTACTCCTAATAAAAAATATGGATTTATTTTGAAGCTTGGCTCAAGGGTGATGATTTAATTAGGGCATCTGTTGGAACCCTGATACTATTGTTGTTGCTATCTGCCAATCTGCACTTTTGAAGAAGCATTAGACACAGAAAACTCTAATTATTGTATCATCTTCTCCATTCGAATGATGACTAGTCTCAGAATAGGCTGATGGTGGACAAGGTGACACCTGCCACTCTTCATTCTGAAGAAGCATTAGACACCTTGTTATATCACTGTTTTACCTTTCCGTAGGTGATAAAGGAGCCCCAGGTGTCCGAGGGCAGCCTGGGCTTCCAGGGAGAGCTGGATCCCCATCTAGAGAGAAAGGACTGCCAGGAGACCCAGGTTTTCGAGGAACGTTTGGTTCTCCTGGGTTTTTGGGACAAAAGGGATCTGGTGGTATCTCAGGGTTTCCTGGAATGCCTGGGGGACGTGTAAGTATCCTTTCTCTTTTCTTTTTTTTCCTTTTTACTCCTGGGTGAGTGGGAAGCACTTCCACTGTTCTTCCAAGTTCAATGATGGCCACCACTTTTAGACTTTTGGAGTCTTAGTGAACTCCTAACAAGTTCAGAATCCTTTGGGTCCTTCATATGATTTTTTGTCATGGTCTGCCGGCCGCCAGCCCCTCCAACAGCCGAATCAGATGAAGAGGCAAAGTGGGAGACAGGGCCAGCATCTAGCAACCTGAGAGCTCCAAGGGGGAAGAGGGAATGGAGCTGTCAGAGATAGAGATAGAGGCAGAGTCTGGGCCATCCGTCAGCCCTCAGATGGAGAGTCAACAGCCCCCATGCTTGACTGATGAGGAAGAGGAGGAACAGCTGTGTCCAGTGCCTGCCACACAGATGTGCAGAAGGCAGAGGAGAGGAGAGCAGTGAAAATGTATGGGCTGTTGCTTGGGAAGGAAGAGCCACCACTGCTAGTAAAGCCCCACCCTAGCTTTGGAGATAAAAGGCAGGGGGTGAAGATGAAGTGAAGACTATTTATCTCCCTGCCGGTCTGACATTGATGATCCTGTGAGAGAGCGAGACTTTTTGCCGGGGCTGCTGGCACTCCTAATAAAGGAACCATTGATTTAACCACAGAAGGTTTGTCATGTTTGGGGAGCTGGGTCAGAACAGTTTTGGTCCATATCTTTTTGGTCAGGTGGAAGCAGATTTAGCCAGATAATCTCTGAAGGAGTTCTGGATCTGCTTTGGGATGTTGGCAGAAGATGTGAGGATACAGCCGGGAAACAGCCTCTCTGCTTTTCCCCTGAGTCTTCCGCACCACAAAGTCAACAAGTGGAAGAAGAACCTAGACAGGATTTTTTGTGGCTGTTGATCTCACAGTTGGATTGTTGTTCTGACCGAGGCTTCCCGAGAGCATGAAGCAAACTCCTTGTCCTGACAAATGCCCCTTTTATTAATTTGCTGTGAATTCTGCTGATTCACATCCAGCAAAGTCTTTCAAGGGAGGATTTACAGTCACAGACCTTCTCTGGCTTGGAGAGCTGACAGGCCGATATCAGCAAAATGTGGCAAGGAGCCTTGGAGAGTCACGAACCAATTAAGCGAACTAATTGTCTCTTGCAAACTCCACTCCCCTTTCGTTCTTCTTTTATTTCCTCTGGGAGGGGCCATTCATCATCCATGTGTGGCCTTATTCCCAAGTTGACCCCTCTTCTTTAGCTGTTTCCTTCATCTGGCAACTCTGCGCATACACAATGGGCCATTTTTTGAAGGTTTGCAGAGTGCAATTTTTTTTTTCCTTTTGGAAAGCTCTTTAACTGATGAGAATTACATTGATGAAGTGCTGTGCCAGCAGAAAGAAAGTCTTCGGTGCTGCAGATTGTCAGCAATTTCCTTCTCCAACACATGGATAAATACACCTGGAAACATCTACCTACTTACTTACTCTCTCTCTCTCCCTACCTACTACTATATTTCTCTCTCTTTCTCTCCCTCTCTATCCCTCTATCTACCTACCTATTTTTTTTCTTAATTTGCCTCTTCAAAACCTTGCTGCCTCTTACACTACGGTGCGTCTTATACTCCAAAGGATACGGTAACAACCGTTTTTCACACATGACCATTGCAGCATCCCCTTGGCCGCCGTAGTGATTTCAGATCGCTGGTGGTCACCAGAATAGTCACTTGAAAGGAGCTTCCTCTCTGGATACTAAGAGACCAATCACACTACCATGAAAGCTGATTTCAGCATTAATTATGATGTTGACATGCTGCTTTCTTCAATAGGGTGCTGAAGGTATTCCAGGCTCCCCTGGCTCTCCAGGGGTTACCGGATTGCGTGGTCCAAAGGGTGAGTCATCAGTTGGTCTTGCTAGCATCTTTTCAAAAATCAACGATATAGGTGCCCTTAAAGACTTTTTGCTCTAGAAAGGGGAAAAAAATGAATGGATGGTTTATAAGTAAGATGATTAGGAAGAGTAGATTAGGGAAAGAAGGAAGCTTTGATGTGACCTTAGAGAGAGAAGTAAAATATAAATAAAATTATTTAAATAGAATAGAATTCTTTAAATAGAATAGAATTCTTGATTGGCCAAGTGTGATTGGACACACAAGGAATTTGTCTCTGGTGCATATGCTCTCAGTGTACATAAAGAAAAATAAAATACATTCACCAAGAATCATAAGATATAACACTTAGTGATAGTCATAGGATACTAATAAGCAATCAAATCATACTAGGAAACAAATAAACAATATAAATTGTAAAGATACAAGCAACGTGGCTCTAGTTATAAGTGGAAGGAGATAGGTAATAGGAAGGATGAGAAGAATAATAGTAATACAGTCTTAGTAAATAGTTGGATAGTGTTGTGGGAATTAGTTAAGTAGAGTGATGGCATTTGGGGAAAAAACTGTCCTTGTGTCTAGTAGTTCTGGTGTGCAGTGCCCTATAGCGTCGTTTTGAGGGTAGAAATTGAAACAATTTATGTCCATGATGTGAGGGGTCTGAAGATACTTTCACAGCCCTCTTTTTGACTAGTGCAGTATTCAGGTCCTCAATGGAAGGCAGGTTGGTAGCCATTGTCTTTTCTGCAGTTCTGATTCTCCTCTGAAGTCTGTGTCTGTCTTGTTGGGTTGCAGAGCCAAATCAGACAGTTATGGAGGTGCAGATGACAGACTCAATAATTCCTCTATAGAACTGAATCAGCAGCTCCCTGGGCAGTTTGAGTTTTCTGAGTTGTATAAAATGTATTTATAACAGCTGTTAAGTAAACCAGAAACCTCTTTTTTCTTTTTCTTTTTTTTAATACTTCCTTTTATATAGGTTTTTTTCATTTCTCTATTACTTTTTTCCTCATTTATCTTCACTCAAAATTTGTATTGATTATGCTGTGTGGAAAAAAGCATCCTTGAAAAAAGGTGGAAGAGAAAATAATACTGGATAGTAATGGTTTTCCAAGAAAGCTCTGATTGTGGGAGGGAGATGGTGAATTGTCAGAATTGCTGAGACAAAAAGCAGTTGATTATTTTTCCCTTTTCAGGTGATCGAGGGGAATCACGAGGAATCCCAGGTGGTGTGGGGCCTAAGGGCCAACGAGGGGACCAAGGGCTTCCAGGTAAATAAATCAATACCCGACAATGACTCAAGGAAGGGCAACTAGTAGGCTTATTTTAGATTACTTTTACTAGTACATTAACTAAAAGTCCGCCTATAGGGGAACAACAGGCAGAGCTGGTGGTGGAGTTAAGCACGTCATCAGCTTAGAATCATTAACATTGCCACAAACATTCCATATACAACCCCTCTTGAATTCCATTGAACCTTATCTGGTGCCAATTTAGTTTTTATTGAACTTTAGTTGCCTAGCTTTCTTGTGTGTAGGCTTGCGCAATAAGTCTTCTGAATTGCAACTTAATGTATGGTTCCGATCCTTTGCGCCTGACACCAAATTTCTTAAGGGATCAGTGTAAACTTCCTGAGGTTCCTTAGAAATGAGTGAATGAATGTCAGTACTTCTCAACTGAATGGTCTGTGGTCCCACTATATGGTTGGCTGATTGTAGACATGCTTTACGAATAGACATTTGTCAGTTCAGCCTTGCCATTTCCGACCAAAAAGAGAGTACATTCCCACTCATGATTTTAGAGGTGTTTTTTTAAATCCCATGGAAATACCATCTTCATCATCTTAGAGATGTGAAATCTTGGGTAAAAATTAGACAAAGGTATAAATGTTCAACTCCAAGAATTTCCTAGGTTGGGGAAGATAGCAATTTAATGGCTCATCTTATGGTTTTTGAAGGTGTAACAGGTGTCCAAGGAACAAAAGGTGACCCAGGATATTCAGGAGGTCCTGGACTAAATGGACAGAAGGGGTCACCAGGTAACCGTGGACAAGAAGGACCACAAGGTAACCAAAGCCATGTGACCGAGACGTATTATTTACAAGGTGGATCTTTTAATGCAGAGGGATTAGCAGGGTTTTTTTGCATCCAGAAACTTCTCCAGAATGCTCACAAAGATGTCTGGAAAACTGAAGGATACGTAAACTCTCACGCAAGATTATCCAAATCTCATTGTTTCCTTTGTCTTGAAAATCTCAGAAGATCGGTTGAAAACACCCCCCAGAAGAAGATGTGACATATCACTTCTATGTTGATGCCACAAAACCTTGTACCCACACAGTCACCAAGACGCGATAGCTCAGGGGCTAAGACGCTGAGCTTGTCGATCAGAAAGGTCGGCAGGTTGGTGGTTCGAATCCCTAGCACAGTGTAATGGAGTGAGCTCCCGTTACAGGTCCCAGCTTCTGCCAAACTAGCAATTGAAAAGCATGTAAAAATGCAAGTAGAAAAATAGGGACCACCTTTGGTAGGAAGGTAACAGCGTGTGCCTTTGGTGTTTAGTCATGCCAGCCACAATACCACAGAGACATCTTCAGACAGTGCTGGCTCTTCAGCTTTGAAACAGAGATAGGCACCGCCCCCTTCAGTCAGGAACGACTAGCACATATGTGCAAGGGGAACCTTTATCTTTACCTAGAGTTTACCTTGACTCAAGGGAGACTTGACTTATCCAATCTGGCTGAAAGTAAGGTGGATTAGATTTGGTCAGTGCCTAGATGGGAAAACTCTGGAAACCTTCTTACCTTGCTTTATGTTGTAAATAAATGCTAACTACTTAATATTTTGATTCTGTGCTTCCATTCACTAATCCTAAATTTGTGTCCTTGGAACTCATTTCATTGAGTTCTGTTGAGTAAGACTCCCAGCTGAAGTAAGTTGAATTACTCCATTCAGTAAGACTCCCAGCTTCTGAAGGTTTTAGCATTGTGGAGATATATAGTCTGCAACTTTAGGAGCTCAATTTTAAACAATTCTTTGTTTTCCCCCGTTAGGCTTCCCTGGATCTGCTGGTTCGAGGGGAAACCCAGGTTTTCCAGGTAATCCTGGGCAACGTGGACCTCCAGGATTTCCTGGAAATCCTGGCACTGCAGGACCAAAAGGTTTGTTTTGCATTTTTGGGGTTGTTCTTGAAAACCTTACTTCTAGAGAGAAACTCAAATTGTGGGTTGGAATGCCAAATCAAATCTTGCAAAGTTTCTTGGAATAACACTGGCGATAGATCAGTGGATCATCAAGCTGGAGAAGAATGGTGGGTTTCCTTCTCCTTCACTTATTAACAGCAATTGGGAGTTGGCAGTGGGATCAGAAAGAAACCCACCATTGATGACTGCTAGGTGTCCGTTCACCAATCCCAACAGGCCATTCCTACTTCAGGGTTGATTAGCTGGATTTATAGATGAAGAGGACATAGGGCAGAGTCTTTCGTGACATTGCTTGGATGGGCAACAACATTAACAAAGTTTGGTCCAATCCCCATGATTCAACCTTGAGACACTTTGGTCTGGATGTTTGAGTCTTCATTGACGTATAGGACAGGGTCTTACTGTATAGGCTTCTACTTCCCAAATTTTTGTTTCACATTCTTGTTTTGAAATGTAGTTGGCCAGGATCAATTCCTTGAAAAACCTGTGTGACCGTGACAATATCTATCTAGTATTGTATTATGTTACTGAATTGATTTTTGCCTTCGAAGTTACCTTCGTAAGCTTCCTTGCAGGTCTCTTGGCCAAGCATTTAGTAAATAAAAACAATCAATATACAGCAGCAACAGCAGCATTTTCGTAGTGACCACCAATATGGCAGCAAAGCTTCTAAAATGTATCTACAGGATTCCCAGGATTCCCAGGACTGACTGGCCTAAATGGCTTACCAGGCAACAAAGGCTCTCCCGGAAAACAAGGTAAATCAAAAGATCCTTAGAAACTTCCACAGTAAGATCAAATTGTCAGGGACCCAAGTAATACACCCATAGCAAACAGAACTCCAAGGCAGGATGATTCCTCAAAGAACAGTTTTATTTAGTATATCATATTGGCACAGACTGATGAAAACCAACTCTGAATGTTCCTGTGGTTTTATCACATAGTTAAAAGTAAAAGTTTATTCTCTTCCCCCCAAAAATCAGTCACATGGTCCAATCAAGGTACTGTCCAGTTGCCTGGTAACTTCACTCCAACTATCTGTGGGAATGCCCTTGGTTCCCAGGAGAAAGTATTTTGTTTTGGCTACAACACCCCAGCTATCTCTATTCCCTCTTCCCGATCCTTTAGCTCCAGTGTAGCAACACTGAAGCCTCAAAATGGCCTCGGTCAGGTCATCTTCAGGGTTGACACAAAATGCAGTAATATCATCCCCTAAATGCAGTGGTGGGATTCAAATAATTCAACAACCAGATCTCTGCGCTAATGACCAGCTGGGTGGGTGTGGCCCGGTGGTCATGTGACTGGATGGGTGTGGCCAACTCAACATCACTCACGTCGATGGGCACTTCGCCTTAGCTGTGACAATGTAATCAGGGTTAATCGGAGAGGCAGTTTCTGTAAGCAGGGCAATAAAGATTAGGCTAGTAACAACTCCAGAATGTTTCCTTCCTGCCTTCCTTACAGGATTAGCCCTGTAAAGTGGAAAAAAACAAAAGGAGGTTTCTTCCAACAACTGGTTCTCCGAACTGCTTAGAAAGTTCACAACTGGTTCTCCCAAATAGGTGCGAACCGGCTGAATCCCACCACTGCCTGAATGGTTCCATTTTGTCCAACCTCTGATGCAATTGTGGGATTCCAATAGAAAAGAATTTCCGTCGTTCAGGGTTGAACTGTGGAGTTCTTGGTGCTCTCTAACCTTGATCGTTGGCTTGTAGACATTTCATTACTCAACTAGGTAACCTCATCAGTGCAAGTCACATTAATCAAGGTGAGTGACCAGCACTGATGATATTATCTGTTAGGTCAGTGTTTTTCAACCTTGGCGACTTTAAGTCCTGTGGACTTCAACTCCCAGAATTCCCCAGCCAGCTATGCTGGAAGTCCACAGGACTTAAAGTCGCCAAGGTTGAAAAACACTGTGTTAGGTAACAAAACACCTGCAACCAAACAGCCAATTTTAGAGAGCATCAAGAATTCCACAAATGTGTGAGTTGAGACTTTTGGGTGGTGATGTTGTCAGCAGTGTTTTGGCATTTGACCGCGCCCCGCAGAAGCATCTAAAACCCTTGGGCCCTTCAAATCCTTTTCCTGCAGAGTCTTAAAAGCCGTGTTTTGCTTTCTCCCTTTTTTGCAGCCAAATTCTGAAGCCTCAGAGCTACAGAAAGAGGAAAATGTTTTTCCAACTTCCCCAATTTGGTTCCCTGATTGATTGATTTCAATCATCGAGGATTGCCAGTTGTTAGTAAAGAGCATCTGGACCAAGCTGCTGTTCATGCTATTTTTCTAATTTCATTAGGCCTGAGTGAAAATGGACTACCTGGATCGGCGGGAGCTCCAGGTGTCAAAGGTCAGCGAGGTGATCCCGGTTTCCAGGTTGGAGCTCCTGGTCCTCATGGACCAAAAGGACCTGCAGGAGAAATGGGTAAATAATAGAAGTTGAAAGAGAGAAAATACTATAGTTCCTGTTCTGACCCCCCTCGTTCCACACCAACACACACTCTGAGCCAAAAATAAGTTACGGCATTTAATTAACAGACAGACAGGTCCTTGGCAGCAAACTGGCACATATAAGCTTGGCAGCAATCCAACATAGATAAGCCGTGGCAGCAATCCAGCCTGCCAAGCTCACCATAATGTTCTCCGACATTAGTTCCTGCATTGACTTCTGCAAGAGGAGCGTGTGCACAAGCAGTCTTTTTATAGTCTGGAGAGGAGCCTAATGACCACCAGCTGAGTGCAATTACCTCCTGCACTTCCGTACTTCCTGATGCCTATTAGCTCCTCGGTGCCGGGCATCCAGGAACAACTCACTACTGGTGTCCGGATCACTCTCCCTTGTCTCCTCCCCACTGGTCCAAGGCTCAGGCGCCTCCTGGTGGCCAACCAGCCTCTCTATGCCGTGCTCAGAATCGGAACCCTGTCCAGGGTCCTCCAGAGCCGACTCATAGGACCCCTTGCTGTCGGAGTCTGGTGGCAGCTCCAATGGCTCCTGCTGGGCCACAACAGTTCCATGATGGCAAAACTATGGCACGCGTGCCACCTATGGCATGCAGAGCCCTTTCTGTGGGCATGTAAGCCATCACCCCAACTCAGGTCCACCACACATGTGTGCGCACCTTCCACCAACCAGCTGATTTTTGGGTCATGGGGGTGGGGCGGGGGGCTGGAGCACGGCCATTTCCTCTTAGCAGAATTAGCCATTTCAAATTCAACATGTCCATCGCTTAGTCAATTAATGTACATTATCTCTTCCGGGCTCTTTTTTCCTACAGCAATGCAGAGTCTGGGAATGTTTGTTTATGTCATTGTAGGTCTTCCTGGGAGCCCAGGTTTCACTGGGGGGCGAGGTCCCCCTGGCATCTCTGTGCCTTCCAAGGTCCCTGGGAAGCCTGGTGATACGGGACGTCCTGGAGAAGATGGGCTGCCAGGTATGGAAGGAGCGAGCTTGGGGATGGCAGGAAGACCACCTTTGCAAACATGCTGGCATAGCCTCCCTTGTGCAAGTTTGACTTAACATGTGTGAACTTAACCACTGTGGCTAATAAATTGTGATTTATGGTCTAGAGCAGGGGGGTCAATCTCAAAGCCCGGGGGCCGATCCAGCCCGCAGGGTTCTGAGTTCTGTCCCATGGGGCCACCCTAGAAACAGTAAACATGCAACCCTCCCAAGATCCGTTTTCAGCTGCAGTGGCCTCCTGCTACCCTCTGCCAGTGAAAATGGAGCTCGGGGGGCAGGAGGGCAGCAGGAGGCCGGCACAGTGGATTGTCAAGTGTTTGAGCCTATCAGGAATTTAATTCATGCTGTCTCCAAATGCAAGAAAAGTTACGTGTTGTGGTTATTGTTTTTATTATGGTTGGTCAACAGTCAGTCAAATGTTCAGATCTTATTTGGCATTTTTATCCACCTATTGAGTCCCTTGCAAGGACCTGGCATAGGCAGATGTGGATATGGGATGGTATGAGTGGCAGGATGTAAGCTGTTCTAAACAAAGCTGACTTTTGCAATTGACGGATGGTGGATTTTGTCAATGCCGATCATGTTCAAGTGATGCTCCAGATGTTTTGTTATTTTTATTAGCCTTCTCTGAAGGGCCAAATGAAAATGGGGTAAGGTACTTTCATGTGATATTTCGTACGTAAAGCGGCCATGTTGGAATATTTTCAATACAGGAAGTCCTTGTTTAGCAAGTGCCTCATTTAGCCACTAAATCAGGAAGAGAGAAAGAAGGAATGGAAAGGGGAGAGGGGAGAAGGAGAGAGGAAGGGGAAGTAGAAAAGAGAAGGACGACAGAGGGAAGAAAGGAGGTAGGGAGGGGGAGGAGAGAGGGAGAAGAAAGTGATGGATAAGGTACAAATATGGTATATGGAGAGCAGAAGAGCCAATTGTTTTTGGAAGTTGATAGTAAGATGAATTGATATAAATATTTAATAATAGAATACGATGTTGGTCATGTAATAGTATACATGTGGTTATATGTTATGAAAATGAAAAAATAAAAAACTTTATATATAAATTTTAGTCACTATTCGCAGGAATGAAAAAATAACTTTGGAATCAGTCCTCACATTTATGACCTTCTCGGTTCTGTAAACCAAAAGAAAGCTGGAGCCAGACCATAAGCACAGTTACAGTTTCACTTAGCAACCAAGTGGCCGCTCCTAATAATGGTTGCTAAATGAGGACTACCTACAATCATTTTTAAAGTGGTCTCTCAACAACTTCCTAGGCAACACATGGATACAATTTCAGGATTTGGAGCTGCTGGAATGAGTTAAGGGTTTCTTGAGCTCCCAGCAGACCAAGAAGTGACTGGCAACAACATCTCCTTGGTTCTTCTTTGCCCAGGCTTCCGAGGACCTTCTGGGCCACCAGGACCACCGGGCCCAGCCTTCAATCAAGGTGATCGAGGTAATCCAGGCCCCATCGGTCCCTCGGGCTTCCCAGGTCCCAAAGGCAACGCAGGCATTCCTGGACTTAGTGGAGAATTTGGTGCATCAGGTTTCAAAGGTGAGGATATGTAGTGGAATGTTGTCTGGATTCCAAAGAGGGAGGGGCTACATTCCAGATGAGCAAGAGACAATGAAGTTTAGATAGTTTGTGTGGGAGAAACAAGGTGAAGATGGCTCCTCCATAGGTGTTCTCAATATACTGTATGTTTAATGATGTAAGTATTAAATTTATATTTACCGACAAAGAAATAAATAAATCTTTATTTCTTTGTCAGTAAATATAAATTTAACACAAAAATAGTTTGTTGTGAAAGTGACTGCCTGCAAAGGCTCCTGGATTGGGGCTGAAAGATGAAAGCGGAAGCAGAATGCTCCATCCCATATTTGGATAAACGAGGTTGCCTCGATAAAAAACACTTAATGGTGTTAAGTCAAACTCAAGGCCCGCAGGCCAGATGTGGCCCACAATGTGGTCTGATCTGGCCCACAGGGTTGTCCTGAAAAATTTAAGAGGCTGACCCCCTTCACTTCAGCCCGGTCTACCCACGTCGCTTCGACTTGGTCTACCCAATGCGAAGAGGAAACATGTCAGCAGTTAGGGAAGTGGTGTGAAGCTGTCCATGCCCACCCCAATCAGTCCCCCACCCACCCCTGAGGTCAACCACAGTCCTGATGTGACCCTCAACGAAACTGAGTTTGACACCCCTGGTGTAAGTACCGTATTTTTCGGAGTATAAGACGCAGCAAGGTTTTAAAGAGGATTTTTTTTTTAAAAAAAGTTTTTGTACTCTGCAAACCTCCCCCAAAATGGCCCATTTTTCTTCAAAAAAAAAGGGCATGGATAGCCCTTAGGAGGCTTGTAGAATGCTTCAGGGGGGGCAAAAACGAGCAGAAAACAGCCAGTTTTTTTGCAAAAACGGGCCAGTTTTTTGTCAAAAAAAGGGCATGGATAGCTTTTAGGAAGCTTATAGAGTACTGCTGGGGGCAGGAAAAATGGGGCATTTTTTGCTCATTTCTGCCCTCCCCATCCCCCAGGAGCTCTCTGAAAGCCTAAAAGCTATGCACGGCCATTTTGGTGAAGGCGGCGGGATTTCGGGAGGCAAAAAATGCTGTATTCAGTGTATAAGACGCACCCAGATTTTCAGCCTCTTTTTTGAGGGAAAAAGGTGCATCTTATACTCTGAAAAATATGGTAATTTGCTTTAATTTGGTAAGATTCTGTCTCTGGGTGATGAAGAATAAAGGAAACTTCAGTGTACCTTTCTTGGTTTGGGGAGCCTGACGGGTATTATGAAAGTTCAATTGTAGGTGGTGGCAGATGTTTCTCAAGGAGCAACAAGAAAATATTTGCTGCAAACTCCACATGGCATCAGGAAGGGCATCCAGCCAGTAAATGCTCAGCCCCATTCAGTTGCCCTAATTCTACTTGGAATTAATAGCAATAGCAATAGCAGTTAGACTTATATACCGCTTCATAGGGCTTTCAGTGGTTTACAGAGTCAGCATATTGCCCCCAACAATCCAGGTCCTCATTTTACCCACCTCGGAAGGATGGAAGGCTGAGTCAACCTTGAGCCGGTGAGATTTGAACAGCCGAACTGCAGAACTGCAGTCAGCTGAAGTAGCCTGCAGTGCTGCATTTAACCACTGCGCCACCTTGGCTCTATTAAGGGATTATAAGAGTAGTAAAAAGGGAATTTATCCTCAAAGGCTGTTCTGACCTAGGCTTCCCCAAAAACTAGAGTCCTGATCCCGACAAAACCCCTTTTATTAAACGAATGTGAATTCCTCTCATTCACATTCAGCAAGGCCTGGCAAACAGTCTTTCAAAGGAATATTTATGACTACAGACCTTATCTATCTTGGAAAGCTGCCATGTAAATATTTTCCAAATGAGATGCTGTGCAAGGAAAGACTGGGCACAGAGTTTCTGAGATTCACGGACAGATCTTCACACTCCTGAAATGAATCTAACGACCGAACAAACGAATTGTCTGCAAAAGGCCACTCCCCTTTTGCTCTTTTATTTCCTATGGGAGGGGCCAATCACCTTCCACCTGTGACTTTACTCCCAAGTCTACCCTTATGAATTATTCTTTTCTTCTGGCAGCTCTGCGCATACGCACCCTGGGAATAGGCTCTAGCTGTTCCTCTGCCTCACTGCTGTCTAGCTCTGTAGGCATCTGATCACTGCCAGATGGCCTCGGCCTCTGACGCAGAGCCCTCATCCGAGCCTTCCCCAGCCTCCAGGACTGGCCCATACGCCTCCCCAACCTCCTCAGTGTCCAACTCTGCTGCCAGCTCTGCTGGCCGCTGGTGGCCATAACAAAGGTCTCCAAATTGGGTTCCATGCTGAGGTTTTGAGGAGAAGCACAAATCTCCCTTTTTTGTCATACAGTCTGGGCAAGGTGGATCTCGAGGCAACTTTGGTGTTCGCCAAAATGTTTTAAAAGAGGAGAAGCTGCTGAGTCTGATGAATTTTCAGTCCTGCCTAATTTAGAAGCCAACCTCTGGATCTTTCTCTTTTCTTTCTCCTCAGGATTCAGGGGGGACCCAGGTTTCATGGGCATGCCTGGGAAAGATGGACCACAGGGTGATCCAGGTTTCCCTGGGCCAAAAGGCAAAGCAGGTCCTCCAGGTAAGTCTTGGACAACGCACGTAACTCCAGATCAAACCATACAGGTAGTCCTCAATTTACAACTCATTGTATAGCAATTATTTGAAGTTATGACTAACCTTTCCAAAGTTCTGATGGCCTTGCTCCCTGCAGTCACATGATCACATTTTAGGCTCTTTGTCAGGGTTCCAAATAGCATCCAAAATAAAATAAGAATCCAAGACAAGAGATTTCCTCAAAGTTCCAATTTATTAAGAGAGCCATGTTGGCACATCTGGGAAAACCCAAATCTGAAAGCTTCCCGGTTTTCCCCACCCAGTTGAAAGTTCAAGATCTTGCTCCCACACCCACAACCCTATCACATGATCCAATCTTCCATTGAACACTGGCAGTTCCACCCCATCCAGTTCCAGTCAGGTGCAGAGACAAAGATGGCCTTGGCTTTCTAAGAAGAAGATTATTATGGCTATGTATCACCCAACTCCATATAATCCTCTCTCCCATTTTCACACAATAGAAAGTAAACAGTAGAATGTGTGGCAGGCCTGAAACCTAAAAAGAAAAGATGGCTTGCAGGTCTGACACTTTTGACAACTAGTACCCATTTATAGCATCCGATGGTCACATGACCACATTTTAGAGTGTTTTGGGCATTTTTATTTCTGATTTTCAGCCAAAACCAGCCCATAACAAACAATTGGTTTGCTTTACAATCTCCACGTTCACTTAACAACTACTACAAAAATAAAGTCATAAAGTCGAGTTGACTACTTGGGTGATTTGCTTTACAACCATCATGATTTATGACCATAATGGGCATGCTCTACTTTGGTTATAGGTCGAGGACTACTATATGAGCATCAGATAGATGATTGGCTATGTACCATTTATGAGAGGTTATGAGGAAGCAGGCAAGAAATGGAAGAAAAAGCAGACATAAGTAATCCAGGGATTGAAGGTCCATATCTCATAGATTATAACTCAACTCAGGCAGCGTTGAGCACACCAGATGTCTTACTGAAATCTCTATTCTGTAGTTCTTGCTTCCCTAAGTTTATTGGGCTTGACATCATCCTGGAATCTAGGATGAACCCCAAATTCCAGTTTGTTTTGAAGTTGAAGTTATGTTTCGTTATGTGTTTTTTCTCTTTATTTTGTAAGCCGCCCGGAGTCCTTCAGGATTGGGCGGCGTATAAATGTGTCTAATAAAATAAATAAATAAATAAATAAATAAATAGAGATGTTTACCAAGGTTCAGAAGTTATGGAACTTTGCTTGCTATATCAGTTCAGGAGAATTTAGTGGTCCAAAAGTGGTTGCTGCTTCCCGGGGTGCTACATTTGGGATTCCAGAGAAACAGATGAGCCATTTTATAGGATATTCCTCTTCTTTCTAAGGCATCCTTAGTCAATTTTGGAGTCTATTTTAGGTCAGGGGTCAGCTACCTTAAACACTCAAAGAGCCACAAAAGTCCTAACCGGAAACCCACATTCAATTCTGGAGCCGACCGGAAGTCCAGTTCCCCCATCATGGAGTCTCCTCCTAGCATGGCATTCTTTTTCCTCTGCCATCCAGAAATCTGGTTCCTCCACCATAGAGTCTCCTCCTAGCATGGCGTTCTTTTTCCTCTATCTGTCCTAACCAAAAGCCCTATCAATTGTGGAGCTGACCAGCGACAGGGAGCCATAGCAGAAGGATTAAAGAGCCACATGCGGCTCCGGAGCCGCAGGTTACCGACCCCTGCTCTAGGTTGAGACATCTTTCACTGCGGATTGAAGACAGGAAGAACAATTGGGAGGGAAGAATGTTTTACACTTTAGCAATTTATTGCGAGATTGTTACATGCTCTAATAATGACGTTACCTTGGATTTTCTGACCAAATCGGTAGGATGACCACATGAATGTCATTTTACAAGTCATTCTTCCTCTGTGTTATATAGGTTTTCCTGGGCTACAAGGCGCTCCGGGCCTAACCCAACCACCAAAAGATATCAGAGCTCCTCCTGGCATAATCGGATTGCCTGGAAAGAATGGCAACCCTGGTTTAAATGGAGATCCTGGCTTCCAGGGGCAAAGAGGACCACAAGGTAAAAAATAAGTTACATTGTCCATAGAAAGGGGATATGCAAAGCTGGGACTCGGGAAAAGATGTCCTTGGAGGATCTATCTTCCTATGGCTATCTACAAAGATCTTCAGGCTTAAAACAGAATGCTTTGAATACTGGCTCCTAAGAGAAACCCTAATGAGAGCTTGCTTTTTTATTCTTTGTAAAAGCAGAATAACAGACTACTGTGTTTCCCCAAAAATAAGACAGGGTCTTAATTTCTTTTGGCCCCCAAAATAAGCGCTTGGCCTTATTTTCGGGGAGGTCTTATAATTTTTGAGGTGCAGGAGGCCCCTTAACCTCGACCCGTGGATCAGCTGATCCAGAGAGGGATGGAAGTTCTGTCTCTGTTTCTGGCCCACTCTTGCCAGCCCGAGCATCACTAGGCCTGCCGCTCCTTTTTCAGCCGCCACTAAGAGAAGGGGCGCGGTGGCTAGGGTTTGTAGGAGCAGCCTCCGCAAGGCTGTTCCCCAGGGTTGGTAGGTGCATGTGGGGCATGCTCCCCCTTTCCCCCAGGAAATTGCATGCGTTTAAATATTTTAGGAGAGGGCTTATTTTCGGGGGAGGACTTATTTTACTGCATGCGCTCAAAAGCCCAATTGGGCTTATTATCTGTGGAGGTTTTATTTTCGAAGAAACAGGGTAATATAGTTGGAAGAGACCCTGGAGGTCTTCTAGTCCAGCCCCCTGCTCAAGCAGGGGAACCTATGCCATTTCATACAAGTGGTTGTCCAATCTCTTCTTAAAACCCTCCAGGTATGAAGGACCCACAACTTCAAGAGGCAGACCGATTCACTGACCAATTGTTCTCACTGTCAGGAAATTTCTCCTTAGGTCTATGTTGCTTCTCTCCTTGATTAGTTTCTACCCATTGCTTCTTGTCCTGCCTTCAGATGCTTTGGAGATTAAGTTGACTCCCTCTTCTTTGTGGCAGCCCATCAAATATTGTAACACTGCTATCATGTCACCCTCTAGTCCTTGTCTTCATTAGACTAGACATATCGCATTCCAAGCCAAGATAAGCTGGTCGTCTTCTTAAGCGTATCTGTCTCTTCTGACTTCTGAATTGAAATGGTTATCATAAATGAATGGGACAAAATTTCTATGTTAATGACCAGGTCCAAAAGGAAAAGCAGGCATACCTGGCCAGGCGGGAAATAATGGCTTACCAGGTCCTTCTGGTGTGGTAGGAGATCCAGGTTCTCCAGGAACTCCAGGACTACCAGGATTTGAAGGTAAGTTTACATATATTATATATATGGAAATATATATAAAGATAACTATAGTATATATAAATAATAAATATAGTAGGGACGCAGTGGCTAAGATGCTGAGCTTGTCGATCAGAAAGGTCGGCAGTTCGGCGGTTCTAATCCCTAGCACCGTGTAACAGAGTGAGCTCCCGTCACTTGTCCCAGCTTCTGCCAACCTAGAAGTTCGAAAGTATGTAAAAATGCAAGTAGAAAAAATAGGAACCACCTTTGGTGGGAAGGTAACAGCGTTTGGTGCACCTTCAGCATTTAGTCATGCTGGCCACATGACCATGGAGACGTCTTCAAACAGCGCTGGCTTTTCGGCTTGAAATGAAGATGAGCACTGCCCCCTAGAGTCGGGAATGACTAGCACATATATGCGAAGGGAACCTTTGCCTTTACCTTACATACTGTATATTAGCATCTTTTGACCTGAAGTGCTATAAAAACTGTAAGATAACGAATGAGACGATTTATGGAATGCTGCTGACGTGTAAATGGCAGAGAGGGTAATCTTCACAGAAGATTACTTTCCATCATCATCTTCATTAGATCCCGTTCAGAGCACATTGGGCAGCTGCAAGTGTTTTCCAGAGATTTAAATCTTTGATATCATCCCAAGAGACATTCATGATCTTAAGATCTTTCTTAAGTGTTTGGTGCCAAGTTTTTCAAGGCATCCCTTCAGTGGTGGGATTCAAATAATTTAACAACCTCTTCTCTGCCCTAATGACCAGCTGGGTCTTTCCTGAGGAAAGAGGCAACAGTAAACTTTTTCCAAAAATGTTGCCAAGTAAACTGCCAGGACCTGTCCAAGCAATTGCCAGGAGTCAACACTGATTTGAAGGAATACACATACACACACCCACACACACACCCGTGTGATCTGTGGCCCACTGGTGGCCCACCAGAAAGGTTTCATGGTCCGCAGAAAAATCCTTTGCATTTTTTATACTGTACTAAATCAGGGGTCCTCATTGCATGTATCCCTGGGCCAGATACATACAATGAATGCTTGCGTTGCTGCAGAGAATCTCCCCCTTCGGGATCTTTTTTTTTATTTTATTAAATGTTTTTTAGTTTTAGTTTAAAACGGGTACAGCATCTTTCTTAATATATCAATCAATTACAGATAATACCAAAAAAAGACAAAAACAACAATCAGAAAAACAAAACAAAACACAGATGTCTATTATGAAAAAATAAGAAGTATATCAACTGGTTACAACATGTTTTGGTGCTTCTCTTCCGTTAGCTCCTATTAATTCAGATATCTTAACTCGAATATTTACCATATCAACATCATTATACCTCCAGTTTTAATTATTATGGTTATTTAAACATCCTTCATCCTTAGCTATGCTAAGGAATTAGTCCATAACACATGCTGGCAGTTCATTTACTTATTTACTTATCCTTCGGGATCTTTTTGTGTGGGTCAAATGAGGGGGCAGAAATTCCAACTTCAGGGTCTGCTTCAGCCTCCTGGTGTGGGGCTTTGGGCGAAGGCTGGAGGGAAGCACCACTGGTGGTGAAGAGCCAGAATCGTTCCAGTGGGACGGCATCATGGCCTGGAACTGGCTGAGCATCTCAGCCTGCTGAGCCTCCAGGCTCCAGTACCTGGCCTTGCACTCCCGCAGGTCTTCCCTCTGCTTGGAAAGCCTATGCTGGTAGTTCTCAGTGAGGTGCCTCTGCTAAGCCTCCTTCTTGGTCAGATCCAATTTGAACTGAGCTGTTTTGCCAACTCTTTCTCATGGTGGCTGCTTAGCTCCAACAACTGCTTCCTGTTGGGGCCCTAAGGAGCTCGGGCGGGGAGGCGAGGAGTGGCTGGGAGGGGAGTGGTGAGTAGAAGCTGGTGAGGTGCCCCTCAAAGTGAGTGACATCTAGTTGGCCATGCCCACTCAATCACATGACCACCTAGCCACGCCCACCCAGTCGGTCATTAGGCAGATCACATTAGTGGTCCGTGGGATTTAAAGTTATGACTTTAGTGGTCCCTGAGGTCCAAAAGGTTGGGGACCCCTGCCGTAGGTAGCCTGTTTGTATGTAGCAGGAGACAATGCAATTCTACAGGGAGTAGAAATGATGGTTTGACAATGCAAACTCCAATTTGAGTTGCATCCCTTCAGCTGAGACTCATCTGCTTGGGGCAGGTTGGGAATGAACTTCTCCAGATCTTGCTAGGCCGATATCAGTCACTGGCTGCATGGAAGGACCTCTCTCTCTTTGCAGGACGTCCTGGGAATCCAGGTCTGGCTGGGCTGCCTGGGATGCCAGGTCGTAGCATTGGGGTTGGCTATACTTTGGTGAAGCATAGCCAGTCGGATCAGATCCCGCCCTGTCCAGTGGGCATGAACAAACTCTGGGAAGGCTACAGTTTGCTGTACGTGGAGGGCCAGGAGAAGTCCCACAATCAAGATCTGGGTAAGCAACATGTCCAGCCTGAAAAAAGGGAAAACAACAGGGAAATAAGAGGGCAGGAGATAATCCCTGCATTCATGAAAGAGAAGATGATTTTGCAAATGGGAAGGGGAAGGAGGTGAAGGGGAAGGAGGCGAAGGGGGAGAGGAGGGGAAGGGAAGGGCAGGAAAGGAAAGGAGGAGAGAGATGGAAAGGAAAGGAGAAAGGAAATGAAAGAAAAGAAAAGGAAGAGAGAAATAAGGAAAGGAAAGGAAAGGAAGAGAGAGATGGAAAGAAAAGGAAGAGAGAGATAAGGAAAGAAATAAGAGAGATGGAAAGGAAAGGAAGAAGAGAGAGATGGAAATGGAAAGGAAAGGAAGAAGAGAAAGATAAGGAAAGGAGAGGAAGAAGAGAGAGTTGGAAAGGGAAAGGAAAGGAAGAAAAGAGAGATGGAAAGGAAAGGAAAGGAAGAAGAGAGAGAAGGAAAGGAAAGGAAGGAGAGAGATGGAAAGGAAAGGAAGAAGAGAAAGATGGGATGGGAAGGGAAGGAGAGAGGGAAGGGAAGGAAGTCCAATAAACATGTTAATTATAGTCCAGAATTTGTTTCTCTATATGACTTAATACAGTTAACTAAAGAATTAAGCATTATGCAATCATGAAAGACTTATGACCAGTCATTTAGCAACTGTTGAAAGTTACAACAGATTTACCACCCATCCTTAAAGTCACGAGGGCTGCTTCCCCAAATCCCAGTCCCAATTGTGATCATCGGTCAAGGAGCTAAGATTTTTCAGCCAGCTGGCTTCTGAACACACCACACTTACAGGCAGTCCTTGAGTTACAAGCATTTGTTTCATGATTGTTCAGAGTCTCAACACATTGAAAAAAGTGACAGATGACTGATGGTCACGCAACGGTTGCAGCATCCCCAGGGTCACGTGATCAAAATTTGTGCACTTGGCAACTGGCATGTACTTATGACAGTTCCACTGTCCCGGTGTGTCATGTGATCACCATTAGTATCCTCCTCAGCCAGTTTCCAACAAGCAAAATCAATGGGGGAAGCCAGATTCATTTAACAACTACATTATTCATTTTACAGCTACTATAGTGATTCACTTAATGACTGTGATTAAAAAAGTCATAAAGCAGGGCAAAACTCACATTTGTTTGTTTGTTTGTCAAGCATGTCTAAGATAACAGATATAAGTATAAACAGGATTATGAATCCATGAAATGGATATGTATAAATGGGGACATTAGCATGTCGGTGAGCTTTGCACACCTCTTACAGACCTCTTAGGAATGGGGTGAGGTCAACAATAAACAGTCTAAGGTTAAAGTTTTGGGGGTTTGGGGAAGAAACCACCAGTCAAGTAGAGCATCCAGGCATTGACCACTCTGTTGCTGAAGTCGTATTTTCTGCAATCGAGTTTGCAGCGGTTTACCTTGAGTTTGTATCTATTGTGTGCTTGTGTGTTGTTGTGGTTGAAGCTGAAATAGTCATTGACAGGTAGGACATTGTAGCAGATAATTTTATGTACTATGCTCAGGTCAAACCGAAGGCGGCGTAATTCTAAATTGTCTAAGCCCAAAATTTCAAGCCTGGTGGCATAAGGATTCTGTTGCGAGCAGAGGAATGGAGAATTCTTCTCGTGAAATATCTCTGGACTTGCTCGATTGTATCAATGTCCGATATGCAGTGTGGGTTCCAGACAGATGAGCTGTATTCGAGAATTGGTCTAGCAAAGGTTTTGTATGCTCTGGTTATCAGTACAATATTACCAGAGAAGAAGCTATGCAAGATTAGGTTAACAACTCTTAATGGCTTTTTTGGCAATGTTATTACAGTGGGCTCTGGCACTTAGATTATTAGAGATAGGAACTTCAAGATCCTTGACAGGGTCAAGAGTCCACTTGTGTGACATTTGTTTTTACTTCTTGTCCGGAGTAATGGCAGAATTTTCACATTGCTTTGGAGGATCCATGCCCACATGGCCCAAAGAAAACCTTCCGCTTGGGAAAAACATGGACTTCATCTAGTCATCTATGCAGCTTACATCAGTGGACTAGATGCAAGACACATACATCTTTCCACTCCTAATCTAAGACTTTAATCACTCCCTTCCTGTGCAACACGGATTTGGGGATCCATTGTGGTCGTAAGTTGAGGACTACCTGTATACTCACAGTCACCACTGCAGAAATGAGGGTCCTTGTTAATGCTCCATTCCATGCTTTGTTCCTCTATTCTCAAAGGTTTTGCTGGCTCCTGCCTGGCTCGCTTCAGCACCATGCCTTTTATTTATTGCAACATCAACGAAGTGTGCTACTACGCCAGCCGCAACGATAAATCCTATTGGCTTTCCACCACTGCTCCGATACCTATGATGCCCGTCAGCAGCTACCAAATCGCCCAGTACATCAGTCGCTGCTCGGTGTGCGAAGCACCATCTCAAGCTGTGGCTGTCCACAGCCAGGACATCACTATCCCACAATGTCCCGAAGGCTGGAGGAGTCTCTGGATTGGCTACTCCTTCCTCATGGTAAGAAGAAACCCAGAAGGGATGGCCATGTGTGGGAATGTGCATCCTTTCAGTGCATATGCAAGAGCGCCTTAGCCATGCTCATGCCGTGGCCTGTCTTGTTCGGTGATCTTCAGGCCACCAGTGGCTCTTCCCAGTTGCCATTTATTGGCCATGTGAGCCCTTTCCTCATTCTATCACCAAAAATGGATTGCATTTTAGTGTCTATGAGGTTCTCAATCATCCATGGTTGTCCCAAAGGTCTTTTTCAAAAGGCAACTGGAATTTCTTTGGGCGGGCGGGGGGGGGGTCCTGGACAAAGTTTTGCTTCTCATCCAAGAACTGGATGAGAATTCTGAAGAACTTCTTCAGAATGGGATGGGGAAGGAGGGGAGAGTAGGGGAATGGAAGGGCAGGGAAGAGGAAAAGAAAGGGAAGGAGAAAGGGAGTGGAAGGAAGTAAATGGATGAGGAAGGAAAGGAAAGGGGAAAGTAAAGTAAATATAACTGAAGAAACTTGGATGAGAAATAAATGTTTTCAAAATAAAAACCAAGACCGACCAATTACCTTTGGGATGGCACTTCAATGCCTTTAATTTTGAGGTGAGTTCATTGTGTTAAATATTCAAAAAGGAAGCTTTGATGTTTGTTAGATTCTTTATCTTTTAAACTTTTCTAACTTGCCTGGCAACAGCCAATGAGGCTTTGAATAGCAGGGGAAACAAATAGCAATTTTTGCATGAACTTAGAATCATAGGGCTGGAAAGGACCTTGGAGGTCTCCTTCTCCAACCACCTCCTCAAGGCAGGAGACCTTATATCATCCTGGTCAAATGTTGGCTCAGTCTTTTTTTGAAAAACTCCAGTGATTCGAACTTGGCTGTGACTCTTGAAGCCAGTTGCCTGCCGTCAACTGGGCCATCCATCCTGATGGAAGCTGGCCATGTGTAGGGCAGTGTTGACTCAGATGTTTGCATTTGATCTTCCATAGCACAGTTGATAGAATAGAATAGAATAGAACAGAACAGAATTCTTTATTGGCCAAGTGTGATTGGACACAAGCAATTTGTCTTTGGTGCAGATGCTCTCTGTGTACATAAAAAAACAAGATGCGTAATCATAGGGTACCAATAAGCAATCAGGAAACAATCAATATCAATATAAATCATAAGGATACAAGCAACAAAGTTACAGTCATAAGTGGGAGGAGATGGGTGATAGGAACAATGAGAAGACTAATAGTAATAGCAATGCAGCTTTAGTGAATAGTTTGACAGGAGTGAGGGAATTCTTTGTTTAGCAGAGTGATGGCGTTCGGGGAAAAACTGTTCTTGTGTCTAGTTGTCTTGGTATGCAGTGCTCTATACGATTCTTCGCACCAACATTCTTCTCTTGCTGGTGCTTTCTTTCAGCACACGGCTCCGGAAGGCGGTGGCCAGTCCTTGGTCTCTCCTGGATCCTGCCTGGAGGACTTCCGTGCCACACCTTTCATTGAGTGCAACGGTGCCCGAGGAACGTGCCACTACTTTTCCAACAAGTACAGCTTTTGGCTGACCACGGTGGAGGCGACCAATCAGTTTGCTGACTCTCCCGTTTCGGAAACACTGAAAGCGGGTCAGCTCCGGACACGGGTGGGACGGTGCCAAGTCTGCATGAAAAATTTGTAGCCAAGGCCTGGACGTCAGACCTTATTCCTCTTAAGACCAAGAAATTAGTATTTGTGTCCCAGCTGGGCAATTGACATCTTCCCAAATCTCCCCACATACAGATTTCCTCCTCTAACCATCAAAATATGGTGCTATCTTTCCCCCTTGTTTTTAATCTTCCTGGCTACCTCAAAGTCCTTTTCTGCCTTCCCAACCACCACATTCTTTTGGCTTTGATGAACTAAACTGATTTTCACAAGACACATACAGATTTCTTCTCAAGATTATGATTGTAAGGTCTTCCCGTGTTTAGGGTTTAAGATGTCAGGAATTTCACCAATGTTTTTTCCTGCATGCACACACTCCTCCTCTAACCATGTTCCTCATTCATATTCATCTTAAGTTAGCTGCTTATTTTTAGGCCTAAAAAACATAGTTAGCTGTCTAAAAGTGTATCTGTTCTTCGATCCGTGGTATGATCAGATTTGAAGGTTCCGGTTTGTGAAATAGTTAGCTGCATTGATCAATGCCTGCCTGGCAATCTATTAAACAGCGAAGTGACAATAAAATAAACTTGTTAGGAGAGGAAAATATTGGGATTTTAGGCCTATTAGGAGGATGATAATGTGCATCTTTTGAAGATTTTTTTATGGTGATGATGCAATTTGATTTCACCTGCTTGATTATTCAGCCCAAGAATGCTAATCTAACATTGTTGCTACTCTGCGTAATGTTTTCCTACGAATGTTTCAGAACCTCTCTGCTTATTTGTTAATGTGCCACAAGTAGCATTCTTCGTGGCATCCAATGGTGCTAGTCAGAAGCCCTCTTGAACATGGCAAATCATGGCTCAGATGCCAAAGTATAACTTGAATTTATCTGATGAGGCCGCTCCTTCCTTTCTGTGCTGGGACATGTGAATGCTTTCTGGGCTCATGAATCCGTGTTTCATGTTGCATCCAGACTGAGAAACTGTAGGTGGGCAGCAAACCAACTTGAAGTAATGGTTGCGAATTGTTAATGTGTTCCACTCTTGATAACAATCATCCCTCGGCTTGGTCATAACTATGGTTAATTAACCAACAGAAGAATTCTTCAGATCGGGTGAAGTAAGAAGGAAGGGGAATGGCAGAGATCCAGCACGTAGGATCACTCAAAGAAGTTAGATGCAGAATTCACCCTGGTGGACTAGGAAGCAACTGAACATATTAAGATGATTTACCAAAGGAAACTTTTATTAAAAACTGCTTAGTAGAAAGGTTGAAGGGTACCTCCTGGACTACAATTCTGTTGGCTAAGAATACTGAAAGTAGGAAAGTCTTAGTTTACATCTCTTAAGTTATCCTGGAATTCTAGCCAGGAAGGAGTGGATTAGTAAATTGGCATGTTTTCTAACATCTCTCAGATCTTAACTCTGTGATGCTTCTTTGTCCATAACTGCATGGCCGAGCTGTGGTCTACTAACTCTGTCTTTGCTCACCTCCTTGAGTAATGTCCGCCCTGCTTAACCCTCCCTTGGTTCTACATTATAATTATCTGTTTGGTCTTTTTTTTTTCTACAAGCTGTTTTACAGCCTTAGCCGATCTGTTTCCACCTGGAGAATGGGTCAACACAATTACCTTGAAGACTAGCTTAATTCTTTAATAGCCTACTGATATTCGTGTTATACAAATGTTCTTGGACTTTATACAGCCTTAAGATGTTGATCCATGAATAATCCACTATTACAGATGTTGGCATAGGTCATAGGACCTTTATGTTTATATAGCAGACATATTACTCCATTTGCAATAGCTGTACAAGCTAGAGCAAGTTACTAATCTTTAACTAAAAGAGTTTCAAAGATCATTACTTCAACTCTCTGCGCTCTAGTTGTACATGGAGAGGAGAAAAGTCACCTGCTGATTATTCAGTTGCATGTCCTGGATTTCATTTCCACAATATTTTTTTTGGAGGTAGCTTTGGAATTGCTGGTGCTTGAAATAATTAATGTAGTATTAAATAGGTTACTTTTATGTAAATGTAACACTGAGTAGAAGTTGGATGAACTGACTCATCTGCCAATATTATGGTTTTCTTGATTTTATTTTTACTAGTCTTGCATTTTGTAATGCACTGCTGAAAGTATCTTCAGAGCACTGATTATATTTTGACTCTTTATTTTTTTTCCTAAAAAGTAGTAAAACAGCACATCTGTTTTGTGAGTTATATTACATTGCCTCCTTACAATAAGCTTGGTAACTCTCTCCAGGCACGTTATTCAACTTGTATAAATTGTCAAGTGGATTTATACTAAGCTTTGGTGACCAAAATAGAATTGAGTTAGAAAGGACCCCAGAGATCATGTAGTCCAACTTTCTTCAGTGGCCAAAAACACTAATTAAATCATCAGCAACAGTTTGTTATCCATCCTCATATAAACCTCCAGGACTTTTAGGTCTTGATCAAAAGAGAAGGCAATTTTCAGAGATGATGCTCAGATTTAAATAGACTTTGAAAGAAATTTTTGAATGCGTAAAACAGAAATTAGGCTTAAGTGGAGGCCCAGTTCTACATGACTATATCAATCAAACCAACCCAGAAAAGAATATCAGCAAATGTCTTTGCTGGTTTTTTGTTTATATTCAGAAGTAGTAGTTGTTGTTTTTTGTTCCCATGTACATCTCTGTCTCGAGTTGCAACAATTTGGGGAACAAAAATTATCCCCATAACCATAATGTAGGTTTTTTTTAAAAAAAAATCCACTCCTTTATAAAAAAAGGATCAACTCTTTAAAGCTCATGAATAGCTCTACAAATGCTATCTTCTGCCCACAATTATATTAATTTCTCCCAAATATACAGGCAGTGTTGACTCTTGGTGGCCAATTCTTGGCAAGTCCCGTATTTTGAAAGTAGAGATAGTCTTTTGACTTATGAGCACAATTGGGACTGGATCTTCTGTTGCTAAATCACATCCAATTTTATTGTCTGCCAAAGCAGCTAATAAACAATTTTATTATTGTTTATTAGCTGCTTGGCTAAATGGCGAACATGTGATCTCCGGACACAGCAACTGTCATAAATCCCTGCTGGTTGCCAAGCACCTTATTGCAATCATGTGACTGCAGGAACGCTGCAATGTCGGAAGTGCCAGGACTGGTAATACATTCCATTTTTCAGCACCACTGAAACTTTGAACAGTGATGAGCTGAACAAACGGTCGTAAGAAATGATACAGTTATGCAAAATGCTGATGTGGTCAAACACCACTGGACATCACTAGGTCTGAAGACTACAAGTGGTCCTCAACTTACGATCACAACCGGGAACAGAATTCCAGTTGCTAAGGCAGTCAGTTGTGCCTGATTTTATGACCTTTTTTTTGCCACGGTTGTTAAGCAGATCATTGCAGTTAAGTGAATCACACGGCGGTTGAATGAATCCTGTTTGCCCTGTTGACTTGTCAGAAGACACCTGGAAAGGTCTCATAATCCTGGGGTGCTGTAACCATCACAAATACAGGTAGTCCTCAACTTGCAAAAGTTCACTTAGTGACGGCACTGAAAAAGCAACTTATGACCATTTTTCACACTTATGGCCTCTGCAGCATCCCCAACGTCACGTGATTTACATTTTGATGCTGGACAACTGGTTCATGTTTATGACAGCTGCTGTGTCCTGTGATCACCTGATCCCCTTTTGCAATCTTCTGACAAGTAGAGACAATGGGGAAGCCAGATTCACTTAACAACAGCAGGGATTCCCATAACAAACATGGCAGGGGAAGTCGTAAAATGGAGCAAAACTCACTTTAACGAATTTCTCCTTAACAACATAAATTTGGGGCTCAATTGTGTGGTCGTAAATTGAGGACTACCTGTACCTGCTGCTTGCCAGGTGCCCAGATTTTGCAACCCTGAAGATGTTGCCATGATTGTAAATGTGAATATCTGTTGTAAGGCAATTTTTTCAGTGCCATTGTAACTTTGAAGTAAACAAATGATTGCAAGTTGAGGTCTACCTATACATGCAAACTCCCACCAATGAGGCATTGGATTCTGCATATGGCAATGGCATAGCTAATGCAATTTTTTAATCTGCCAGTGTAGTGATGGTTAATGTAATTTGTCACCTATGTGGCCACATGTTGTGGAGTGAATATTACACACACATTACTATATCAGGGTAGAAAACAATCAGAAAACAGAGACCAGCAATTTTTATTTTGATAGATACCCTTCTCTGGTTCTTAAAAAGCTCCAACTCCCCAAACTGGCATCCAACCTATTCAATGGTTAAGAAATGAGATGCACAAATAAAGTGCTCTTAACAAGGGGAAACATGTAAATGTTTAATTTAAAATAAATAAGATACAGTTGAAACAAAAAACATGTTTTCTTTTACTCAGGAGCAAAAGAGGTTTAATAATGATTTGAAGTGAAAGTCAAAGTGAAAAAGGGGGTCATCATAATTATAAAGAGACCTTCTGTATGTTGCAAGAACACGGGAGGAGTTGAAAGGTTGCCTTCCAAGTCCTCTGCTTATTAATGTATTTCCTAGAAACAAGAAACTTTTTTTTTCCTGAAAAATTGCACATTTTATACGCGTCCTTCCATTAAAAACACTTTTGGGGGGGGGGGGGTTTCCAAGTGCAGTGGCAAAGAAATGTGAAGAGATTGAATAAAAGCACGGGGTTTTCCCCGAATCGTTGAAAAAGGAAACAAGGCAATGACATTGACGCCTAAAAAAAATTGTCCATGTGAAGGAACAAGAGGTGAATGTTCTCTTCGCACAAGGTCATGCCTTCCGCGTGAGCAAAGCTATTGCATTATATTATAATTACCATCCAGCTGTTGTTGAGGCTGGCAAGACTGTTCCCAGCAATACGACGAGCCAGTTTTTGCTTTTGGGTTTTCCGAGAGCGCTTCTTCAGACAAGGTTCTTTCCTTGGGGAACAGTGGGGGAGTGGGATGGAGGGAGGGCACAAACACAGGGGCTGGGGAGCCAGGATCCATGCCCTTCTCAAGAAGTGCTTTTTTTTTGGAACTGTTCTCCTGAGGTCTTGTGTCTGTTCACAGGCAGGCACTTCAGGGTGAGAAAGGCGCTGTGGTTTTCTTCCCCGCCAGGTTGCCTTCATACGCTCAAGATCTCAAACTCTTCTTCCATTTCAAAGAGTTTATCCGTGGAGTCAATGAGCTCTAAGAAAAAAGGAGAAACTGGATTTCTTTGTAAAAATAGGTTCGCTCTTATAAAAAAACCTCCCCATTCAAGTTTTGTCAAGCTGGTGACCCCGGGGCTGGGAATACCAAAAACGGAACTCCTAACTACAGGTCAGTGATGGCGAACCTTTTAGACACAGAGTGCCCAAATTGCGCGCATGTGCATGCCCAAACTGAAAGGTGTGTGCCAGGGGTGAAATTCTGACCAATTCTGGAGAACCAGTAGCGGAAATTTTGAGTAGTTCGGAGAACTGCCAAATACTACCTCTGGCTGGCACCGCCCCCATCTATTCTCTGCCTGAGTCCCAGTTGATCGGGAGGAAATGGGGATGTTGCATTATCCTTCCCCTGCCATGCCCACCAAGCCATGCCATGCCCACCAAGCCACGCCCACAGAACCAGTAGCAAATAAAATTGAATTTCACCACTGGTGTGCACGGGCTGTGTGGACATGCATGTGCGCCTGTGCAGACATGCGTGAATGTGCACATGTCCGGACATTCACTTTCACTGACATGTGCGCACATGCGCAGATATGCATGTATGTGCAGCAGAGACGCGAAAACCAGCTGGCCAGCGGGACCGACGGCATGGCAAGAGGTAAGATCTTTTTCTTTTGTGAGTTTCTGTTTCCTCGTTTGCAGGGAAACAGAAACTCATGAAAGAAATGCCAAGGAGATCTGGCCTGGGGCAATGGCACGTGTGCCATCAGAAAGGACTCTGCGTGCCACCTCTGTCATGCGTGCCATAGCTTCGCCGTCACAGCTATAGGTAGTCCTCGACTTGCAACCTCAATGGAGTCCAAAATTTCTTCACCCCATTTGACCACCTTTCTTGCCACAGTTGTTAAGGGAACCGCTGCAGTTCTGTTAGTTTCCTGTTAAGTTAGTAATAGTGTGGTTAAGTGAATCTATTTCCCCACTGACTCTGGTTGTCAGGAGGTTACAAAAAGGGAAACACATGACCCTGGGATACTGCAGCTATCATAAATATGAACTGGTTGCCAAGCATCCAAATTTTGATTATGTGACCATGGGGATGCTGCAACGGTCATAAGTTTGAAAAATGGCCATAAGTCACTTTTCCCCCCAACTGTTGTAACGTTGGTCACTAAATGAACTGTTGTAAGTTGAGGACTACTTGTATGTGAGAAATTGGATGGAGAATGGCTGTTGGAAAGCAAATGAGTGAGGAATAAATCAACCCATCAGAGATTGCAGATGACCTCTCCCAGTATAACTTAGCTGATCACAAGAACACACCCTTACAGTTCTTTCTGTTATGGCAAAAATATGCCCTACAAGGTGTCACAGATGCTTAATGTTGTAAAGGAAAAGGTTCCCTTCGCACATATGTGCTAGTCATTACCGGCTGTAGGGGACAGTGCTCATCTCCGTTTCAAAGCCAAAGAGCCAGCGCTATCCAAAGATGTCTCCGTGGTCTTGTGGCCAGCATGACTAAATGCCGAAGGCACATGGAACACCATTACCTTCCCACCAAAGGTGGTTCCTATTTTTCTACTTGCATTTTTTACATGCTTTCGAACTGCTAGGTTGGCAGAAGCTGGGGCAAGTAACGGGAGCTCACTCTGTTACGCGGCGCTAGGGATTCGAACTGCTGACCTTCTGATTCACAAGCTCAGCGTCTTAGTCTCTGAGCCACTGCGGCCCTTTTGCTTAATGTTGACTTCACCCCAATTGATCCATTTTTTGATCCAGAAGAAATGGACAATGAGTTTGCTCAAGCAAGTGAGCAAACTTTGGCCTTGATTCCAAAGAGTTGCTTCAGAGCATAAAAGTAGCACCCACTCACAATTGCTGTCTCTCTTCCGAGGGGTATGCCACTGCTTTAAGGAGCTGCCATTCAGAAATTTACTCCCTGGGGACAAGTGCCCAAATAGGTCACTTCTAATCCTTGGGGATTTATTCACACCACATGCTAAAATTCAGTTTCTTTTGCAATTGGGCGCATTGCGCAAATGCAGGCAATGAATCAAGTCTGAGTTAAGGCTGTGAGAGCATATTGTGTGGATAAAGTAACACAGATCACAGCCATGCAGCACAATGGAGGGAAGGAGATCCCCATGAAACACCCTCTCTACCTGCTCCGGTGGTGGTGACTTCTGGTTTTGTGGGAGGTATGAAAGGGGGCCAGTGTGGTGGGTGCTTCTGAACCAGCTCAAACATTCGTAGACTCTGCTTCTTATGTATCTCCTGGGAGGGAAGAAATGCCATTTGTAAACTGCAGCCCTTAAAATGTATTAGCCACTCAACCCTTCAAAAAGCCATGCTGAATGTTCAACAGCTGGGGAATATAAACCATTCCTTCCTGTCCTTTCTATGTTAACCCTTTTTTACATTTTGTATGAAACAATATAATCCAAAATTAAGTATTTATCACTTGAGCTATTTTTTGCATCAAAAGTTCAAATTCACTATGCTATTTACTTCTCATTCTTAAATACCAAATGAGAGGCATTAAAAGGCAGGGAACAAATGAATTTCCAGGCCAATGGAAAACCATGTTTAGAAAGTAAGGTAAAGGTAAAAATTCCCCTCGCACATCTGTGCTAGTCGTTCCTGACTGTAGGGGCGGTGCTCATGTGTTTCAAAGCTGAAGAGCCAGCACTGTCCGACGATGTCTCCGTGGTCATGTGGCCGGCATGACTAAATGCCAAAGGCTCACGGAATGCTGTTTTCTTCCCACCAAAGGTGATTCCTATTTTTCTACTTGCATTTTTATGTGCTAGGTTGGCAGAAGCTGGGACAAGTAACAGGAGCTCACTCTGTTATGTGGCGCTAGGGATTCGAACCACCAAACAGCTGACCTTTCTGATCGACAAGCTCAGTGTCTTAGCCACTGAGCCACCACGTCCCTCTTTTTGAAAGTAATAACTCCATTTTTTCTATTTGTGGGTTTCTTTTGGGGCTGCTCGTGTAAGATCACAGCACCATTTAAAACACCATATATATTAAGCGCACAAAAGATCAGAAGCTTACAATGCCCTCTTCAGGAAGACAAGTTTAAAAAAAAAATCAGCACAGCAAAGAAACAACAACAAAATAATTATAACACCATTCAGTTCAATGGAATAAACAAACATCAAATATGTATCAGAGCTGGGGGCATCTCTCTTTCAATCTTTCTATCCCTCAGGTTATTATCAATCCTTCTACTAGTAAATCTGTTAAACACAAAACAAGAAATGATAATAATTTGTCTTTCCTAATACTTGCCTTTTGTACAAAGCTACACCAGTTATCAAAGTCCTTTTCTTCTTTACAAAAGAATCCCTGTAACAATTGAAGAATATTAGGAAGGAAAAACAAGGAATAATCCAATGATAGCAACATCTGGTCATTATACATTCTTTCCAATCAGCTCGGGAGGGCATTAAGTGCTCATACAAAACGCCCACAAATAATCGGAACAGTTTCAGAGTGGCTTCTCATCTCAGTAAAAACTAAGCCAAAATACACACACAAATTGTGTTCACAAGGCATGCTAAGCTATTGCTTGGTCTATCCAAAATGCCTTTTTTACAAATCACAGCAGTTTAATGTATATAATACACTGTCAAAACAAGTACACTAGGTTATAAATTAATCTGTTGTATAACTGTCTAAAACAGGGGTCTCCAAACTTGGCAACTTTATAAATTTGTGGAGTTCAACTCCTAGAATTGTGGCTGGCTGGGGAATTCTGGGAGTTGACGTTGCTAAGTTTGAAGAGCCCTGGCCTAATGACTAGCACTACATTTAACCATTTATCACAATTCCAACTTGAAACTTCTTTGAAAATGTAATCGGCAGCCTGAACAAGGCACATTCTTCAGGGGGGCGGGGGCAGGTAGTGTGTGTGTCCACCTCCTCACTACACCCCATGTTCTGACCTAGGCTTCCTGAGACAGTAAAAAGCACATACTTAGTCCCCAAAACCCTCTTTTTATTTCAACAGCTGTGAATTATGTCTATTCACAGCCAGTAATGAGTCACAAATAGTTTGTAAAGAGTCCGACAGAAGTCTGCCACAGTCCTTCGGGATAAGGCTGATAAGCACCCACCTTTATCTCCCTTGAAACACTGCCAAAGACCTAATTGGCAGTTAGCAAGGCCACATGGAGCAGAGCCAAAATGAAGCTTCAGAATTTAAACTGACCACAACGAATAAGGTCGCTTCCTGCAAAGGCTCAGGTGCCTTTGCTCCTCCTTTGTGTCCTATGGGAGGGGCCAATCACCTCCAAGCCTTACTCCCGAGTTGCCCCTTTTGTCTTAACTGTTCTTGCCTTCTGACAGCTCTGCGCATGCGTGCACTGGGAACAGGCTTCCCCGTTCCTCTGCCTCACTGATGTCTGACTCTGGAGGCTCCGGGGGCAGCACATAACTCCCAGATGGCCTTGGCCCCCTCTCTGACTCCAACGCAGAGCCCTCGTCCAAGCCTTCCCCAGACTCTAGGACTGACCCATATTCTTCCCCAACCTTCTCGCTGTCTGACTCTGCCACCAGCTCCGCAGGTCGCCGGCAGACCACAACACCCCATCACGATACTTACTAAAGCTACAGAGGGATCGAGATTCATTATCTTCATCCGGTGGGGGGCTTGCTGGCAGTGGAAGCTATGGTCATCAACTGCACCACTCTCATCCGAATCTACAAAAACCTGAGTGGTGTGAGGGTCCAGGTAGATCAATTCATTTCCTACAAGAAAGAAGAAAGAAAGGGGTTGGGTAGCCATGAGGGGAACTGAAAACCAGGCAGCTTTGCACTGCAGTTGTCCACCTAAACTCCGGGATTTGCTACGGCCCCAAATCTGGATTTCCATACAAAGGGAGGGGGAGCTTCATTCTTCAAATCAAGTCCTAAAGTACTCCTCTCTCCAGCTAAGAAACAAGCTGAGATGAACATGGCTTATGTGATTCTTCCCTACAAGGCCCAAGGCTGTGGGGAATAGACTGGATTCCAATCTTCAGTATAAGCTCTTTACTGTGATTTCTCTTTTCCCATGGAGTTCTTCTCATTTGCTACTTCAGGTTTCGAAGAATTCTTCAACAGAACTACTGCAACAGCTCCGTTTTTCCTTACCCAGAAATCCTATAAAGTAGTAGGCATTGTTTGGTTTTCCTCCTAAAGCTCCTAAAGATTGTGGCATCTTAAAGCATTCCTAAAGATCCAAAGGAGAAAGAAAAAAAATATATTTACTGTCCCACAAATATACTGTTTGTACTTCTTTCCTTCAGCAACGGAATTCAAGGCAGCTTATTACCTAGTTCCTTCGGGGTCAAAATCTGCTTATTTTGAGCTAGACCAGGACCAGTAAGGCACTACCCTCACCTGTTTTCTAAAGAAAGATATTCAAATCACAGAATTACAGAGGCGTGACATTTCTGTTTTCCTGGAAAAATAAGTTGGAAAATAGATGCCTTAAGCTCCTGGCTGACTTCTCACATCTATTTAGTTGGGATCTGCCCACACCAGGGGTGGGATTCAGCCAGTTTGCACTGGTTGGGGTTAGGGTAAGGGTTAGGGTGTTAATTTTGCATCCAGTTTGCCAAACTGGTTGTTTCAAGAATCAGCTGCTCCCCGCCCTCATCCCTACCCTCCCTGGAGTCTCCACGTGGCCCGTTCATCATGCCAGGTAAGTGCAGGGCCCACACAGAGGCTCTGGGAGGGCAAAAAATGAGCCTCCCAGAAGCCCGGAAATGGGCCCATTTCCAGCCTCCGGAGCCCAAGGGAAGGCCATGTTCCTGGAGGCTTGGGGAAAGCCTCTGGAGTCTGGGAAGGGCGAAAACACACACACACACACACCCCGCTGTAGTGCAGAAGGCCATGCCCACCACGCCCTCAGAAACTGGGCAGAGAACCAGTTGCTAACATTTTTCAATACCAGCCCCCAAATCCTGCCAAAAAGCCAAAGAAAGAGCTGAACATTATAACCTGCCATGTCTGCAGAAAGCAGAAATAAATTACATTTCCCAGTTGCAAAAATGTCACCAGCCTCCGAACTACACTATTGCTTAACTGTGAGTATGTATCTGTGGTAAAGGAGAAGTCAAAGATATCACACGTGTCTTATTGCACTGTGAGTTACACAGTGCTTTTAGGTCAATAAATATTCTTTCTCCCCTTACTAGAGAGATTACCAGGGACAGCAGACAGTTTTTAATGTAGACTGTCTCCTCCGGGACACAACCTCGGCTACTACGCTTGCAGTAGCAAAATTCTTTGCTGCTGCAATGACCACAAGGAAAAATTCAGTTACAGGACTAAAGATGTTTTCTTGTACCAATTTTTCGTAACAATCTCGAACAATTTTTAGAGAATCTATATTTATACTCATAAAGGTTCCCCTTGCACATATGTGCTAGTCGTTCCTGACTCTAGGAGGCAGTTCTCATTCCGTTTCAAAGCCAAAGAGCCAGCGCTGCTCAAAGACGTCTCCGTGGTCATGTGGCCGGCATGACTAAATGCTGAAGGCGCACGGAATGTTGTTACCTTTCCCACCAAAGGTAGTTCCTATTTTTCTACTTGCATTTTTGTATGCTTTTGAACTGCTAGGGTGGCAGAAGCTGGGACAAATAACGGGAGCTCATTCCGTTACGCAACGCTAGGGATTCGAACCGCCGACTTTTCTGATCGCCAAGCTTAACGTCTTAGCCACTGAGCCATTGTGTCCCTTATGCTCATACCTATCCACTTATCCATCAAGTACACATGGGCACGATCCAAGCTGCATGATATAATGTGTGTTATTGTTATGGATGTTACTATTTACTATTGTTATTGGTATGATCTTTTAATATTATCGTAAACAGATTCTTGTCTTTTGCTGATCGGTGACCGTGATAAAGTATACATATTACTTTACTGTGCATTCAGAATATAAAGAAGGATAGTGTGTATTAGAAATTAAGCAACAAAGAGCTAATGGAACCTCAGAATTAACTTAAAGCTGTGTATTTTAAAGATGGCCTAAATTCTGATACAATTTCAGCATTTTCATGAAACAGTGGCAGAGTGGTTAGAATGCAGTACTACAGGCTACTTCTGCTGACTGCCGACTGACTGCAATTTGGCAGTTCAAATCTCACCGACTCAGGTTTGACTCAGCCATCCATCTTTCTGAGGTCAGTAAAATGATGATCCAGATTATTAGGGGTGACATGCTGACTCTGTAAACCACTTAGACAGGGCTGTAAAGCACTGTGAAGCAGTATATAATATCTAAGTGCTTTTGCTAGCGCTAAGTAAAACCACGATCAGGTACGTTCATTTTTCTAGTACAGATAATCCTCAACCTACAACAGTTTGTTTGGTGACCAAACTTATAACAGTACTGAAAAAAGTGACTTATCAACCATTTTTCACATTTACAACCATTGCAGCATCCCCATGGTCACAAGAACGAAATTCAGATGCTTGGCAACTGATTCATATTTATGACGGTTGCAGTGTCCCGTGGTCATGTGATCCCCTTTTGCGACCTTCTGAAAAGCAAAGTCAATGGGGAAGCCAGATTCACTTAACAGCCATCTTACTGACTTAACAGCTGCAGGGATTAACAACAGTGGCAAGAAAGGTTTGCAAAATGGGGCAAAATTCACTGGCTTGGCATCAGAAAATTTTGAACTCAGTTGAGGTTGTAAGTTGAGGACTGCCTATATCAATTACTACTCTGGACCATCCAGGTGATTTCAATGTTTTCATGGTTATTCTTATGACATGTGTGTTTCAGTGGTGGGATTCAAAAAAATTTACTACCGGCTCTGTGAGCATGGCTTGATAGGGGTGGCATGGCTTGGTGGGCGTGGCAGGGGAAGGATACTGTAAAATCCCCATTCCCTCCCGATCAGCTGGGACTCGGGAGGCAGAGAAGAGATGGGGCGGGGCCAGCCAGAGGCAGTATTTACTGGTTCTCCGAACTACTCAAAATCTCCGCTTCCGGTTCTCCAGAATTGGTCAGAACCTGCTAAATGCCACCTCTGGTGTGTTTGTGTGTGCATGCCCATACCTATATGTGTGTGTCCGTGTCTAATAAAACAATTGATCTCTTATGGCTGAGATCCTTCCTTAAGCCAACCAGCTCCTCCACAACTTCTGCCGTAGAGCTCTACCTTAAAAGCGTCGACATAAACCGGATTGATGTGGTTTATCCCCAGGCGAAGGGGCACGATCAGCAACAGAGGCTTCCAACTGCCACCGGGAGCTCCCAGGGTCTTGGCTGGGTTGACAGAGCTCCTATAGGACAGTGAACTGCAGTGAGACCTGGGGCAACCCTGGGGTGGGGCCCGGCACATTTTTTCTGGGAAAAAAGATAGAAAAAAGAAAGAAAAGAAACCCTTATTTCTCAATTCCCTATTATTTTGTCAGTAGCCAAAGAATATTACCTTGCAATTAGAAATATTTTCAGCATATATCCCAGTTTATAAAGAAAATAAAACTGAAACAGACCGCTCCACTCATTTGTGAAATGTGAGAAATTCCATATTCACAGGGATTTGTTGGTTAGGACAAACCCTCTTTTTTGCAGAAAGAACCCAGAATTAAGAAAATTGTAGTGGTTCTCCCTACAATTAAGGAAGTCAAGAAAGCTATGAATATCAAACAGATGCATTTTAAGACTTGGATAAATAAGGAGAGTTTGTTTCTGTTACTGTTTACATGTTCTATATGGGGTGAACCTTAGTTTAAGAAAGGTAAAGGTTCCCTACGCACATATTTCACAAAGGTGAAAAATAATAGGCTTCATCCTGGTAACTCTATTATTCTATTGTTTCCAGTTTGTTATAAGCTAAATCCTTTTAAACAAGGATGTTAAAAAGGAATTTTAATTCAGGTAAAAGATAAAGGTTCCCCTCGCACATATATGGTAGCCGTTACTGACTCTAAGCGGCGGTGTTCATTTCCATTTCAAAGCCAAAGAGCCAACACTGTCCGAAGACGTCTCCGTGGTCATGTGACTGGCATGACTAAATGCTGAAGGTGCACAGAATGCTGTTACCTTTCCACCAAAGGTGGTTCCTATTTTTCCACTTGCATTTTTAACGTGTTTTTGAACTGCTAGGTTGGCAGAAGCTGGGACAAGTAACGGGAGCTCACTCCATTATGTGGCACTAGGGATTGGAACTACCGAACTGCCAACTTTTCTGATCGACAAGCTCAGCATCTTAGCCACTGAGCCACCACGCCCCTTTTAATTTAGGTAACTACAGACAATATTTTCCAGATCGCATTTGATCACTGGAACCAGAGATTTATTCTTCCAAGCTTTGAGACTCATGTTTTTTCCTTTTTGTGATTCTATATGAGGCTTCAAAATGAAAGTGAATTCAAACTTGCTCAGGTTCTGATGATGATTAAAAACTTACTGATATCTTCAATCACCACCGTGTTGTCCATAGACACGTAAACAGCTAAGGAATTCCATTCATCAAAGAGTGCAAGTTTCCTGAACAAAGCAAGACAGCAGTTAGTCAAAAAGCATGTGCAATACAAGTAAACCTCAAAGTACAACAACGATTGAGCTCAGGATTTATGTTGCTAAATGGGAAATTCTATACGTGAGTTTTGTCACATTTTACGACTTTTCTTGCCACATTTGTTAATCACTGCAGTTGTTAAATTAGTAACACGGTTGTTAAGTGAATCTGAGTTCCCCATTGCTTTTGCTTGTCAGAAGGTTGAAAAGGTCACATGACCCCAACTGTCATAAATATTAACCAGTTGTCAAACACCTGAATGTAAATCACCTGGCCATGAGGATGCCACAACCGTCGTAAGTGTGAAAGATGGTCCTAAGTCATGTTTTTCAGTGCCGTTATGACTTCGAATTGTCACTAAATGAACTGTTGTAAGTCAAGGACTACCTGTACTTATTACTAAGTCCTTCCAATGCTTACATCTTCTCCTGCTTACGGTAGTTTCTCAACAGTGATCTCGTTTTCCCAATGCTTCTGATACAGAGCAGAGAGCTTAAAGCCTAAAAATGTAAGCTTTTAACTTCAGAAGCTTAAAACTTCAAAATATAAACACATTCGCTGCAGTTTTGGTAGAAAGACTAAATAAAGTTTTACAGGTGAATCTTACTTGCTGGCAAAAAGACAGTTAAGAAACAACATGAGAATTGTTTTGAATATTATTGAATATTTACAATTAGCATAAGGAACAACAGGAAGCACTAATATTCTTAGATGCAGAGAAGGCCTTTGGCAACTTAGATTGGGTCTTTATGTTTAAAGTCCCAGAAGCTTAAATTGGGTCTGTATGTTTAACGTCCTTGGAATTTTATTTTAGGAGTTAAAGCTGTGTATATATATATATATATCACAGCAAGCCAAAACTGCTATTAACAGTGACCTAACTCATGCGAAATCCCAAAGGGTACAAGACAAGGATGTCCTTTGTCTCCTTTGCTGCTTATCCTGATGTTGGAAGTTTTGAATAGGGATATCAGGAAAAATGGGAAAAGTAAGAGACATAAACATTAAGAAGGAAGTGTCAAAACTGAAGGCCTTTGCTGGTGATTTGGTGATATTTCTGCAAGATCCAAAATAGTATAGAATATTTGATGAGGAAATTAAACAAGTTTGGATCTTTAGCAGGTTTTTAAATAAACAAGCAGAAAACTTTTCTCTTCCCTAACTTCCTTATTTACTTTTGCATTTTCTTTGCATGCTATATTATAAACTTAAAAAAAATGTTAAAGAAAAACATAAACACAATGTATAAATATTTTGCATACTTATAACCCAAACTATAAAGCTTGAAGTAACCACTTAAAGTTGCCTTTCTTAAGATGGCATTTTCCAGAAGTACCATATTTTTGGGAGTATAAGACGCACCTTTTCCCCTCAAAAAAGAGGTTGAAAATCTGGGTGTGTCTTATACACTGAATACAGAATTTTTTGCCTCCTGAAACCCCGCCCCTTCACCAAAATGGCCATACAGAGCCTGTAGAAAGCTTTCAGAGAACTCCTGGGGGTTGGAGAGGGCAGAAATGAGTGAAAAACGGGCCATTTTTGCTCACCCTCCCCCAGTCCCCAGGAGTACTCTATAAGCCTCCTAAAGGTTATGCATGCATTTTTTTGACAAAAAAAAAATGGGCCCGTTTTTGCAAAAAATTGAGCGGTTTTTTACTCGTTTTTTGGGGGGGCACCCCCCAGGAGCACTCTTCAAGCCCCCTAAAGCCTATTTGTGCCTTTGGGGGGGGGGGAAGCACAGCCCATTTCCTGAAAACGGGCCGTTTTGAGAGGTTTCCAGAATGCAAAAACTTTTTTTTTTAATTTACCTCTTGGTGCATCTTATACTCCAAAAAATACGGTATTTGGTGGCTAGGAATTCTGGGAGTCACTTTCCCAATACATCCGCAGGATTCTTAGTTTGCAGAAAGCAGGAAACCACATTTAAATGTGCCAAAAATAAATAAATTGGTAGTTCAGCTACAAACAATCATGAATCTTCACAGTTAACGGTTAACGGTGGTAAAATGGGCTGATGACTAAAGAATCAAATGCAAGCACAAGAAATTAAGCTGTCTTTGTGTCCTTCAGCCATTGGACCAAAGTCTTTTTCTCTACAACTACAGGGAGTTCTCACTTAATGACAACTGAGCATGGAATTCCAGTTGCAAGTATTGTGGTTGTTAAGTAGTTCACAATGTGACCTGGCTTGATTTTACAACCATGTTTCTAATGGCCAGAAAGCAAGTCACCACAGTTAACTGAATCACATGGTTGTTAAACGAATCCACTGGCCCAGCTAAAAAATGCCAGAAATTGCCCCCAAAGCATCTCAAATAAATCACATGACCACAGAATGCTGCAACTGGTTATAAATGTGACACAGTGGACAGGTGCCCCAAATGCAATCGTGACCGTGGAGACAGGAGTGTAGCAGTTGTAACTCTGAAAGCGAGTCACAAGTATCTTTTGGGGGGGTCTAACTTTCAACAGTCATTAAGTGAGGACGACCTGTATAAATCCCACACCCCTATTGCAGAATGCACATGCTGCCTTACTTGAGTACTTGGGCAACAGTATTTGGTCCGAACCATTCCCCAATAGATTTCCCTTCGCCAACACCCATCTGTGCTGTGTGGATCAGGAACAGAAACAGACAAAAAATAAAGAATGTCAGAAAATGACATTTGCCTGTTAAATGGAAATTTATTGTAATATTACATTTGAGTATCTCTCAAAAGATTCAGGAGCAAAACCGCCTGAACATATTAACCCGTGTCCAAGTAATTTAGTTAAACTTTGGGTGGGCAGAAGGGTGAGACAGTCCAAGCACAGATCTCTCGGTATTCAGCTCCCATCATGCTCGGCATAGCCATCCCGGCTGGGGGATTCTGGGAGTGGAAATCTACCCCTTAAGAGGTCAAGCAGAAAGAACCTCCAGCCCAGAGGTGGTATTCAACAGGTTCTGACCAGTTCTGGAGAACCGGTAGCGGAAATTTTGAGCAGTTCAGAGAACTGGGGAGGGAATAGAGATTTTACAGTATCCTTCCCCTGGAGTGGGGAGGGAATGGAGATTTTGCAGTATCCTTCCCTTGCCATGTGCACCAAGCCAGGCCCACAGAACCGGTAGTAAGAAAATTTTGAATCCCACCACTGCTCCCAGCTTTAGCAGAAGCCGAGATGGGAACGGATATGATACCAGCGTGTGGTATCACACAATGGAAGGATGTTCCCAAACTGCCTGCTGGGCCTTGCAAGGGAGAGATGCCTCCCTCAAGTTCACTTAGTCTCCTACAAAATGCTTTATGGTGGGCTGCCTTTGAAATGTGCAGACGGTTAATCTCAGGCTCTTCAGCAGACTCTTGAAATGGGAAACGTGGGGTTTCACAATTTCAGGGCAACCCGTCCGTTTCAAGAGACAAAGCTGCACATCATGCATGACCATAGTGTTTCAGAGACCGGATCCTCCCTTTTGAAACTCTGCCCAGATTTTAAGAACTGAATAAAGAAGGCAGCTGGACTGCCACACTGACACCACAGGTGTATTTGGCAGGAATATTAGAGGACCTCTTGCAAACACTGGAGCTTCCTTGCAAGCAAAATCAACTAACGAGAATGCTGTTATTCAGATAAACTTTGGATTTTTTTGAAGTTTCGTGAGGTCCATTTTAACTGGCAGATGGTGATTTAATTTCAAGGCACGAGTTTTCAACTTTTGCTTTCTGCTTTGACTGCAATTGTGTATTTTCTCTTACATTTTAACCCAGCAACAAGAGCCAAGAGGAATATAACAACCAAACTACTGTGATTGTAATCATGGTTTAGCATAATGTGCAAATTTAGTTTTTGTGTGTGTGTATGCTTTCAAGTCATTCTCCTGGATAAGTCCCTGCAATTTTCTTGGCAAATTTTTTGAAAGTAGCTTGCCATTGCCGTTTTCTAGGGCTCAGAGAGAATGACTAGCCAAAGTCACCCAATTGGCTTTGTGCCTACGGGAGGACTAGAACTCACGGTCTCACTACACCAGTGTTTTTCAACCACTGTGCCGCGGCACACTAGTGTGCCGTGACATAGTGTAAGGTGTGCCGTGGGAAAAACACCCGCCGGGTGTTTTTGCCTCGGGATATCTCTGTGTCCCGAAAGTTGCTCTCGGGACATCTCTGTGTCCCGAAAGTTGCTTTCGGGACACAGGGATGCCTCTATTAAGTCCCGGCGGCCCCGCGTTTACTTTAAAAACGTGGGGACCGCCGGGAGGTAGCGCACGCAGGGACGTCACTGACATCCCATGCGTGCGCCCATAGCAACAATCGTGGAGGACCGGAGCAGCGAGGAGAACGCGCGCTGTCAACTTGGTAAGTGTTACCAGCGGCGCGTCTCCTTCGGTGTTCCAGTCCTCCCTTTTCTAATGGTGGTGTGCCTCGTGATTTTTTTCATGAAAAAAGTGTGCTTTGCACAAAAAAGGTTGAAAAACACTGCACTACACATCCATTAAAATTGTTACGACTTTGCTTGGTTTGATTCCATGCTGACACTGTGAGGATCTCCCTAGTATGACATCAGCATTGGCTTCTCTTTTGCCCAAATTCTTCCCTGTTTTGTTTTTTTTAACTTTGTATTTCTGCCAACATTTGTCTTTATTTCACCACCAGATGGGATTTTGCCTTAATCTAACACACTCCAAATGATACAACAATTAGGACTACACATTGCTCTCAAATTCTGCACTTACCCATTTGATGAATTGAGTAACAGCAATCTTTTCTGTCCAGGAAGCAGCACAAAATCTTTTTATATTCTTCTGGTTGCTTTTTGTATTCCTCCCACTGCCAATCTGCAAGAAAAAATTATTAAAGATTTTAAATGTGATGTCACATTCCCACAAAGAACAAAAGAATTAAAGGTGATCGTTCAAAGAAAGAAATGTATATTGCAATCCTTCTTAGAAGACAGTCTGTTCTAATGACCTCTGTGGGATTTGCTAAGTGACCTGTAGTATCTTTGGGTGATAAAATACTCTGTGTGCACTTTCAGCCAATCCCACAGAGGTCATAGAGCAGACTATCTTCTAAGTAGGTGCCATAATGGAAAGGTCTATATGGCTGTGTTGCTATGGACAGCTATGTTATATAGAAGATCTCTGTAACCTCTTATGGGTTGGGTTGTTCTTCACTCATTTGCTTTAAAATAGCCATTCTCAATACCCCTAGTTACTTAGTGGCCTTTCAAAATTACAACAGATCTACCTACAACACTAACTTGAAGTTCTAATGGTCTCCCCCTCTCTCTCACACACACACCATGCAGTTACATAACTAACTTTTAGGTGCTTGGCAATTGGGCCGCTTTTATGGCTGTTTATAATATCCCATGATGTTTTATGATGGTCTGGCCAAAAGCCAGCATTTACATCCAATTTTTGGCAAAACCACACCCTTAGTGAACCATTTGTTCATTTAGCAACCATGGCATTCACTTAACAACTGCTATGGCCACTTTACAATTGCCCTGTTAGCTTAACAAGTGACAGATGAACTAATGAGGTTGGTCCATTACTATTAATATCATTTCATCTGCTATATTGTTTTAGTTCTTTTTTTTATAGTTTTTTAAAAAATGTGTTAATAATTATTTTAGATATTTTGTTCTGTTATACCCATCTCACAGTGTCACTTGCTTATGAGATGGGCAGCTATATCAGATGATAGATAGACAGACAGACAGACAGATAGAGGTGTGTGTGAGAGAGTGGGGGGGGGGGGAGAGAGAGAGACTCTTACCTCTTCCCAAATGTTGACAGATCAGAGCCTGAGCCAACATCATCTGTCCACACCGCAACATGCAACCCCAGCCAGCATCTGACGAAGGACCTGTACCACCTTGGGAGTGAGAAGAAAATACTTAGTTTGTCATTAAAATGGAAGGCACAAAACTTGATGCTTCCTTGGATCAAGAGCCCAGGTTTTACCCCAGGGACCAAAAAGAATCTTTATCTGCCTGCTGCCATTTGTAACCAGGCCATTTCATTTTTGCCTGATGAAAAGCCAAGGAAGAAGATCGCGGGCATTCACAAAAGGAAATGCTACGGTTTTTCTTTAAGCTGTGCTCCATAATCATCCTAAATTTGCAACCATGTCAGAGACATGAGCTGTAAATGTAGTGCCATTTTCAATTTCAACCATATATTCCCATCAGAAACAACCCTGTCAGAAGCATACTTTGAGAAATAAAGAGAAATAATCCGGGGAAAGAAATCCCACCCCTCCCTCTGCATGATGTGGCCAAACCCCTCATTTTCCAATCCATTTCCACGGCTTCCACCCAATTATCCTCAAATACATTAAGTAAAGTTCCTGGCTATCCAAAGTGGCTCCTCTCTGATTAGGGATGGGTTCCGGCAGTGGCTACCGCCGGTTCGCTCGTGATTGCGCTGTGAGCGCATGTGCAATATTATAAAAATGCTCCTGTGCAGAAGGTGGTGCGAGTGAGCGAAGAGAGCACACTCACATTTGCAAACTGGTAGCGAAGATAAGTGAATCCCACCACTGATAAGAGATAGTGATACTTTTAAATGGAAGGGGGAAAGCCAGCTGCAGCAGCCCCAATATTTACCCCCCACAGGAAAAACCTGTTTAAATGATCATAGCAGAGGTGGGTTGCTGTCGATTTGGCCTGGATTGGGCGAACCGATAGTAATGGTAGCGGGAGGCTCTGCCCCCCTGCCTGGATGTGTAGCACATGTGCAGGAGAGCACCCAAACCGGTAGTAAAAAAATTAGCAACCCACCTCTGGATTTATAGGCAATCCTCAATTTACAACCAGTCATTCAGTGACCATTTGAAGTTATAATGAGGCGCAGTGACGCAGTGGTTAGAGTGCAGTACTGCAGGCTACTTCTGCTGATCACCGGCTGCCAGCAGTTTGGCAGATTGAATCTCACCAGGCTCAAGGTTGACTCAGCCTTCCATCCTTCTGAGGTGGGTAAAATGGGGACCCAGATTGTTGGGGGCAATAGGCTGACTCTGTAAACCACTTAGAGAGGGCTGCAAAGCACTGTGAAGCTGTATATAAGTCTAAGTGCTATTGCTATATAATGGAGCCTCCCAATCCGCCCACAAAGCTATTTATGACCGAATTTTGAAGTTATGATGTCCTGCGATAATGTGATTGCATTTTCAGAGCTTGGCCACCAGCTCACTTTTATGGCTGCTTGCAGGGTCTTGTGGTCACATGACAATGATTTCTGATTATTATTTTTTTGCCAGTTTCTGATGTTTACTTTCTGTTTTTCCAGCAAAAAAAATGCCAGACAGTTAAATCTGTCTTTTCTTTTTATTATCTCTTCTTCCTTCGTTTTGTAAGCCACCCGGAGTCCTTCGGGATTGGGCGGCCTATAAATTATATTAATAAATAAATAAAATAAACTAGGGAGAATGGATTTACTTAATGATTCAAGTGTTTTGCTTAGTGACTGCAGTGTAACAACCACTGCAAAAAAAAAATCAGGCCAGTCACGTGGTGGCTCATTTAATGACCGCAATCAATTGTAACCATAATTCCAGGCTCAAATATGGTCATAAGTTGAGGACGACCTGTATTTATGTCACTCAAAACAACCATGTCAGACTCTAAAGGTTTCACTGGATCCAGGCCTAGAGTGGAGGCCCTGTTTGGCCTTGAGCAACCCTCTCCATCAGGGACAAGCAGATATTGCCAAGGCCTTTTTAAACAAACAAACAAACAAAAAACACACCACTAATACTGGCAAGAGCTCTTGTTCAGAACGACTTGTTCATGCTCTTACGGAAATCCTGTTTTCACAATCAGAAGGGAACGAGAGGGGCAAAACCTCATCAGGCCAGGAAGCAAAACTTACCAATGGGTGAAAATTTTCTTCTGTAGGTAAACCAAAGACGAGAGCCAATGTCCGAAAGAAGATTAGATTTTTCTAGAATTGAAAAAAGTAACGGCAGGTTAACACAAATAGCAATAGCCCTTAGACTTACATGCCACTTTACAGCCCTAAGAGGTTTACAGAGTCAGCATCTTGCCCCCAACAACCTGGGTCCTCATTTTACCCACCTCAGAAGGACGGAAGGCTGAGTCAACCTTGAGTCTGGTGAGATTTGAACTGCCAAATTGAAGGCAGCTGGCAGTCAGCAGAAGTAGCCTGCAGTACTGCACTCTAACCACTGCGCCACCGAGGCTCACTTGGCATGAATATGGCATGAATACAAATGCTGTATTCATGCCATATTCTACTGAGCCAAGACATTCAGGCATTAAGAAAATTTCCCCCCAATTCCCCTTTCATACGTCAAAGGCAATGCAGTATCTGACAGTTCATTGTAGAAATGAGCTATTTTTCCTCCGCCTCTTGCTTAATTCGTCTCAATTAAAAGTATATCAGGCAAGTCTGAACTGGAATCTTGTCCTTTAGACCTGTGTTCTTTCTCAATCTGTTTTTTATTTTAAATGCCCTTATAATTAATACCTTGCATTATGTCTTCTTTCAAGGATTTCTACTCTTTCTAGAGATTGTCAGAGAAGTAATATGTAGCTTTTTAATTCCAAATTTACCTGTTTTCAGGTGGTGCTGTCTTCCTAAGATCCAGGTGGGCTCATCTGTCTCAGGAAGTTCTTCTAAATAATCTACTAAAATAAAGTAATAATAAACTAAATAAATAATCTAAAGTAATGCTCATATATTTTTAACTAGATACACATTTATCTGATTTACAGAATATATGTCCATAAACACATTTCTTCAACAATAGCAAGGGACGCAGTGGGCACAGTGGCTAAAACGCTGAGCTTGTCAATCCGAAAGGTTGGAGGTTTGGCGGTTCAAATCCCTAGCGCCACATAACAGAGTGAGCTCTTGTTACTTGTCCCAACCTAGCAGTTCGAAAGCATGTAAAAATGCAAGTAGAAAAAAAGGAACCACCGTTGGTGGGAAGGTAACAGCATTCCATGTGCCTTTGGTGTTAGTCATGCCAGCCACATGACCATGGAGACATCTTCGGACAGCGCTGGCTCTTCGGCTTTGAAATAGAGATGAGCACCGCCCCCTGGAGCTGGGAACGACTAGCACGCATGTGCGAGGGGAACCTTTACCTTTACCTAACAATAGGAATAGCATTTAAGACTTATATACAGCTTGACAGTGCTTTACAGCCCTCTAAGATGTTTACAGAGTAGCCTCCTTTCCCCAATAATCTAGGTCCTCACTTTACCACCCTCGGAAAGATGGAAGACTAAGTCAACCTTGAGACATTCAGGATCGAACTGCTGGCAGTTGGCAGAATTAGCCTGCAATACTGCATTCTAACCACTGCGCCACCATGGTTCTAATGCAAAATATACAATTAAGATGTCAAATATCGTACTTTAAAATGGAACATCAAATAATTAAATATTAGATACAGAATTTGTTTTAGAACTAATCCCAGAACAGGCAACTTTTTCTACAACAGAGGATTTGCTCATTTGCTCTCTTTTTACATTTTGCATGTCACAGTAAACATTACAAATTAGTAACCATGGAAGAGACTTTGAGATGTGCATCCAAAATTCACAAGAATCACATGCAATCTTGCCCTGGATTGAGTTTCCTACGTGCACTCAGATCTCATTTGCTTTTAAAAGATTGAAAGTAATTCCTCTTACACTTCATCAGACAATGACCTTTGCTATTTGCTTGGCACAGTGTGCACCAGCCCCTCCAGATGGCCCCCTTTTTCCATCCAGCCTTACTTCCCTCCCAGCATTGCCTCCTCCCTCCTTTATCCCTGCCCAGTCAGGTGGCTCCCTGGACGCATTTTATTTCCTGCCTCCCTTTGCTTCGGTGAGGCTCGGCCTTGTGTCTTCCACGTACCATCTGGCGCCCCCTTATGGTGGGTTCTTAACCTCCAGCCACATCTGATTGTGGTGTTTGGTTACCCAGACTTGCTAGCTAAGTTCCATCTGCCTTTGGTCCTGCTATCTCAGTTTCATCTGGTTCCAGACCTGCTAGCTCAGCTTTATTTGACTTTGAATACCATCAGCAACGTTACCTACCACTATTATTCTGGGAACTCTATTTGGAGCAGCACTGGTGGAAGACGACCTCCTATCCCCTTTATTTATTCCGGACTCTTTGGACTTATCCAGACCAATAGAAGAGGGGAATACGATTTACCCCCCCGTATACCTTCTCCGGACTATAACTGGACGCTAATCATACCACCTATTTTAATTATTTTAATTATGGAGAGCCATTTGGCTCTATCTGGACTCGCTTTTTAACAACTTAATAAGTGCGCAATTCTATTCTTTTCTTTCTTTTTTTTATTTTTTTTAATCTTTTTTTCTTACTGTGTTTGGGATATGTTAGGAGTATGTATGAGATTGAATGAATGATCCCACTTTTTATCATTATTACTGTTGTATTTTTGTGTTTTAATTATCACGTGGGGATTGTTTGAGTGAGTGAATGAGTATGTATGATTCGGAGGACCTGGTGGGATTTGCGGGGGCCACCGGGGTGGTTGGGGGAACTACATCCACGGGAGAGGGTCGGAGCATTGCGGTCATAACAGGGAGAGGCAGATACGGCGGGGACTTTAGGGCTGGCCATTACCGGGGAAGGAGGGTTCGCTATATTACAGAGATCCCTCCTTCCGGCCCTACGAGTCCCACTCCAAGGTCAGATGGCGCGAGCAGTCAGGACCCTGGTCTCAGGCTGCTGTCGCTAAATGCCAGGTCTGTTGTTCACAAGGCTCCCCTCGTCCGGGACTTGATAACAGACGAGGGCGCAGACCTGGCATGTATTACTGAAACCTGGCTGGGCACAGAAGGAGGAGTCCCCCTCGTAGAGATGTGCCCAGACGGATTTCAGGTGCTTCATCAGCCGAGAGCCCAGGGAAGGGGTGGCGGTGTGGCTATTGTAATCCGGGAGTCCTTAGCACCTCGTAGGATCCCTGCTCCGGAGCTTGTCGGGTGTGAGTCCCTACTGGTGACGCTGGACCTCAAGGGTCAAGTGGGTCTGCTGCTTACGTACCTGCCTCCCAACTGCGTTGCAGCAGCCCTCCCCTCGCTCCTTGAGTCAGTAGCCGAGCTGGCGGTTGAGTTCCCTAGGCTTATGGTTCTGGGGGACTTCAATTTGCCTTCGCTCGGTGAACACTCTGATGGAGCGCAGGAGTTCATGGCTTCCATGATAGCCATGGGCTTGACCCAAGTAATTCGAGGCCCAACCCACTCAGCGGGTCACACGCTCGACCTCGTATTCCTCTCGGAGCAGTGGAGTTATGATCTTGGTCTGAGGGGAAATGAGATCATTCCCCTGTCGTGGTCAGACCACTGCCTACTGAGGCTAGACTTCCGGAGGCCAAACCCCCACCGTAGGGAGGAGGAACCGACCAGGTGGTTCCGCCCCAGGCGACTTATGGACCCAGTAAGGTTCCAGACGGAGCTTGGGGTTATTCCAGATGCTCTCGCCCACAGTTCGGCGGAGACTCTTGCTGCTGCCTGGCACTCGGCAGCATCAGAGTCTCTAAACCGGATTGCGCCACTACGGCCCCTCCGGGTCAGCGGCCCACGGAGGCCTCCTTGGTTCACCGAGGAGCTCCGTGAGATAAAGCGCCGGAGGAGACGCCTAGAGCACCTGTGGAGGTCTGATAGGTCCGAGTCGAGCCGGGCACTGTTGACAGCTTGCACCAAGGAGTATATTCGGGCTCTAAGAACAGCCAAAAGATCACACATTGCCTCCTTGGTAGCGTCCGCCGAGTCCCGCCCAGCCGCCCTGTTTAGGATAACCCGCTCCCTCCTGAATAGGAGGGAGATGGAGAACCCCTTACAGGGTAAGGCTGAGGAGTATGTACAGTTCTTGGCGGACAAAGTTGCTCGGTTTCGATCGGACCTGGACTCCACTCCTGCAGATCCAGCCGAGACACAAGGGAATGATCTGGCAGACCATCTCTGGGTTGAGTTTCAGGATGTTGCCTCCGGGGATGTGGACAAGGCTATGCGAGCTGTGAGCGCCTCCACCTGTATTCTGGACCCGTGTCCCTCCTGGCTGGTTGCCAGCAGCAGTGAGGTGACACGAGGCTGGATCCAGGCGGTTGTTACCACCTCTCTTCGGGAGGGGCATCTCCCCACCGCGCTGAAGGCAGCGGTGGTGAGACCCCTCCTGAAGAAACCGTCCTTGGATCCAGCAATTCTTAACAACTACCGTCCAGTCTCCAACCTCCCCTTTGTGGGGAAGGTTGTTGAGAAGGTGGTGGCTCTCCAGCTTCAGCGTACCTTGGAGGAAGCTAACTATCTTGACCCCTTCCAGTCTGGCTTCAGGCCCGGTTACAGCACAGAAACCGCTTTGGTCGCATTGACCGATGATCTCTGGAGAGCCAGAGATGGAGGCCATGCGTCCATCCTGGTTCTCCTTGACCTCTCAGCGGCTTTCAATACCATCGACCATGGTATCCTTCTGCGACGACTGCGGGAGGTGGGGGTGGGCGGCACTGTTCTGCAGTGGTTCTCCTCCTACCTCTCGGACAGGTCGCAGTCGGTGTTGGTGGGGGGGCAGAGATCGTCCCCGAGGCCCCTTACTTGTGGGGTGCCGCAGGGTTCGGTCTTATCCCCCCTACTATTTAACATATACATGAAACCGCTGGGCGAGATCATTCGGAGGCACGGGATAAAATACCACCAATATGCGGACGATACACAGTTGTATCTGTCCGCCCCGTGCCAACTCAATGAAGCGGTGGAAGTGATGAACCGAGGCCTTGAGGCTGTCAAAAGACTGGATGAGAGCTAACAAACTGGTGCTCAACCCAGAAAAGACCGAGTGGCTGTTGTGTTTTCCTCCCAATAATTTGGCTAATGTTCCATCAATCAGGCTGGGGGGACAAAATTTATACCCCTCAGACAGGGTCCGCAACTTGGGAGTCCTCCTGGACCCACAGCTGAGTTTCGACCATCATTTGTCAGCTGTGACCAGGGGGGCATTTGCCCAGGTTCGCCTGGTGCGCCAGTTGCGGCCCTACCTGAATCGGGAGGCCCTCACAACAGTCACTCGAGCCCTTGTGATCTCTAGGCTGGAATACTGCAACGTGCTCTACATGGGGCTGCCCTTGAAGAGCATCCGGCGACTTCAGCTAGTCCAGAATGCGGCCGCGCGAGTGATCGTGGGCGCACCACGGTTCGCCCACATAACACCGATCCTCCGTGAGCTGCGCTGGCTACCTGTTGGTCTCCGGGTGCACTTCAAGGTCCTACTTACCACTCACAAAGCGCTCCATGGTAGTGGATCTGGCTATTTGAGAGACCGCCTTCTGCCAATTACCTCCCTGCGTCCCATCAGATCGCACAGGGTAGGCCTCCTCCGAATTCCATCCGCCAGTCAGTGCCGACTGGCGACTACGCGGAGGAGAGCCTTCTCAGTTGCAGCTCCGACGCTATGGAACAATCTCCCCGTGGAGATCCGCACCCTCACCACCGCCCAGGCCTTCCGCACGGCCCTTAAGATCTGGCTATCCCGTCAGGCCTGGGGATAAAAATCTTAGTTCGTCCCCTCCCGAATGATGAATGAATGTTGTGCTCTATTTTTTAATATTATGTACTGTCTTATGCTTTTTGTCTTTGTACCCCCTTTCCCGTGTTTTTGTAAGCCGCCCTGAGTCCCCTCAGGGAAAAGGGCGGCCTATAAATTATAATAAATCTACAAATCTACAAATCTTTCCACCAAGTAAACAAAACCAAATAATTTAAAGAGATGAAAAATGGCCTCAAAGAGTCCTCTGAAACCCAAAATGCTTTAAAAGGATAAAGGAGTTTGCCTTTTATTTTCAGCATACTCTTTTGCAAAGCCTAAATCCAGAGAGGACTTCCAACTACTAGAGTATGTGCTGAGATCCTAGAGGCTTAATTCAAGTCTCAGTAGTACCAGTAATAAAATATATTTTGAAAGCTGTGGAATTTTTTTTTAATGCTGAAAGAATGTGACATGTAGCTTGCATATTATCATTAATAGAACGAGCTTCTTGGAAGGCGTTCAAGAGAGTAATAAGGTTGCGTCAATAAAGTAAAAACAATGTGGACATTTTAGATTTGAATTCCTCATGCTTGAAAATATGTTTATGCTGCTCCTTGCAAGTTCAGATTGACGCTACACCAAGGATCATGATATCATCCATGAGCTAAGCTTTGACCCATTAATATCTTCCAGGAAAACCATCCAGATTAGGCTCCCATTTGCCAAGTGCCAATTATTTTTCCAACAAGGAAGGAAGCATTCTAAATGTTCATATTTCAGCTTTAAAAAATGATCTTGTCTCAAGCATGTAGATAAAATTCTCATAATTCATGCACCAAAATGCCAAGATGCAGGGTTGGCTCCTTGCTTTCATCTATCACTAGGATTGATGGCACAGATAATGCCTCCAGCAGTAGAATCCAATAAATGGTTACTTAAGAAGTGCCAAACATTATAAGCTATATATAAACCTTATGCAATAGCCCAACTCCCTGTATTGGCCAGCCAAGAGAATCAGTTTTCCCCTATGACCTCTGTGGTAGTTTCTTGAGCATTTGAGGAATTACCCCTATCTCCCCGCCCCTGAGGGTCTACAAGGAACAAGGGATAAAGCATGTGTCACAACATGAACTTTGCTCCTCAGAAGATCTTTTGTACTTCAGACACAAATACAAAAGGGCAGACATTGGGGTCAAGACTCTACAATTCCCAATTTCTGACCTAGGCTTCCCGAGAAAGCATAAATCACAATCTTAGTCCCAAAACCTCTTTTTTAATGTATATGGCTGTGAATTATGGTCATTCATAGTCTGCAGGGCTTCACAGTCTGTGAAGGTTCCAACAGATGTCTGCTCGAGTTGCCACAGTCTTTCAGGGGAATGTTGATAAACACCCACCTTATCTCCCTTGAAATGCTGCCAGACCTAATTTCCAAATGCAGAGCAAGGCCAAACTCAGCACAGAGTCAAACAGAACTTCTCAAAGCTTGAACTGACCAGTTGAACTAATTGCTTTCTGCAAAGGCTTATGTCCCGTTCACTCCTCTTTTATGTCTTATGGGAGGGGCCAATCATCTCCAAGCCTTGCTCCCGAGTCAACCCTGTTTTCTTAATTGTTCTTGCCTTCTGGCAGTTCTACGCATGCACACATTGGGAAGAGGGTCCCGCTGTTCCTCTGCCTCACTGATGTCAGACTCCAGAGGCTCCAGAGGCAGCAAATAACTAGCAGATGTCCTTGGCCCCCTCTCTGCCTCTGACGCAGAACCCTCGTCCAAGCCTTCCCCAGACTCCAGGACTGATCCACACTCTTCCCCAACCTCCTCACTGTCCGATTCTGCTGCCACCTCTGCACGCCGCCGGTGGACCACAACACAATTTGACACCTGAGGATCATTATGGCTACCTCAATACCTATAATTCTAGACTGAAAGTACCACACGGAAGGACTTCACATTGGAACCGAATCATCTTTTAAACCTACACACTGCTGCCTGAGAAAACTTGATGTGCAGTACTGTATTAAAAAAACAATTAATTTGCCCAAGACCAAAGACTCTGACCCAAGACCAAAAAGTGGAATATAATTACAGATTCTAGATTCCCTGTAATATGAATTCTAGACTCCCTGTATTATGAATAATTTGCAAACAAAAAGAATGGAGTGTCTTCTCCACCCCAAATCTCTTTCAGTAAATGTGAACGGTTGCAACATGCATGCTTGCTGTTCTTCAGAGCCTAACATAGGTTTAGTCTCCTCTAACCACTGAGCCCTCCCAAAGGTGCTGAGAATATAGCACTGAGGAACTGCTGGCACTGTGTGGTTGACCACAATCTAGGTTTTTCTTTCACTTTTAGTACCAAACAAGTAAAGGCACCTCATTTAATCACAAAACCTATGAAGACGCTTAGAATCATCATGATAATCAAATGACAATACAGGTAGTCTTGACTTATGACCGTAATTGAGCCCAAGATTTATGTTGCTAAGTGAGACATTTGTTAAATGAGTTATGCCCCATTTTACGACTTTTCTTGTCACAGTTGTTAAGCGAATCATTGCAATTGTTAAGTTAATAACCCGGCTGTTCAGTGGATCTGCCTTCCCCATTGACTTTGCTTGTCGAAAGGTCCCAAAATATGATCACATGATCCCAGGGCATTGCAGCCATCATAAATATGAGCCAATTGCCAGTGACTCGGTTTTGATCACGTGACCGTGGAGATGCTGCAACAGTCATAAGTATGAAAAATGGTCTTGTCATTTTTTTCAGTGCTATTGTAACTTTGAATGGTCACTAAATGAATTGTAATAAGTCGAGGACTGCCTATATATCACTCTAGGATTCTAGGGGGAAGACAGTGTAGTTATATGAAAGTACATTAGGTACTGGTACACAGAACTGAATAATATACTTAATGATGCTTTTCCTAAGAAAATTGCAGCCTATAACCAGATGAATCTGATAGTAAATCACTGAAACTTCAACTAAAAATGAATTTAGAAGACTCTACAGTGGGCAAAAATCCCAACAAACCTTTCTGCCTTCTAACTACTATAGTATACACCCAGATCTATCTAACTAGAAAACTCTCTCTTCATACCCTATGCCTCTATCATGTGCTTACACATGCAAATACTCCATACACAGAGTAGAAAGAATATCAATACTGTACTCGTAATTGTAGTCACATTTTACATATTTAAAATCCTGCACTAACCTTCTCTTCAGCCTATTTAAATAACAAAAACTTTAATGCAATGTATTAATTTCAAATGAACAAAAGCAGTTATTGATATTTAAAACAGCATAGTTTAATATTCAAAATATGCGATAACATAAAGAAGTTGATGTAAACCAGACATGTAAGATTAGCAGGTTCATTTAAAGAAAAACATTTTGCAACTGAACAGTAAGGTATGATGTGTATCTCAAGCATTCATAGGGAATAATGATTTTTTTGTTACTGCACACTATGGTAGATATTCTCCACTGGCTAAAATTGCTGTATTGGTTGCAGCCCCATCTGAAGAGGAATAGTTTAACTCAGATAACCTCCAGCTAAGTTTACTGTAATGCGTTATATAAATGGAGCTGTCTTTGTTTTTCAGACACTTATTTTATTTTTAGTGCTTTCAAGTCAGCGTTGACTCCTGGCAATTGCCTGGACAAGTCCCTGCAGTTTTCTTGGCAGGATTTCAGAAGTGGTTTTCCCTTGCAGCCTTCTTCCTGGGATTGAGAGAGAGGGAATGGCCCAAATTCACCCAGTTTTTTGTGCCTCAGGCAGGATTAGAACCAACAGCTTCCCAGTTTCTAGCCTTATGCCTTAACCACTACACCACTCTGTCTCTTCTCCCCTATCTCTCACTTCTAGACACTACAATCTCCTAAATTCTTAACCCGTATTGGTGATCTATTTTTAATACAACTTCACAGAGTTCTTTGTTCATTTTGTAATATCATTCAGTACCGGAAGTTTGTTAATCTCTCCTTGGTACAATCTATTTCCCAAGGTAAGGAAATAATTGGTTTAACACACTGGGTCTAGGAGATTGAAATAGAAGTCAAGAGGTCGCTTGCTTGAAATTCACTTCCATCATCCATTTGTAAGTATCTCTCCCCCCCTCTCTCTCTCCCCACATAGTGCTCAAATTGTCTTTCCATACTAGATGGTGCAGATTGCAACACGTTCAGGCTACATGCTTCAGGTGTTTGCTGACATTAATACAATCGAGTGAGTCCAGAGATATTTCACAATTACAGTCCTCTACTCCACTGCTTGCAACAGAATACCTTTTGCCACCAGAGTTGAATTTTTTTTGGCTTAAACAACTTAGAACTAGGCTGCCTTCAGTCTGACCTAAGTGGAGTACATAAAATTATCTGCTACAATTTCCTACCTGTCAACAACTACTTCTGCTTCAACCACAACAATACAGGAGCACACAATAGATACAAACTTAAGGTAAACCATAGCAAACTCAATTGCAGAAAATATGACTTCAGCAACGGAGTGGTCAATGCCTGGAATGTGATACTCGACTCTGTGGTTCCTTCCCCAAACCCACAAAACTTTAACCTTAGTCTGTCTACTGTTGACCTCACCCCATTCCTAAGAGGTCTGTAAGAGGTGTGCGTAAGCGCACCAATGTGCTTACTGTCCCTGTCCTACCAACCCCATTTATTTGTAGCCATTTCATGCATTCATAAACGTATGTACTTAGATCTATTATCTTATACACGCTTGACAAAACAAACAAACAAATAAATAAAAACATAAGCATTGCAATTGTCAGCTTAGGAATTTCCCTAGATTGCCTCAGCTGCCTGATGCACTGGACTGAAATTCAAAACAAGCAAACCAAAAGCCCACGTCATGTTTATGAAATTTATTAGCCCTAAAAAAAACCTGAGTGCTGAAGTTAGAATGGAGCTGTAGCCAGTGGTAGGTTCTTTGGTGGTTATTTGTTTATTGCAGGGCTTCCCAAACTCTCTGTCACCCAATACCTCTTATCAGAAAATCCTTTTTACTTCATCTAAGTAAAATCCTGTCAGTCAGTTTAAATATCCTTGTTGTGATTGGGAAATGGGTTCATGGGTCATTACCCAGAGAAAAAGCACTTTTACCCAATTCTGCGTAACTCACCTAACTTTGAGAAGCAGAGATATCCTGTCACATTTTCCTTTCCAACTATTGGAAGTTTCTTCCATCCTCAAACAATTCCCACTTAACCCATAGACAAGCATAGGTGTATTTTCAGTTATCCCTTGCTTGTCACTCAGGAACCCACATCCTCCTACTTCACAGCCTTCTTGGCTGAGGATGATGGGTGAGGAAACCCTCTGGAAGACACCAGGTTGGGGAAGCTCTTTAAGCAGCCTTGTTGGCTGAGGATAATGGGAGCAGAATCTAACCCCTCTGGAAGATACCAGGCGGGAAGTCCTTTAAACAGCTGAGGGTGATGGAAGATACCTGAATGGGGAAGCCCTTACCCCGGTTGGCTGAGGATGATGGGAGGAATCCAGCCCCTCTGGAAGATACCAGGTTGGGGAAGCTTTTTAAACAACCTTGTTGGTTGAGGATGATGGGAGCAGGAGCCAACCTGTCTGGAAGATACCTGCTGGGGAAGCCCTTACATTATAGACCTGTTGGCTGAGGATGATGGGTGGGAAACCCTCTGGAAGACACCAGGTTGGGAAAACTCTTTAAGCAGTCTTGTTGGCTGAGGATGATGGGAGGAGTAAAACCCCTCTGGAAGATACCAGGTTGGGGAAACTTTTTAAACAGCCTTGTTGGTTGAGGATGATGGGAGCAGGAGCCAACCTGTCTGGAAGATACCTGCTGGGGAAGCCCTTACATTATAGACCTGTTGGCTGAGGATGATGGGTGGGAAACCCTCTGGAAGACACCAGGTTGGGAAAACTCTTTAAGCAGTCTTGTTGGCTGAGGATGATGGGAGGAGTAAAACCCCTCTGGAAGATACCAGGTTGGGGAAACTTTTTAAACAGCCTTGTTGGTTGAGGATGATGGGAGCAGGAGCCAACCTGTCTGGTAGATACCTGCTGGGGAAGCCCTTACATTATAGACCTGTTGGCTGAGGATGATGGGAGGAGTCCAACCCCTCTGGAAGACACCAGGTTGGAGAAGCTCTTTAAACAGCCCTTTTGGCTGAGGATGATGGGAGTTGAGTCCAACCGCTCTGGAAGACACCAGGTTGGAGAAGCTCTTTAAATAGCCAGTTGACTGAGGATGATGGGAGTTGAGTCCAACCCCTCTGGAAGACACCAGGTTGGGAAAGCTCTTTAACAGACCTGTTGGCTGAGGATGATGGGAGAACTCCAACCCCTCTGGAAGATACCAGGTTGGGGAAGCTCTTTGAGCAGCTGTTTTGGCTGAGGATGATAGGAACAGGATCCAACCTGTCTGGAAGATACCTGCTGGGGAAGCTCTTACATTACAGACCTGTTGACTGGGGATGTTGGGAGTTGAGTCCAACCCCTCTGGAAGACACCAAGTTGGGGAAGCTCTTTTAACAGCCCTGTTGGCTGAGGATGATGGGAGCGGAATCCAACCCATTTGTAAGCTGAGGTCTCGAGGAAATGTCTACGGCCATAGGCGCCTGAGGATGATGGGGGAAAGAAGTCCAACCTGACGCTGCCGGGGACTGGCTGGGGGCGATGGGAGTTGGAGTTCAACGCCAGGCTGAAGACAGCTGCTCTGAAGGGGGCTTGGTGGGCTGAACCTGAGAAGGAGAGATAACATCTCTGCCTCGCCGGGCTTCCCTCCCGCTCCCTGGGCAAGGCCGGGCCTCACCAGACTCCATCCTCCTTCCGCGTCACCGCCGCCACCATCCTCTCATCTCCGCGCCGCCGCCTCCTTCGGCCGCCGCTTCCTTTCTTTCCCTCAGGCGGCGGCGGCGGCGCCCAGCCTCCTCCTCCCCCTCCCTCCCTCTTCCTCCTCCTCCTCCTCGCGGAAAACAACACGGCGACGGCTGTCTCCGCCCGCGCAGCGCACGCCGGGAGTTGTGGTCTCCCATCGCGCGCCCCTGCGCCCTCCTCTGCACCTCTCCCGGCTCCGTGCACTCCAATTCCCATCAGCCCCCTCGGGTGCTTCCTGCGGCGCCTGCGCGCGAGGGAAGCCCACGTTCGGGGAAGTGGGAGGAGCTGGACGGGGTGGGTGGGAACGCCGCGTCTATTGGTCGGTTGTCTGGCGATCGCCCCTCTGGATTGATGGAGCGGGGACGGTCGGCTCCACCCCACTCTAGCGTCGTGGAGTTTGCGCAGGCGCGCGCTGGAAGGAACCTTCAGGGATGGAGGGACAGGGTGGCGGAGGTTCCGTGTCCAACGTGGAGCTGTGTAACTTGGCTTACGCGGGGCAGCTGGAGGAGGTCAAGGAGCGGCTGCACGCCAACCGGAGCCTGGCGACACGCGCCGATCAGGTTGGCCCGGCAAGCGGGAGAGAACGTGGCCGGTCTTGGTGGCCTTGACACACTTCAAACCATTGGTTTGTTACAGGGGGTCTCCAAAAGTTGGGCCCTTTAAGACTGGTGGACTTCAACTCCCAGAATTCCCCGGCCAGGTGGGCTGGGGAATTCTGGGAGTTGAAGTCCACCAGTCTTAAAACGGGCTAACTTCGAAGACCCCTGGTTTATTGGATCCTGGCTTGTCCAGCAGACCCTCTATTAGCTTGTTTTGCACGGCTTAAACATGGCTTCCCTGCCACAGATTTGGTCCATTAAGCCCGGATCAGGCATACAGGGTCTCGTTTGAAAGAGGTTTTTTATTATGGCTTATTCAACAAACCAGTTTTCTTTTTAGCAATAATAGAAAGGGCGCAGTGGCTCAGTGGCTAAGATGTTGAAGATGTCGATCAGAAATGTCGGCAATTCGAATCCCTAAGGAGTGAGCTCCCGTCACTTAGCAAATCTGCTCTATGCTTGGCTTTTAGCCTCTTTCCTAAAAATGGACATCTTGTGGCACCTTGATTAATTGATATTTTAAAAGAGACGTGCAGGATTATTATACACTAGTAGGTATATTGCACCTGTAAAGTTGACCAACTTGCCATTCAATTCCTTGCATCTGATGGGCTATATATAGCCTGTGAATATTTCTTTTGGTAATTACCCCTTTGTTTGAGGTTAGTCCCGTTTACTTCCAAAACTGCTAGGTTTATCAACTTTAGATCCAATGTTTTCACTGTTGCATAGACTAATCTTCTACAGAAGAATCTTTCTGTAGCATATTGACAAAACCACAGCCATTCCTCCTGGAAATACCATTTCCCCCACAAAATTTTCATTACAATAAATGTTCAAGATCAGCATTCTCAAATGAAAGGTGGTTTCTTTGGGATTTTATGTGCAAAATGCAATAATAGAATTTGTACATATTGGCTTGCTTGAGATAGAACTAGCATTTAGGCTTATATACTGCTTCACAGTGCTTTTACTCTATGCAGTTTCTAGAGTTGGCATCTTTTCCCCCTGCCTCTTACTGCAATCTAACCATTGCATTCTTAAATACTTCTTAAAGAGCAGCAGCTTTAGTCTAAAGTGTCGCTTTGAAAAGAGTGACCTATAGAAAGAAAACTTCCTCTAGCTGGCCAACTTCCAGATAAAAGGTTCGGCACCAGAATTCTCAATAAAGACCATGCAGTTTGGGGAATTCTGGGAACTGAAGTTCACTTATTTGGAGGGTTTTAAGTAGGAGAAGCTGTTTTGAAGGATGATATGGTCTCTTCATAGGACCATCCTGTTCCCCTTGCTGTATCTTTGTGTCTGTAAACAAAAAGTTCGTTGACATAATCTTGTCTTTCCCATTCAGGACAATAGGACAGCTCTACATTGGGCCTGTTCAGCTGGTCATTCGGATATTGTTGACTTTTTGCTAAGTCTGGGAGTGCCTGTTAATGACAAGGATGATGTAAGTATTGCCCTTTATTTATATTTTCTATTACCTGATAACCTGGAGGTGAAGCGTTTGTCTGACAGGGAGCCATGGAGAGGGGCCTTTCTTCCCCCTACTCCCATGCCCATCATCCCTGCCCACTCCCTTCCCCCTCCCATGCGCTCCTCTTTCCCCCTCTCCTCCCATGTACAATCCTAGCACTTTGCCCCAAATCCATCAGGGGTTTCTCCATTGGTCCACTGGAGTGAGAACGTCACGGCTAGCTTTCCAGAGGAAGCTGCGAAAGAACTGATATCACAAACAATTGCCTCTCTAAGACGCCACACTCACTCCTTAACGGCCCAGGCTCTCCCTTTCCCCTCCAATGACATCACAAACAATTGCCATTCTAGGATGCTGCACTCGCTCTTCTTAATGGCCCAGGCGTCCAGAGTTATGCTGGAACACACACACACAGACACGTCTTACCCCTCCCCACCCCAGTTTTTGTTTCCAGAGGGTAAGTCATCTGTGTACCACGTTTGGTTGAAATTGCTCGAGCTGCTCCAGAGTTATTCTAGAACATACATACATACAGCTTTGTATATATATGTATGTGTGTGTGTGTATGTATGTATGTATGTATACACACATACACACACACACACACACACACACACACAGAGTATATATATATATATACACAGAGGGAGGGAGAGAGAGAAATAAAATAATTAATAAATAAATATAAAAATAATAAATAAGAAGATAAGATTTACGAACTCTTGATGGGCTATGTACTTTTCTTCCATCTTGTTCTCTGCCAGGAACTCTTAGTTGATGTAACCGTTATTGGTGGTTGTGCATTGCTATGGTTCTGGATCTCAGTGGTTGGTGGGTTGTTAGTCCTCAACTTCACAACCACAATTGAGCCAAAAATTTTGGGTTGCTAAGCAGAACATTTGTTAAGTGACTTTTGCCCCATTTTAAGACCTGTTATCTCTTGTGATTTGTGCTTCCCAAGAGCATGAAGCAAACTTCTGGCCCCGACAAAACACCCTTTTATTAATTTACTGTGAATTCTTCTCATTGACCTCCAGCAAAGTCTTTCAAGGGAGGATTCACAGTCATAGACGTTACTAGGCATAGAGAGCTGCCAGGCTGATAACTGCATATCTTGGCAAGGAGTCTTGGAGAGTCATGAACCAATTAAGCAAACTAATTGTCTCCTGCAAATTCCACTTCCCTTTTGCCTTACTCCCAAACCAACCCCTGTTCTTTAGCTGTTCCCTTTGTCTGGCAACTCTGCACATGCCCACACTTGGAACAGGCTCCAGTCATTCGTTTGCCTCACTGATATCTGACTCCGAAGGCAGCTGATAACTGTTGGACAGCCTTGACCCCCTCTCTGCCTCCGACACAGAGCCCCTGTCAGAGCCTTCCCCAGACTCCAGGACTGGCCCTTGTTCCTCCCCAACCTCCTCACTGTCCGAATCTGCTGCCAACTCTATTGGCCAGCCACAACAGTATCTGGCCCTAAACATACAGGTTTCCCCTATCTAGTCATGTCTGACTCTAGGGGGTGCTGCTCATCTCTGTTTCTTAACCAAGACAGCCAGTGTTGTCCGAAGAGGCTTCCTTGTTATGTGGCCAACACAGAACACTATTACCTTCCCACTGAAGGGGTACTATTTATTTTCTCACACTTGCACACTTTTGAACTGCTAGGTGGGCAGGAGCTGGGGCAAGGAACGGGAGCTCATTCCAGCATGCAGGGCTGAGCTCTCAAACCCAGGCGGTCAGCTTTCCAACTGACAAGCTCAGTGTGTTTAACTGCTAGCTGTTGCATCCCCACTGCCCCTAAATAATTGAAATATCCATGAACTGCATGATTTGCGTTCTTACATTCCAGAAGGCAAGTGAGCAAAAGCCACCAGCCAGTGCCTACTGCTATGACGCCATTCTTGCAGAGAGGAAATTGGAAACATGTTGTGATTATGTCTATGGCGATTCTCAGTCATCCAGGTCACCATTGCCCTAAAAGTGCTTTTTCCAGAGGAAACTGGACTTTCTGGCTTTTTACTATTACCCTTCATTTCTAAACCACCTTTCTATTCTTCTATATATCTTAGCATATTAATTATATGTATGTATGCATGTGTGCATGTATATATGTGTGTGTATATGTATATGTATGCATGTATGTATATATATATACATACATACATACATACATACATACATACATATACACACACACACACACACATACATGCATACATACCATTATTCCCCTCTTACATCTGTCCCTATTTTAACTTTTTTCCCCCTCCATATCGCTATTATATTCAAAGATGTGTTTTTTACCTGTTATATTATTCATATTTCCATTATTTAATTCGAAATCTCATCCTTCATTCTTCCATTATTCAATATCTTAGTATACAATTTTAAAAACAAATCACAATCAGTTATGCATTTAAAATGTGTCTATTCATATTCCTTCCAACCCTTCAATCCATATAATTCTATTAATATACATATTTAGATTAAAATGTGTATGTATTTTCCTTAATTTTTCTTCTTTGATTCTAGCATTTCACTGCTAATCATATTTTTATCATATTTCCTTTAGTTATTTCAGAATTTCATCCTTCAATGTATGTATGTATGTATGTATGTGTGTGTGTATATATATATATATATATGTATGTATGTATGTATGTATGTATGTATATATAGCCAATCACCCATTGTTTGATTCTAACATTTTACTGCTAATCATATTTTTATACACATTTAACAATATCCTCATTTAAACTCTAATTTTCCACTTCTTCATATCTATTTAGATTATTTTCCTGATAGCTATCACACTAATTATAAAGTAATTGTCCAACTTGTATAATTCAATTATTAGTACACATTATTAAAGCATATTCATAAGAAATTCTTTTCCCCTTAACCGTCATCTCTTGCCCTCTTCCGAACCTTTGATCATGTATCAGCATGTATAAATAATATGAAATAATGGGATGGAATGGAATATTTAGGAGTAATAAGACTATGTCTATTTGTATTGAAATGTATGATACCCACACACCATACCATTCACGCATGGATATGTATAAATAATATAAAAACCTGGTTTAAAATGAACTTTCTGCCTTTTCTTTGAAGACGTTTCACTTCTCATCCAAGAAGCTCCTTCAGCTATGACTGGATGGAGGGGAATGGAAGGATTTATCTACTGTGTTTTTTGGAGTATAAGACGCACCTTTTTCCCTCAAACAAGAGGCTGAAAATCTGGGTGCGTCTTATACACCGAATACAGTAATTTTTGCCTCCTGAAACCCCGCCCCTTCACCAAAATAATTGTGCATAGCTTGTAGGAAACTTTTAGAGAGCTGCTGGGGGTTGGGAAGGGCAGAAACGAGCAAAAAATGGCCCGTTTTTTTGCACAATCCCCCCCCCCAAGGAGCACTCTATAAGCTTCTAGAGGCTATTCATCCCCCCCTTTTTTTCCGAATAACGGTCTGTTTTTTGTTCGTTTTTGCCCCTCCCCCCCTCAGGAGTACTCTGGAAGCTCCCTAAAGCTATTCATGCCTTTGGTGGGGAGGGGGAACAGGGCCATTTTTGTGAAAAACAGGCCTTTTTTGAAGGTTTGCAGAGTGCAAAAACTTTTTTTATTTTCCTCTTCAAAACCTTGCTGCATCTTATACTCTGGTGCGTCTTATACTCCGAAAAATACAGTAGTCTTTTTTCTTTCTTTCTCCAGGCTGGCTGGACCCCTTTGCATATTGCTGCATCGGCCGGCCGGGATGAAATTGTGAAAGCTCTCCTTCAGAAAGGCGCTCAGGTGAACGCCACCAATCAGAATGGTTGCACCCCGCTGCATTACGCCGCGTCGAAGAACAAGCAGGAGGTTAGATGTTGAAGGATCCTTGGTGCTACTCTGAGCTTGGTTGCCGTCTTTTTCCCCCCCAAAAAAGTTTTTTTTTATTTTCATACAAATAATCACGTGTATACCATTGCATCTTAACCAACACTATTTTGTATTATTCAATATTATATTAATTCCTCTTACCATCAACCCCCAATGACTATCATTTGCTCTTCTGCTTTCCATACACCATATTTATACCCTATCCGTTGCTTTCTTGCCTCCACTCCCTCTCTCCTCCTCCCTACCTTCTTCCCTCTGTCATCCCTCTCTCCTCTACTTCCCCTTCTTCTCTCTCCTCTTTCCACTCCTTTTTCTTCTCCTCTTCCCCCACCCACCCTCTCTCCTAACCCCTCTCTTCCTCCTCTCTTCTCCCTTTCTCTCTTCCACTCTCTTCATTTCGCTTGCATGGTGTGTTTCAGCGTCCGAGCAGGCTTCATTTAATGTTGATAGTATTAGTAATTTCATTTCAATAAACATTTCGTATTAATAATTTTAAGAATATATTGCAAGTTCTCCCTTCATTTCCCCCCATATAATTACTCATTTAGTACTTATCCTATCTATACCCAAATATTCATTTCTCTCCCATCTCTTAGTGCCTATCAAATACTGTACTATCTCATTCAAATATATTAGCTTGCATTGAATTATCATTTAGTTGAAAACCTTGCTATTCAGTGCTTATTACAATTCCATTAGGCTGTTACATACTATATTTTTCAGAGTATAAGATGCTCTGAAGTATAAGTATGCTAGATTTTGGGGAGGAAAACTATGGAAAAATATCTGCCTCTGCCTCTCAGCAATTTGCCTCCTTTCAACAAACAGTACAGATAATATACACTGTTTGTAGTGTTATATTTCAGACTATACTTGTACAGATGCTGTTAAAATCAATGTGCTTTCTGGAAGTATAGTTATTCTCTGCTATTTAAAAGAATAGCACTTTTTAAAACAATAGCACAGGGCCTCTTCAGATCAAGCATTTATTTTAGAAAGCTTCATTTTGTTAAGATGTCTAGAATAATACTAAAGCAGTCTTTAAAAAATAAGTCTAATCATTTGAACATTCTACAGGCATTTATAGTTGTTGACTTACCTCCGTGCAGCAAACAGCCTGATTAGCACAAGGAAAAAACTATCCCTCCCAGCAATTTGCAGCAAACAGCAAGTTTCACTTTCAATTTCTCCCGATCATCAGCTGTTTCAGGCTGCAGGGATTGCTATAGTTTATTGAAGCCTCCGCAAGCCCCAGGTTTGCTGCAAAGAGGTAAATTGCTGGGAGGCAGAGGCCAAAGGGTGGGGGCCAGTGGGTGGGTGGGGCTACATTCAGTGTATAGGACGCACCCAAATTTTCACCCTCTTTTAGTGGGGGAGGTGCGTCTTATACTCCGAAAAATATGGTAACATGACAGGCAGACAAGCTTGGTTGTCTTCTTGAAGATGTTTCATTGCCAAACTAGAAAACCTCATCAGTGCTAGCCTCTCTCTAGCAGAGTTGTGCTTTGGGCTGTTCTGTTTGTGGTATGTATATGGTGCCTGTTGCATGTGGCTTTTTAGATGTTGATTGGGGTGTTGATGGCTGTTTTATTAAGTCATTAAGTAAACCAGGAATTCTGTTGACTGACAAGCAGGCCATTTCCCAGGCTTCAATCCCTTCCCTGGCTGTTTTTGTGCCTGCTCGTCCAACAATCTGTACTGTGTTTCCCCAAAAATAAGACAAGTCTTATTTTCTTTTGACCCCCAAAATAAGCACTTGGCCTTATTTTCGGGGAGGACTTATTATTTTTGAGGTGCAGGAGGTGATGAGCATGATCACCTCATGGCTGCTGCTGTGTTGCAATATTTTCTGCAAGGGCTTATTTTAGCTCATGTGCTCAAAAGCCCGATTGGGCTTATTATCCGGGGAGGTCTTATTTTCAGGGAAACAGGGTAGCTGCCAAATTGAATATATGTCCTTGTTCATTGCACTCTGATCTCTCACTTAGGTTCTTTATAGTCTTTTTTCCTTTATAGGTTAGATTTTGCACAGTGGCTTTGTTCTTTTTCCTGCTTCTCAAAAGCCAACGGCTCAGTCATCCTTTTCTCCTCTCCCCAATAGATTGCGCTGATGCTGCTGGAGAACAAAGCTAATCCAGATGCAAAGGATCACTTGGCCTCAACACCGTTACACAGAGCAGCCTCCAAAGGGAATCAGAAAATGATACAGATCCTTCTGAAGCACAATGCTTCGGTCAACTTACAGGACTCTGAAGGAAACACGCCTCTGTAAGGATGGGATACTTCCCTTTATTTATGACAAGGCTTGGACATTAATGCAGGGCAGGCTATCCATAATATAAAAGCGAAAAACCACTCACGGAATGATTTCAGGTCTCCTACTTAAGCAGGGGTTGGTCTAGAAGACCTCCAAGATCCCTTCTAACTCTGTTATTCTGGGTTAGACTTCTCATCTCAGCCCATATATATAAAAGGGAAATACCACTCATGCATCGTCACAAAATCTCCAGAACCGTAAAGCCTACAAACCTGAAATTGGGCATGTAGGTTCCTCTTGGCTTCTAGGTGCTTGCTAAGAAAGGATTTTTTGAAATGACTATCAGATCATGAGTATTTCTTATAGTGTAGAAACGCTTGGGCACGGGCGTGGCCTGCGCGCTGGGAGTTTAGACATTCTACTCTCCCCACCTGAAAAACAATCTGATGCTAAGGAGTTAGACCAAGGGAGAGAAGGGGATAAGATAGGAGAGGCCTCTGTGGGGCAAGCCTGAGGGAGAGAAGGGGAGGGGAGAGGCTTCTGTGAGGCAATCCTGAGGGAGAGAAGGCGAGAGGAGAGGCTTCTGTGAGGCAATCCTGAGGGGGAGAAGGGGAGAGGAGAGGCTTCTGTGAGGCAATCCTGAGGGAGAGAAGGGGAGAGGAGAGGCTTCTGTGAGGCAATCCTGAGGGGGAGAAGGGGAGAGGAGAGGCTTCTGTGAGGCAATCCTGAGGGAGAGAAGGCGAGAGGAGAGGCTTCTGTGAGGCAATCCTGAGGGAGAGAAGGGAAGAGGAGAGGCTTCTGTGAGGCAATCCTGAGGGAGAGAAGGAGAGAGGAGAGACTTCTGTGGGGCAATCCTGAGGGAGAGAAGGAGAGAGGAGAGACTTCTGTGGGGCAATCCTGAGGGAGAGAAGGGGAGAGGAGAGACTTCTGTGGGGCAATCCTGAGGGAGAGAAGGGGAGAGGAGAGGCATCTATGAGACAAGCCTGAGGGAGAGAAGGGGAGAGGAGAGACATCTATGAGACAAGCCTGAGGGAGAGAAGGGGAGTGTCAAGGCAGCCTCCCTCAGTAACCAAGAAAGAAACCACTCAATTCCATTTTGCAGAATTAAGAATACTTTTACTGGTTACGAGTAGATAGCAGCTAAGCAAAGCAGGATCTGAGGCAAAAGCGTGCATAATCATAGATATCAATATTTGACCCAACCCCCTCCCCCTTGTAACCCCATCCCATAGTCCAATCCCCAGACCCCTCAGGTGTCGTGTGGGTTTCATCTTCAAAAAGCATCATCAGGTTCGTATGCCGGACAGTTGGCCTTGGCAGCAAATCCTCTAACTGCAGCATGTGCAGTAGACGGTGTGAACAACTCCCTTTTTACAATCACTCCTGTACTGAAAGCTTCCCCTCCCAAATACCATGCCATCCCTCCCCCCCAATTTCAATGGCAGCCGAAAGCAACTAGCGAAGCAGAGGCTGACAGGGAGAGGAGAGACTTCTGTGAGGGAAGCCTGAGGGAGAGAAGGGGAGAGGAGAGGAAAGGCTTCTGTGGGGCAAGCCTGAGGGAGAGGAGAGGCTTCTGTAGGGCAAGCTGTAAGTGTCGATTTATCAAGCCCGATCACATAGTTTCGTAGCGGAGCATGGATATCCAGCTAGTCCAACCATAAAATGATATCTACATGTAGTCCTCGATTTACAGCCATCTGTTTAATGACTGTTCCACGTTACAGTAGCACTGAAAAAAGTGACTTATGACTGTTTTTCACACTTAAGACCATTGTAACATCCCCCCACGATCCCATGATCATAATTCGGACATGTGATCAACTTTTGCAACCTTCTGATCGGTAAGTCAACAGGGAAGCCAGATTTCACTTAACAAATGAGTTGCTAACTTACCAACTGCAGTGAGTCACTTCACATCTGGGGCAAGAAAAGTCATAAAATGAGGCAAAACTCACATAGCAAATGTCTCACTTAACAACAGAAATTTTGTGCTTTTAATTCGAGGGCTACCTATACTGTAAACTTGTAGAACTAACGCAGGTCCATGGATCCCTTCCAGAAATTGTGGTTAATTTGGTCCTGATTTATTTAAAATTCTTCCTTAGCAATGGAATTTTTTGTGGTTGTAAGTCGAGGACTGCCTGCATTGTAGGAAAACAGAGCAATGCAGAATTTTGACAGCAAGGTTTTAACTACCCATATCATAAATCTGATTACATATGATTATGAGAAAACCTTGCTTAATTAGCAAACTTTTAGATCTATTCTGATATGTAGTCTAAATTTACCCAGATGGAAACTAGCTGTAGATTAAAACTAAATCCATAATTTGCATTTCCAGTTGTACCACAGGCGTCTGCTAAAGCTAATTGCTTCCAGCATTTGACCTGTTGGAATTCCACTAAGCTTCCTTGATCTTAGATTAACATGATGTCTGAACTTACACTAACCCTTAGATGTAATGCTCAAATATTACGGCAGGTGTGGCTGTAATTCAGGTTTGCCTTTTAAGCAACAAAGACAAAATATTTAGGCCATTAGAGAACCAAAGTGTAACTATGGGGAAAATGCAGTTTCTATTGGGTCAGACTTTTTTTTTCATCATCTCAAAGAACATAATATCAGTTCAAAATGTTATGATTCTCCTAAGATTCTAGCACTAGCACTTACACTTGTATACCACTTTATAGTGTTTTTACAGCCCTCTCTAAGTGGTTTACAGTCTCTTGCCCCCAACAATCTGGGTCCTCATTTTACCCACCTCAGAAGGATGAAAGGCTGAGTCAACCTTGAGCTGGTACGGATGGATGAGTGGATGGATGGATTGATAGGGAAGGGAAGAGAAGGAGGAAGGAAGGAAGGAAAGAAGGAGGGAAGGAAAAAAGAAAATATCTAGAGCATTTAGTCTTATATACCCCTTCACAGTACTTTACAGCTCTCTAAGTGGTTTACAGAGTCAGCATTTTGCCCCCAACAATCTGGGTCCTCATTTTACCCACCTCGGAAGGATGGAAGGCTGAGTCAACCTTGAAAATAAATGTAAGCAATAAATTGGCAAGCCTTTTGCTTCTGCAGAACTCTTGCTCTGACATTATTATTATAAAAACTATAGAAAAAGAAATATGTAGAAGGAAGGGCCTTTTGCTGAAACTGAGCCTGCAAAAGGAATTAATTCTTGGTTTTTCTTGACAGCCACTTAGCATGCGATGAAGAGCGAGTGGACGAAGCGAAGCTCCTGGTGTCCCATGGGGCGAGCATCGACATTGAGAACAAAGAAGAAAAGACCCCTTTGAAGGTTGCAAAAGGAGGTCTGGCCTCCATCCTCCGAAGGCTGGCTGAGGGGTAACTGCTATGGGCAACCTAAATTCCTTTCTCCGTAAAGCTATGAAAGACTGTTCATAAGAGGGTTTTAAAAAGAAAAATCAGTCTGAATCTGCCACAACTTGAATTTTTATTGTACTGTAGCTGCTTTCTACTTTCCCATCTGACCATCCTCCGAAAAAGTCTCCTTGTGTTAACAAAACTTAACGACTGTTCTTTTGCCAAATCTCGTTGTCCTGTTGGAAAGCAGTTTCAAAATAACTCTTTCCGCCTGCTTTCATATAGGAAAGGAATCTGACCTCTTATCTTGCAAGAAGAGGTAAATAAAAGGAAGACTGTTACCTGTAAAAACGGGCCCTGTATTCAAGAGTTTCCCAACCTTTCTGGCATTGCAGCCCAGGCGGGGTGGGGGATGGTTCCGCAGAGCATGGGCAGGTCCGTTGCACGAGAGGCAGGCACACAAGCCTGCCGCTCGCACAGATGGAGCACACGATTTTGTCCATTACTCACGCAAGCTGCGATGTATGCACGCACACCACTTCTGCGCCCCAGTTCTGAACGCCTTGAGGCCTACTAGTGGGCCACAGCCCAGGGTTGGGGGGCCCTGCTTCAGGTCATTTTCTTGTGAATTTAGTAAAAGTCAAAAGCTCATGTGTGGTGACTCAGAAATTGAGCATGCCTGGCCAAAAGTCAAAGCTGCAGAATCTCTTGCCCTCCAGAAATGGTTGAACTACAATTCCCAGCAGCCAACTGGGAGCAGCAGTAGAGAATTCTGGGAATTGTACATCTGGAGGGCCACTGGTTTCTGCTGCCTCCCTGGATTTTTTTATTGTAATATTTTTGAAGTCTTTTTGCAAGTATCGTTGGCTTCCTCCTCCTACCTCCTGTATGCAGTAAATAATCGGAATTGAGCATTATGGATAGGAAGCTGATAGATTTAAACTTAGTTCGGGAAAGGTGCAGGTAGCATAAATTGTTCCTTGCGAATAAAAGCTAACACAGTTGACATTGTGGGACTTCTTGATTTACTTGCCAGGATCTTATGTGGCTAATTTCTGGTTTCAGCAAACTACTTATTAAAAGAATTACTGTTCCAGGTCATTTTTAAGTATAACCTTGAAGGCTTGAAATACTAAATAACATAATGTTTATTAATGATGATCTATCCGTTCAGTCGTGTCTAAATCTTGACGATTCCATGGACCAGGTTTCTCCACATCTTCTGATCTTGCACTACCATATTTTTCGGACTATAAAACGTACCGGATATAAGACGCACCAAGATTTTGAACAGGTAAATTTTAAAAAACATTTTTGCACTCTGCAGGTCTCCCAAACCCTCTGCACACCTCATTTTTTGTAAAAGACGGGGCATGCAGAGAGTTTGAGTTTGAGAGTTGCAAAGTGTTCCTGGGGTGGGGGGCAAAAATAAGCCAAAAACAATCTCATTTTTTGCAAAAAAAACAGGGCATGCAGAGGCTTTGAGAGGGTTGTGGAGTACTCCTGGGGGCTGTGGAGCAAAAAACAGCCCATTTTTCATTTATTTTTGCCCTCCCCAGCCCCCAGGAGCACTTTGCAGGCCTCCCAAAGGCTACACAAGTCCATTTGTGTGAAGCGGGGGGGTTCTGGAGGCAAAAAAATGCTGTATTCAGTGTATAAGATGTAACCAGATTTTCACCCTCTTTTGGGGGGGGGGGGCTGCATCTTATAATCCAAAAAATACAGTAGTTCTTTGAATTTAAAAGTTGAATCATGGCAACTGCTAGACCAAACTTTGTTAACTTTTGTTAAAACTAATTTTGCTCTGATTGATGAAGTTGCTTGGATGAGCCACGAAACCTCAGATTAAGAAAGTTTGGTCCCATTGCCATGAGTCAACTTTTAGGCACCTTTGGCCTGGACGGTTCAGTCTTCATTGACACACTTCTTTGAGTTGTTTTATGCTCTAGCTAGTGTCACCCTGAAGCTATCCAGCTGCCGTGTTGTTTGGTGACTGCTAACCCTTCGGAGCCTAATTGCTTTCTCCAGTGAATTGCCTCACATGTTCACTGTTGACCTTTCTGATTGTATCCAGCATTACATATACGCAGCAGGAAAGTTGAAGATAATGGAATGTTGCAGCTACGACTCTTCGTCCTATTATTGCACTCTTACAGAATGTATCATCATGCCCTCAGGTTACTTTTCAACTTTGTCTCCCATTCCTGTTATCAGAGAAACATAACAGCAGATAATCTGATGGACATTTTATTGTTCTTCAAAGTAACAAAAGAATCAAGCCACTTCCCCGTTCTTCGCATGCCGTTCTGCATTAGAAAAGCTACACCAGAGGTCTTTGCTGAACGAGGACTAGTAAAGCGTGTGTTACTCCTTGGTTTTTTTAAAAACAAACAAACAAACAAACCCCGAGTACCAAAAGCAAGTTACAGAAAAAAATATTCTTTACTAATTGAGGCTGCGTTTATAAAGCTCATGAGGTTGTGGACAATGCCTTCTTGGGGGAAAAATGAGATTAAGCGTGGTGACTAAAGTATTCAAACAATGTAAAAAGATGCTGAGTGCATAGAGTGGTGCGTTATAGCATTCCGTGCAACTTTTAAAGCAGCCTTGTCTTTCCTACAGGTAGTCCTTAACTTACGGGAAATTAGTCAAGTGAGTTTTGCCCCATTTTTTTTACTTTTCTCATCACCTTTGTGAATCACGGCAGTGGTTAAATTAGTAACATGGTTGTTAAGTGGATCTGGCTTCCCCACCGACTTTGCTTGTCAGAAGGTCGTAAAATGGGATCACACGATCCCGGGACACGGCAACCGTCCTAAATATGAACTAGCTGTCAAGCATCTGAATGCAAAGTTAGTTTAAGTTTTATTTTATTTATATGCCGCCCTATTCCCAAAAAGGGACTCAGGGCGGCGAACAACTTAAACGGGAAAGGGAAACATGCAAGTACAAAATAGACATTTAAAATGACCAACAACCACACCTGTCGAGAGGGGAAGGGAACTCATCAACCCCAGGCCTGCCGACACAGCCAGGTTTTAACGGCTTTTCGGAAAGCAGGGAGAGAGGTGAGGGTCCGAATCTCCACGGGGAGTTCGTTCCAAAGGGCCGGAGCTGCAACAGAGAAGGCCCTCCCCCGGGTCGTAGCCAGATGGCATTGGCTAGTGGATGGAACCCGGAGGAGGCCGACCCTGTGCGATCTAATGGGTCTTTGGGAGGTAATTGGCAGCAGGCGGTCTCTCAAGTACCAGGTCCAATACCATGAAGGGCTTTATAAGTGATAACTAGCACCTTGAAGCGTATCCGGAGACCGATTGGAAGCCAGTGCAGCTCGCGGAGGATAGGTGTAACGTGGGTGTATCGAGGTACACCCACAATCGCTCGTGCGGTCGCATTCTGGACCAGTTGACCAAACCATATGACCAATGGGGATGCTGAAATGGTCGTAAGTGTGAAAAATGGTCATAGCTCGCTTTTTTCAGTGCCTTTGTAACTTCAGTCACTAAGCAAACTGTTGTAAGTTGAGGACTACTACTGGCTTCTCTCTGGGATAGACAGAGCTGTTTTAAAGCATTGCAGACAGGAACTCTGTCTTTCTCCCAAATATCTTTGTGGACTTGAATCCAAAGCACTGCCCAGTCCTGCTAATTATGAGCATGACAGGCAGCTCAGAGGATGTTAACTAATTCTTGTTAACCAATACTAGCAAGTTGGATATGCGAGACTCACACCTTATGTTAAATAAGTGAGGGCATTCAAACAATTTGTCTGTGGTTTGGTAAAGAAAAACAATTTTGGGGGATTCGTACAACTAACTGAACTCTAACCACTTCCTGGGTTTGTACCTCTTGTTAGAATTAATTATGTGACCGGCTAGTTAGATTAGACCAGTACAACATGGCCAACCTAGTCGCATTGCCTTGTGGGTTTATAGATAGTTCTCGATTTACAACTCTAATTGTAAGTTTGCAGTTTTGGTTTGCATCGTAAAGCGGGTCACTATGCGATCGCCCTCAAGTTTAAAAACCTTTTGCAGCAGCTGTTAAATGCAGACCGCTTGTCAAGTGCCCAAAATGCGGTCACATGACTGCGAGGAGACCCCAGAACTTAGAATCTGAATCATAAGTCGCTTTTGGGGGTTCCATTTTAACTTCATACTGTAAGTGAAGGGCTACCTGTACTTTTTATTTTTCACATTTCTGACCACCCATCTCCCTCAAAGAGGGACTCTGGGTGTTCAAATGTTAAAATATAAAAACAGTGTATGTAAAGATTAAAACTTTAGACGAAGGGTAGGAATTTAATAGGCAACAGCTATTGAAATGAATTAAAAGGCAAAGGGGGGGGGGACTTTCAGGGCACTAACCAGCCCCAGGGCTGTGTGCTCCTCTTATGATTGAGGTACCCCGTGGTTTATTCAATAAATCATGTTTTAGACAATCTCACGTGACGTGCAAATCTGGTCGTGATGGGCTCGTGTGAAATGGACAGAAGGCTGGAGAAATCAATCTCAGATGGCTAGACATGAATGCTAGTGTGACACTATTTGGAAGGCACAGGTGTGGAATCAGTGTGGAAATTCATGATTAGATGGGGTGCTTTTTAGGATTCCCCCAAGGGCAACCACTGGTTTTAGGAAACTGGTTGATGGCCCATTTCCTGTGTCTCATTTTCAGACAATATGGCAATCTGGGCTTCTTCCGGGCTCTCGTATTCTCCATTCTCATTAGGATCCTTGTTTGGTGGGACTGCAGCCACGGGAACGGTGGCTTGGCTGGGCACCACAGCATATTCCGCCTTTGCAGCCATAGGCCTGCAAAAACACCCCAAGAAACAAAGGTGAATTGAATTAAATTGAATACTTTATTTGGCCAGGTGTGATTAGACACACAAGAAATTGGTTCCACCACAAAACTGCGGTTGACTAAAGCGCGCTCGACGAAACCGCGTACCTGACGTCATCACAGCGCAACGAAAAAAGCACGCTGTGAGCGGTAAAGCTAAAATTAACGCGTAAACCTAAACCTAACCCCCCAAACCTAACCCCCCCAAACCTAACCCTAAACCTAACCCTAAACCTAACGCTAACCCTTAACCTAACCCTAACCCTTAACCTAAACCTAAACCTAACCCTTACCTTTACGTGAATCGGCTTGCTTTAAAAGCGCTTTTTAAAGTGCCCTTTTTTCTCCGCGGTCGTTGTTGTCGCGCTGCTGATGACGTCAGCAACGCGCTTTAATCGGGCGCGCTTTAGTGGACCGCGGTTTTGTCATGCCACGAAGAAATTTGTCTCAGGTGCAGAAGCTCTCAGTGTATATGCAAGGCAACAGAATAATGGTAATCATCATCATAATACCGATAAGAGTAAAGAAGATAAGGATAATAGTAATACTACAATACTACATGAATAAATACACAGAGACATTAGACAGTGTTAAAGTTTAGACAAACATGCATTTTCTTGATGCAGCATTTTCAGGAGTTCTAACACCTCTTTTATGAAAAATCTCAGTGAGGGTAAAGGTAAAGGTTCTCCTCGCATATATGTGCTAGTCGTTCCTGACTCCAGGGAGCGGTGCTCATCTCCGTTTCAAAGTCAAAGAGCCAGCGCTGTCTGAAGACATCTCCGTGGTCATGTAGCCAGCATGACTAAACGCCGAAGGTGCATGGAACGCTGTTACCTTCCCAACAAAGGTGGTTCCAATTTTTCTACTTGTATTTTTTTTTACATGTTTTCGAACTGCTAGGTTGGCAGAAGCTGGGACAAGTAATGAGAGCTCACTCTGTTACACAGCGCTAGGGATTTGAACCGCCAAACTGCCAACCTTTCTGATTGACAAGCTCAGCGTCTTAGCCACTGAGCCATCGTGTCCCTTTTCAGTGAGTGTAATCTTTCCCAATTCAAGAGTCTTAGATTTCAACCCCATCATTCCTGGGTATCTGGCACAATGTGCTGTTGAGTTGAAGTCCAGGGCAGAAGGAGGAGGTACCAGATTGGAGAAGGTTACAGTGACCCTTTTAGGCTAATCCAACTTGGTTATATTTTTATGTTTTTATATGCCCTCAAGTTGAGTTTCTCTCTCGGCCTATGTGAAGTTTCTTTGGCAATGTTATTGAGGTGGTCTCAATCACTGTCTTCTTGAAGGATCTAGTCAACTAGCCCAACATTCCTAGACAATCTCCCATGAAGGAATGAACAGTACTTAACTTCTGACATAGCACATGGAATAATAGAGTTGGAAGGGACCTTGGAAGGCTTCTAGTCCAACACCCAACTTAACTCAGGAGACTTATAGCATCCCAAACAAATGACTGTCCAGTCTCTTCTTAAAAGACAGCACTGATGGAGCACCCACAACTTCTGGAACCAAGTAATTCCAATGATTAACTGTTCTCGCTGTCAAGAAATTTCTCCTTGGTTTTAGGTTGGATCAATCTTTATTGATCTCCCATCAATTTAATTTAATAATCCACCAGTTTGCCTGGTTACTCATAAATTCAGCTTGGTTCCTTTATGTGTCCATATACATTACAATTCTTAGCCTGAGATCACATCCTTTGCTACTTATTGGGAAGGTTTTCTTTGATTTTTTTTTAATCCTACCTTTTATTGCATAAATAACTCAATGTGGTGAACATACCTAGTATTTCATTCTCCTCCTATTTTCCCCACAAGAACGCTTTGAAGTCGGATTTGGCTTAGCCCTTAAGGTGAGCCAGCTACTATGGTTAGTCCACTAGGATTATAGTTTACTGTGAAAACAATAGCAGTATCACTTAGACTTATATAGCGCTTTACTGTGCTTAACAGCCCTCTCTAAGAGGTTTACAGAGTCAACATATTGCCCCCAACAATTTGGGTCCTCATTTTACCTACCTCAGATGGACGGGAGACTGAGTCAACCTTGAGCCTGGTGACCTTTGAACTGCCAAATGGCAGGCAGTCAGCGGAAGTAGCCTGCAGTACTGCACTCTAACCACTGCACCACCCCGGCTCATATGAAGCCAGTGATATATGAAGTCAGCCGCTTGAGGCTGACTCTACAATTCTATTCTAGAATGCTATTCTAGGCCCATCATTGATAGCCTGACATGGGAACTCAGTCACTGTGCTGAGAAATATACCCTTTTGCCTTGTTTGCTAAACTCTTGTTTCAACAAACTCTGGATTAAAACCATGAGCCAACCTGGTTTTGGACAAATTTCAGAAAAGGGGGAAGCTTTTTTCCAAAAACAAAACTCTCGACAAACTTACTGCATTTCCTTGGCTGCAGGTTTCTCTTTTCTCCGCTTCTTCTTCTCTCTGGAGATTACAATCCAACCAATGATACAAATCAAGGCAGCAGCCAGAATGGCCGCAATTATGGCTCCCACAATGATGCCGCTTTCTGAATCTGCAAGGAGAGAAACTCCTGTCGTTTATACAAGAAACTCCTTGGCAGGAGGTGTGAAGCAGCTAGTTCACACTTCTGAGTGGACTATAGAATAGGAAAGGCGATTTATCCATCTTGGCAA